>NC_080834.1:472371-772371 GCF_030435755.1 Ochotona princeps | reverse complement strand
CTGGCTCCAGTTGCAGCACTAAGTACATGTTAGCTACAGTGCCAAAACGCAGCATGTTGATGAAGCTTATACTCCGGATGACAGGGCAGAATCACGTTTGTTTGAAACCAACTTCATTGAAGTCTCACCTGAGAAAGAGCTTCACAATTAAACCCATTTCGCACGAAAAGCAGTTTTGTCCCAATGTGCGAAATAGCCATAGAACACATTATACTGAAACAGAGCTTATTTTGCTTCTAGTCAAAGCAACGCTCTAGCTGCTTCTTTGAAAGGCAGCCAACTCCACGTTCAGAGAGAACTTCAGCGCCAAAGCCATTTTCAGCCAAGCTTATAAACCAAGCCTCTGGCTCCAGTTGCAGCACTAAGTACATGTTAGCTACAGTGACACAATGCAGCATGTGGATGAAGCTTATACTCCGGATGACTGGGCAGAATCACGTTTGTTTGAAACCAACTTCATTGAAGTCTCATCTGAGAAACAGCTTCACGATTAAACCCGTTTCGCACGAAAAACCAGTTTTGTCCCAATGTGCTAAATAGCCATAGAACACATTATAGTGAAACAGAGCTTATTTTGCTTCTACTCAAAGCAACGCTCTAGCTGCTCCTTTGAAAGGCAGCCAACTCCACGTTCAGAGAGAACTTCAGCCCCAAAGCCATTTTCAGCTACGCTTATACGCCAAGCCTCTGGCTCCAGTTGCAGCACTAAGTACATGTTAGCTAAAGTGACGCAACTCAGCATGTGGATGAAACTGATGCTCCGGATGACAGGGCAGCGTCGCGTTTGTTTGTAACCAACTTCATTGAAGTCTCATCTGAGAAACAGCTTCACGATGAAACCCGTTTCGCACGAAAAACCAGTTTTGTCCCAAAGTGCGAAATAGCCATAGAATACATTATAGTGAAACAGAGCTTATGGTGCTTCTACTCAAAGCAATGCTCTAGCTGCTCGTTTGAAAGGCAGACAACTCCACGTTCAGAGATAACTTCAGCGCCAAAGCCATTTTCAGCCAAGCTTATAAACCAAGCCTCTGGCTCCAGTTGCAGCACTAAGTACATGTTAGCTACAGTGCCAAAACGCAGCATGTTGATGAAGCTTATACTCCGGATGACAGGGCAGAATCACGTTTGTTTGAAACCAACTTCATTGAAGTCTCACCTGAGAAACAGCTTCACAATTAAACCCATTTCGCACGCAAAAGCAGTTTTGTCCCAATGTGCGAAATAGCTATAGAACACATTAGAGTGAAACAGAGCTTATTCTGCTTCTAGTAAAGCAATGCTCTAGCTGCTCCTTTGAAAGGAAAACAACTCCACGTTCAGAGAGAACTTCAGCGCCAAAGCCATTTTCAGCTACGCTTATAAACCAAGCCTCTGGCTCCAGTTGCAGCACTAAGTACATGTTAGCTACAGTGCCAAAACGCAGCATGTTGATGAAGCTTATACTCCGGATGACAGGGCAGAATCACGTTTGTTTGAAACCAACTTCGTTGAAGTCTCACCTGAGAAACATCTTCACGATGAAACCCGTTTGGCACGAAAAACCAGATTTGTCCCAAAGGGCGAAATAGCCATAGAACACATTATAGTGAAACAGAGCTTATTTTGCTTCTACTCAAAGCAACGCTCTAGTTCTCCTTTCAAAGGCAGACAACTCCACGTTCAGAGAGATCTTCAGCGCCAAAGCCATTTTCAGCCAAGCTTATAAACCAAGCCTCTGGCTCCAGTTGCAGCACTAAGTACATGTTAGCTAGAGTGACGCAACTCAGCATGTGAATGAAACTGATGCTCCGGATGACAGGGCATCGTCGAGTTTGTTTGTAACCAACTTCATTGAAGTCTCACCTGAGAAACAGCTTCACGATGAAACCCGTTTCGCACGAAAAACCAGTTTTGTTCCATTGTGCGAAATAGCCATAGAACACATTATAGTGAAACAGAGCTTATTTTGCTTCTACTCAAAGCAACGCTCTAGCTGCTCCTTTGAAAGGCAGCCAACTCCACGTTCAGAGAGAACTTCAGCCCCAAAGCCATTTTCAGCTACGCTTATACGCCAAGCCTCTGGCTCCAGTTGCAGCACTAAGTACATGTTAGCTAAAGTGACGCAACTCAGCATGTGGATGAAACTGATGCTCCGGATGACAGGGCAGCGTCGCGTTTGTTTGTAACCAACTTCATTGAAGTCTCTTCTGAGAAACAGCTTCACGATGAAACCCGTTTCGCACGAAAAACCAGTTTTGTCCCAATGTGCGAAATAGCCATAGAATACATTATAGTGAAACAGAGCTTTAGGTGCTTCTACTCAAAGCAATGCTCTAGCTGCTCCTTTGAAAGGCAACCAACTCCACGTTCAGAGAGAACTTCAGCGCCAATGCCATTTTCAGCTACGCTTATAAACCAAGCCTCTGGCTCCAGTTGCAGCACTAAGTACATGTTAGTTACAGTGCCAAAACGCAGCATGTTGATGAAGCTTATACTCCGGATGACAGGGCAGAACCACGTTTGTTTGAAACCAACTTCGTTGAAGTCTCACCTGAGAAACATCTTCACGATGAAACCCGTTTCGCACGAAAAGCAGTTTTGTCCCAATGTGCGAAATAGCCATAGAACACATTATACTGAAACAGAGCTTATTTTGCTTCTAGTCAAAGCAACGCTCTAGCTGCTTCTTTGAAAGGCAGACAACTCCACGTTCAGAGAGAACTTCAGCGCCAAAGCCATTTTCAGCCAAGCTTATAAACCGAGCCTCTGGCTCCAGTTGCAGCACTAAGTACATGTTAGCTACAGTGACACAATGCAGCATGTGGATGAAGCTTATACTCCGGATGACTGGGCAGAATCACGTTTGTTTTAAACCAACTTCATTGAAGTCTCACCTGAGAAACATCTTCACGATGAAACCCGTTTGGCACGAAAATCCAGTTTTGTCCCATTGTGCGAAATAGCCATAGAACACATTATACTGAAACAGAGCTTATTTTGCTTCTAGTCAAAGCAACGCTCTAGCTGCTTCTTTGAAAGGCAGCCAACTCCACGTTCAGAGAGAACTTCAGCGCCAAAGCCATTTTCAGCCAAGCTTATAAACCAAGCCTCTGGCTCCAGTTGCAGCACTAAGTACATGTTAGCTACAGTGCCAAAACGCAGCATGTTGATGAAGCTTATACTCCGGATGACAGGGCAGAATCACGTTTGTTTGAAACCAACTTCATTGAAGTCTCACCTGAGAAACAGCTTCACAATTAAACCCATTTCGCACGCAAAAGCAGTTTTGTCCCAACGTGCGAAATAGCTATAGAACACATTAGAGTGAAACAGAGCTTATTCTGCTTCTAGTAAAGCAATGCTCTAGCTGCTCCTTTGAAAGGCAAACAACTCCACGTTCAGAGAGAACTTCAGCGCCAAAGCCATTTTCAGCTACGCTTATAAACCAAGCCTCTGGCTCCAGTTGCAGCACTAAGTACATGTTAGCTACAGTGCCAAAACGCAGCATGTTGATGAAGCTTATACTCCGGATGACAGGGCAGAATCACGTTTGAAACCAACTTCGTTGAAGTCTCACCTGAGAAACATCTTCACGATGAAACCCGTTTGGCACGAAAAACCAGATTTGTCCCAAAGGGCGAAATAGCCATAGAACACATTATAGTGAAACAGAGCTTATTTTGCTTCTACTCAAAGCAACGCTCTAGTTCTCCTTTGAAAGGCAGACAACTCCACGTTCAGAGAGATCTTCAGCGCCAAAGCCATTTTCAGCTACGCTTATACACCAAGCCTCTGGCTCCAGTTGCAGCACTAAGTACATGTTAGCTAGAGTGACGCAACTCAGCATGTGAATGAAACTGATGCTCCGGATGACAGGGCATCGTCGAGTTTGTTTGTAGCCAACTTCATTGAAGTCTCACCTGAGAAACAGCTTCACGATGAAACCCGTTTCGCACGAAAAAACCAGTTTTGTCCCAAAGTGCGAAATAGCCATAGAATACATTATAGTGAAACAGAGCTTATTTTGCTTCTACTCAAAGCAACGCTCTAGTTCTCCTTTGAAAGGCAGACAACTCCACGTTCAGAGAGAACTTCAGCCCCAAAGCCATTTTCAGCTACGCTTATACGCCAAGCCTCTGGCTCCAGTTGCAGCACTAAGTACATGTTAGCTAAAGTGACGCAACTCAGCATGTGGATGAAACTGATGCTCCGGATGACAGGGCAGCGTCGCGTTTGTTTGTAACCAACTTCATTGAAGTCTCATCTGAGAAACAGCTCACGATTAAACCCGTTTCGCACGAAAAACCAGTTTTGTCCCAATGTGCGAAATAGCCATAGAATACATTATAGTGAAACAGAGCTTTTGGTGCTTCTACTCAAAGCAATGCTCTAGCTGCTCCTTTCAAAGGCAACCAACTCCACGTTCAGAGAGAACTTCAGCGCCAAAGCCATCTTCAGCCAAGCTTATAAACCAAGCCTCTGGCTCCAGTTGCAGCACTAAGTACATGTTAGCTACAGTGACACAATGCAGCATGTGGATGAAGCTTATACTCCGAATGACTGGGCAGAATCACGTTTGTTTGAAACCAACTTCATTGAAGTCTCACCTGAGAAACAGCTTCACAATGAAACCCGTTTCGCACGAAAAACCAGTTTTGTCCCAATGTGCGAAATAGCTATAGAACACATTATAGTGAAACAGAGCTTATTTTGCTTCTAGTAAAGCAATGCTCTAGCTGCTCCTTTCAAAGGCAGACAACTCCACGTTCAGAGAGAACTTCAGCGCCAATGCCATTTTCAGCCACGCTTATAAACCAAGCCTCTGGCTCCAGTTGCAGCACTAAGTACATGTTAGTTACAGTGCCAAAACGCAGCATGTTGATGAAGCTTATACTCCGGATGACAGGGCAGAACCACGTTTGTTTTAAACCAACTTCATTGAAGTCTCACCTGAGAAACATCTTCACGATGAAACCCGTTTCGCACGAAAAGCAGTTTTGTCCCAATGTGCGAAATAGCCATAGAACACATTATACTGAAACAGAGCTTATTTTGCTTCTAGTCAAAGCAACGCTCTAGCTGCTTCTTTGAAAGGCAGCCAACTCCACGTTCAGAGAGAACTTCAGCGCCAAAGCCATTTTCAGCCAAGCTTATAAACCAAGCCTCTGGCTCCAGTTGCAGCACTAAGTACATGTTAGCTACAGTGCCAAAACGCAGCATGTTGATGAAGCTTATACTCCGGATGACAGGGCAGAATCACGTTTGTTTGAAACCAACTTCATTGAAGTCTCACCTGAGAAACAGCTTCACAATTAAACCCATTTCGCACGCAAAAGCAGTTTTGTCCCAACGTGCGAAATAGCTATAGAACACATTAGAGTGAAACAGAGCTTATTCTGCTTCTAGTAAAGCAATGCTCTAGCTGCTCCTTTGAAAGGCAAACAACTCCACGTTCAGAGAGAACTTCAGCGCCAAAGCCATTTTCAGCTACGCTTATAAACCAAGCCTCTGGCTCCAGTTGCAGCACTAAGTACATGTTAGCTACAGTGCCAAAACGCAGCATGTTGATGAAGCTTATACTCCGGATGACAGGGCAGAATCACGTTTGTTTGAAACCAACTTCGTTGAAGTCTCACCTGAGAAACATCTTCACGATGAAACCCGTTTGGCACGAAAAACCAGATTTGTCCCAAAGGGCGAAATAGCCATAGAACACATTATAGTGAAACAGAGCTTATTTTGCTTCTACTCAAAGCAACGCTCTAGTTCTCCTTTGAAAGGCAGACAACTCCACGTTCAGAGAGATCTTCAGCGCCAAAGCCATTTTCAGCTACGCTTATACACCAAGCCTCTGGCTCCAGTTGCAGCACTAAGTACATGTTAGCTAGAGTGACGCAACTCAGCATGTGAATGAAACTGATGCTCCGGATGACAGGGCATCGTCGAGTTTGTTTGTAGCCAACTTCATTGAAGTCTCACCTGAGAAACAGCTTCACGATGAAACCCGTTTCGCACGAAAAACCAGTTTTGTCCCAAAGTGCGAAATAGCCATAGAATACATTATAGTGAAACAGAGCTTATTTTGCTTCTACTCAAAGCAACGCTCTAGTTCTCCTTTGAAAGGCAGACAACTCCACGTTCAGAGAGAACTTCAGCCCCAAAGCCATTTTCAGCTACGCTTATACGCCAAGCCTCTGGCTCCAGTTGCAGCACTAAGTACATGTTAGCTAAAGTGACGCAACTCAGCATGTGGATGAAACTGATGCTCCGGATGACAGGGCAGCGTCGCGTTTGTTTGTAACCAACTTCATTGAAGTCTCATCTGAGAAACAGCTCACGATTAAACCCGTTTCGCACGAAAAACCAGTTTTGTCCCAATGTGCGAAATAGCCATAGAATACATTATAGTGAAACAGAGCTTTTGGTGCTTCTACTCAAAGCAATGCTCTAGCTGCTCCTTTCAAAGGCAACCAACTCCACGTTCAGAGAGAACTTCAGCGCCAAAGCCATTTTCAGCCAAGCTTATAAACCAAGCCTCTGGCTCCAGTTGCAGCACTAAGTACATGTTAGCTACAGTGACACAATGCAGCATGTGGATGAAGCTTATACTCCGGATGACTGGGCAGAATCACGTTTGTTTGAAACCAACTTCATTGAAGTCTCATCTGAGAAACAGCTTCACAATGAAACCCGTTTCGCACGAAAAACCAGTTTTGTCCCAATGTGCGAAATAGCTATAGAACACATTATAGTGAAACAGAGCTTATTTTGCTTCTAGTAAAGCAATGCTCTAGCTGCTCCTTTCAAAGGCAGACAACTCCACGTTCAGAGAGAACTTCAGCGCCAATGCCATTTTCAGCCACGCTTATAAACCAAGCCTCTGGCTCCAGTTGCAGCACTAAGTACATGTTAGTTACAGTGCCAAAACGCAGCATGTTGATGAAGCTTATACTCCGGATGACAGGGCAGAACCACGTTTGTTTTAAACCAACTTCATTGAAGTCTCACCTGAGAAACATCTTCACGATGAAACCCGTTTCGCACGAAAAGCAGTTTTGTCCCAATGTGCGAAATAGCCATAGAACACATTATACTGAAACAGAGCTTATTTTGCTTCTAGTCAAAGCAACGCTCTAGCTGCTTCTTTGAAAGGCAGCCAACTCCACGTTCAGAGAGAACTTCAGCGCCAAAGCCATTTTCAGCCAAGCTTATAAACCAAGCCTCTGGCTCCAGTTGCAGCACTAAGTACATGTTAGCTACAGTGACACAATGCAGCATGTGGATGAAGCTTATACTCCGGATGACTGGGCAGAATCACGTTTGTTTGAAACCAACTTCATTGAAGTCTCATCTGAGAAACAGCTTCACAATGAAACCCATTTCGCACGAAAAAGCAGTTTTGTCCCAATGTGCGAAATAGCTATAGAACACATTATAGTGAAACAGAGCTTATTGTGCTTCTAGTCAAAGCAATGCTCTAGCTGCTCCTTTCAAAGGCAGCCAACTCCACGTTCAGAGAGAACTTCAGCGCCAAAGCCATTTTCAGCCAAGCTTATAAACCAAGCCTCTGGCTCCAGTTGCAGCACTAAGTACATGTTAGCTACACTGCAAAACCCAGCATGTGGATGAAGCTGATGCTCCGGATGACTGGGCATCGTCGAGTTTGTTTGAAACCAACTTCATTGAAGTCTCACCTGAGAAACATCTTCACGATGAAACCCGTTTCGCACGAAAAACCGGTTTTGTCCCAATGTGCGAAATAGCCATAGAATACATTATAGTGAAACAGAGCTTATTGTGCATCTAGTCAAAGAAATGCTCTAGCTGCTTATTTGAAAGGCAGCCAACTCCACGTTCAGAGAGATCTTCAGCGCCAAAGCCATTTTCAGCTACGCTTATAAACCAAGCCTCTGGCTCCAGTTGCAGCACTAAGTACATGTTAGCTACAGTGCCAAAACGCAGCATGTTGATGAAGCTTATACTCCGGATGACAGGGCAGAATCACGTTTGTTTTAAACCAACTTCATTGAAGTCTCACCTGAGAAACATCTTCACGACTAAACCCGTTTGGCACGAAAATCCAGTTTTGTCCCATTGTGCTAAATAGCCATAGAACACATTATAGTGAAACAGAGCTTATTTTGCTTCTACTCAAAGCAACGCTCTAGCTGCTCCTTTGAAAGGCAGCCAACTCCACGTTCAGAGAGAACTTCAGCCCCAAAGCCATTTTCAGCTACGCTTATACGCCAAGCCTCTGGCTCCAGTTGCAGCACTAAGTACATGTTAGCTAAAGTGACGCAACTCAGCATGTGGATGAAACTGATGCTCCGGATGACAGGGCAGCGTCGCGTTTGTTTGTAACCAACTTCATTGAAGTCTCTTCTGAGAAACAGCTTCACGATGAAACCCGTTTCGCACGAAAAACCAGTTTTGTCCCAATGTGCGAAATAGCCATAGAATACATTATAGTGAAACAGAGCTTTTGGTGCTTCTACTCAAAGCAATGCTCTAGCTGCTCGTTTGAAAGGCAGACAACTCCACGTTCAGAGAGAACTTCAGCGCCAAAGCCATTTTCAGCTACGTTTATACACCAAGCCTCTGGCTCCAGTTGCAGGACTAAGTACATGTTAGCTAGAGTAACGCAACTCAGCATGTGGATGAAACTGATGCTCAGGATGACAGGGCAGCTTCGCGTTTGTTTGTAACCAACTTCATTGAAGTCTCACCTGAGAAACAGCTTCACGATGAAACCCGTTTCGCACGAAAAAGCAGTTTTGTCCCAATGTGCCCAATAGCTATAGAACACATTATAGTGAAACAGAGCTTATTCTGCTTCTAGTAAAGCAATGCTCTAGCTGCTCCTTTCAAAGGCAGACAACTCCACGTTCAGAGAGAACTTCAGCGCCAATGCCATTTTCAGCCACGCTTATAAACCAAGCCTCTGGCTCCAGTTGCAGCACTAAGTACATGTTAGTTACAGTGCCAAAACGCAGCATGTTGATGAAGCTTATACTCCAGATGACAGGGCAGAATCACGTTTGTTTGAAACCAACTTCGTTGAAGTCTCACCTGAGAAACATCTTCACGATGAAACCCGTTTCGCACGAAAAGCAGTTTTGTCCCAATGTGCGAAATAGCCATAGAACACATTATACTGAAACAGAGCTTATTTTGCTTCTAGTCAAAGCAACGCTCTAGATGCTTCTTTGAAAGGCAGCCAACTCCACGTTCAGAGAGAACTTCAGCGCCAAAGCCATTTTCAGCCAAGCTTATAAACCAAGCCTCTGGCTCCAGTTGCAGCACTAAGTACATGTTAGCTACAGTGACACAATGCAGCATGTGGATGAAGCTTATACTCCGGATGACTGGGCAGAATCACGTTTGTTTGAAACCAACTTCATTGAAGTCTCATCTGAGAAACAGCTTCACAATGAAACCCGTTTCGCACGAAAAACCAGTTTTGTCCCAATGTGCGAAATAGCTATAGAACACATTATAGTGAAACAGAGCTTATTTTGCTTCTAGTAAAGCAACGCTCTAGCTGCTCCTTTCAAAGGCAGACAACTCCACGTTCAGAGAGAACTTCAGCGCCAATGCCATTTTCAGCCACGCTTATAAACCAAGCCTCTGGCTCCAGTTGCAGCACTAAATACATGTTAGTTACAGTGCCAAAACGCAGCATGTTGATGAAGCTTATACTCCGGATGACAGGGCAGAACCACGTTTGTTTTAAACCAACTTCGTTGAAGTCTCACCTGAGAAACATCTTCACGATGAAACCCGTTTCGCACGAAAAGCAGTTTTGTCCCAATGTGCGAAATAGCCATAGAACACATTATACTGAAACAGAGCTTATTTTGCTTCTAGTCAAAGCAACGCTCTAGCTGCTTCTTTGAAAGGCAGCCAACTCCACGTTCAGAGAGAACTTCAGCGCCAAAGCCATTTTCAGCCACGCTTATAAACCAAGCCTCTGGCTCCAGTTGCAGCACTAAGTACATGTTAGCTACAGTGCCAAAACGCAGCATGTTGATGAAGCTTATACTCCGGATGACAGGGCAGAATCACGTTTGTTTGAAACCAACTTCATTGAAGTCTCACCTGAGAAACAGCTTCACAATTAAACCCATTTCGCACGAAAAAGCAGTTTTGTCCCAATGTGCGAAATAGCTATAGAACACATTAGAGTGAAACAGAGCTTATTCTGCTTCTAGTAAAGCAATGCTCTAGCTGCTCCTTTGAAAGGCAAACAACTCCACGTTCAGAGAGATCTTCAGCGCCAAAGCCATTTTCAGCTACGCTTATACACCAAGCCTCTGGCTCCAGTTGCAGCACTAAGTACATGTTAGCTAGAGTGACGCAACTCAGCATGTGAATGAAACTGATGCTCCGGATGACAGGGCATCGTCGAGTTTGTTTGTAGCCAACTTCATTGAAGTCTCACCTGAGAAACAGCTTCACGATGAAACCCGTTTCGCACGAAAAACCAGTTTTGTCCCATTGTGCGAAATAGCCATAGAACACATTATAGTGAAACAGAGCTTATTTTGCTTCTACTCAAAGCAACGCTCTAGCTGCTCCTTTGAAAGGCAAACAACTCCACGTTCAGAGAGAACTTCAGCGCCAAAGCCATTTTCAGCTACGCTTATACGCCAAGCCTCTGGCTCCAGTTGCAGCACTAAGTACATGTTAGCTAAAGTGACGCAACTCAGCATGTGGATGAAACTGATGCTCCGGATGACAGGGCAGCGTCGCGTTTGTTTGTAACCAACTTCATTGAAGTCTCACCTGAGAAACAGCTTCACGATGAAACCCGTTTCGCACGAAAAACCAGTTTTGTCCCAATGTGCGAAATAGCCATAGAATACATTATAGTGAAACAGAGCTTTTGGTGCTTCTACTCAAAGCAATGCTCTAGCTGCTCCTTTGAAAGGCAGCCAACTCCACGTTCAGAGAGAACTTCAGCGCCAAAGCCATTTTCAGCCACGCTTATAAACCAAGCCTCTGGCTCCAGTTGCAGCACTAAGTACATGTTAGCTACAGTGCCAAAACGCAGCATGTTGATGAAGCTTATACTCCGGATGACAGGGCAGAATCACGTTTGTTTGAAACCAACTTCATTGAAGTCTCACCTGAGAAACAGCTTCACAATTAAACCCATTTCGCACGAAAAAGCAGTTTTGTCCCAATGTGCGAAATAGCTATAGAACACATTATAGTGAAACAGAGCTTATTTTCCTTCTAGTAAAGCAATGCTCTAGCTGCTCCTTTCAAAGGCAGACAACTCCACGTTCAGAGAGAACTTCAGCGCCAATGCCATTTTCAGCCACGCTTATAAACCAAGCCTCTGGCTCCAGTTGCAGCACTAAGTACATGTTAGTTACAGTGCCAAAACGCAGCATGTTGATGAAGCTTATACTCCGGATGACAGGGCAGAACCACGTTTGTTTGAAACCAACTTCATTGAAGTCTCACCTGAGAAACATCTTCACGATGAAACCCGTTTCGCACGAAAAGCAGTTTTGTCCCAATGTGCGAAATAGCCATAGAATACATTATACTGAAACAGAGCTTATTTTGCTTCTAGTCAAAGCAACGCTCTAGCTGCTTCTTTGAAAGGCAGCCAACTCCACGTTCAGAGAGAACTTCAGCGCCAAAGCCATTTTCAGCCAAGCTTATAAACCAAGCCTCTGGCTCCAGTTGCAGCACTAAGTACATGTTAGCTACAGTGACACAATGCAGCATGTGGATGAAGCTTATACTCCGGATGACTGGGCAGAATCACGTTTGTTTGAAACCAACTTCATTGAAGTCTCATCTGAGAAACAGCTTCACAATGAAACCCGTTTCGCACGAAAAAGCAGTTTTGTCCCAATGTGCCCAATAGCTATAGAACACATTATAGTGAAACAGAGCTTATTTTGCTTCTAGTAAAGCAATGCTCTAGCTGCTCCTTTCAAAGGCAGACAACTCCACGTTCAGAGAGAACTTCAGCGCCAATGCCATTTTCAGCCACGCTTATAAACCAAGCCTCTGGCTCCAGTTGCAGCACTAAGTACATGTTAGTTACAGTGCCAAAACGCAGCATGTTGATGAAGCTTATACTCCGGATGACAGGGCAGAACCACGTTTGTTTGAAACCAACTTCATTGAAGTCTCACCTGAGAAACATCTTCACGATGAAACCCGTTTCGCACGAAAAGCAGTTTTGTCCCAATGTGCGAAATAGCCATAGAACACATTATACTGAAACAGAGCTTATTTTGCTTCTAGTCAAAGCAACGCTCTAGCTGCTTCTTTGAAAGGCAGCCAACTCCACGTTCAGAGAGAACTTCAGCGCCAAAGCCATTTTCAGCCAAGCTTATAAACCAAGCCTCTGGCTCCAGTTGCAGCACTAAGTACATGTTAGCTACAGTGCCAAAACGCAGCATGTTGATGAAGCTTATACTCCGGATGACTGGGCAGAATCACGTTTGTTTGAAACCAACTTCATTGAAATCTCACCTGAGAAACATCTTCACGATGAAACCCGTTTGGCACGAAAATCCAGCTTTGTCCCATTGTGCGAAATAGCCATAGAACACATTATAGTGAAACAGAGCTTATTTTGCTTCTACTCAAAGCAACGCTCTAGCTGCTCCTTTGAAAGGCAGCCAACTCCACGTTCAGAGAGAACTTCAGCGCCAAAGCCATTTTCAGCCAAGCTTATACGCCAAGCCTCTGGCTCCAGTTGCAGCACTAAGTACATGTTAGCTAAAGTGATGCAACTCAGCATGTGGATGAAACTGATGCTCCGCATGACAGGGCAGCGTCGCGTTTGTTTGTAACCAACTTCATTGAAGTCTCACCTGAGAAACAGCTTCACGATGAAACCCGTTTCGCACGAAAAACCAGTTTTGTCCCAATGTGCGAAATAGCCATAGAATACATTATAGTGAAACAGAGCTTATTGTGCATCTAGTCAAAGAAATGCTATAGCTGCTTATTTGAAGGGCAGACAACTCCACGTTCAGAGAGATCTTCAGCGCCAAGGCCATTTTCAGCCAAGCTTATAAACCAAGCCTCTGGCTCCAGTTGCAGCACTAAGTACATGTTAGTTACAGTGCCAAAACGCAGCATGTTGATGAAGCTTATACTCCAGATGACAGGGCAGAATCACGTTTGTTTGAAACCAACTTCGTTGAAGTCTCACCTGAGAAACATCTTCACGATGAAACCCGTTTCGCACGAAAAGCAGTTTTGTCCCAATGTGCGAAATAGCCATAGAACACATTATACTGAAACAGAGCTTATTTTGCTTCTAGTCAAAGCAACGCTCTAGATGCTTCTTTGAAAGGCAGCCAACTCCACGTTCAGAGAGAACTTCAGCGCCAAAGCCATTTTCAGCCAAGCTTATAAACCAAGCCTCTGGCTCCAGTTGCAGCACTAAGTACATGTTAGCTACAGTGACACAATGCAGCATGTGGATGAAGCTTATACTCCGGATGACTGGGCAGAATCACGTTTGTTTGAAACCAACTTCATTGAAGTCTCATCTGAGAAACAGCTTCACAATGAAACCCGTTTCGCACGAAAAACCAGTTTTGTCCCAATGTGCGAAATAGCTATAGAACACATTATAGTGAAACAGAGCTTATTTTGCTTCTAGTAAAGCAACGCTCTAGCTGCTCCTTTCAAAGGCAGACAACTCCACGTTCAGAGAGAACTTCAGCGCCAATGCCATTTTCAGCCACGCTTATAAACCAAGCCTCTGGCTCCAGTTGCAGCACTAAGTACATGTTAGTTACAGTGCCAAAACGCAGCATGTTGATGAAGCTTATACTCCGGATGACAGGGCAGAACCACGTTTGTTTGAAACCAACTTCGTTGAAGTCTCACCTGAGAAACATCTTCACGATGAAACCCGTTTCGCACGAAAAGCAGTTTTGTCCCAATGTGCGAAATAGCCATAGAACACATTATACTGAAACAGAGCTTATTTTGCTTCTAGTCAAAGCAACGCTCTAGCTGCTTCTTTGAAAGGCAGCCAACTCCACGTTCAGAGAGAACTTCAGCGCCAAAGCCATTTTCAGCCAAGCTTATAAACCAAGCCTCTGGCTCCAGTTGCAGCACTAAGTACATGTTAGCTACAGTGCCAAAACGCAGCATGTTGATGAAGCTTATACTCCGGATGACAGGGCAGAATCACGTTTGTTTGAAACCAACTTCATTGAAGTCTCACCTGAGAAACAGCTTCACAATTAAACCCATTTCGCACGCAAAAGCAGTTTTGTCCCAATGTGCGAAATAGCTATAGAACACATTAGAGTGAAACAGAGCTTATTCTGCTTCTAGTAAAGCAATGCTCTAGCTGCTCCTTTGAAAGGCAAACAACTCCACGTTCAGAGAGATCTTCAGCGCCAAAGCCATTTTCAGCTACGCTTATACACCAAGCCTCTGGCTCCAGTTGCAGCACTAAGTACATGTTAGCTAGAGTGACGCAACTCAGCATGTGAATGAAACTGATGCTCCGGATGACAGGGCATCGTCGAGTTTGTTTGTAGCCAACTTCATTGAAGTCTCACCTGAGAAACAGCTTCACGATGAAACCCGTTTCGCACGAAAAACAAGATTTGTCCCAAAGGACGAAATAGCCATAGAACACATATAGTGAAACAGAGCTTATTGTGCTTCTACTCAAAGAAACGCTATAGTTCTCCTTTGAAAGGCAGCCAACTCCACGTTCAGAGAGAACTTCAGCGCCAAAGCCATTTTCAGCTACACTTATAAACCAAGCCTCTGGCTCCAGTTGCAGCACTAAGTACATGTTAGCTACAGTGCCAAAACGCAGCATGTTGATGAAGCTTATACTCCGGATGACTGGGCAGAATCACGTTTGTTTGAAACCAACTTCATTGAAATCTCACCTGAGAAACAGCTTCACGATGAAACCCGTTTGGCACGAAAATCCAGTTTTGTCCCATTGTGCGAAATAGCCATAGAACACATTATAGTGAAACAGAGCTTATTTTGCTTCTACTCAAAGCAACGCTCTAGCTGCTCCTTTGAAAGGCAGCCAACTCCACGTTCAGAGAGAACTTCAGCGCCAAAGCCATTTTCAGCTACGCTTATACGCCAAGCCTCTGGCTCCAGTTGCAGCACTAAGTACATGTTAGCTAAAGTGATGCAACTCAGCATGTGGATGAAACTGATGCTCCGCATGACAGGGCAGCGTCGCGTTTGTTTGTAACCAACTTCATTGAAGTCTCACCTGAGAAACAGCTTCACGATGAAACCCGTTTCGCACGAAAAACCAGTTTTGTCCCAATGTGCGAAATAGCCATAGAATACATTATAGTGAAACAGAGCTTATTGTGCATCTAGTCAAAGAAATGCTATAGCTGCTTATTTGAAGGGCAGACAACTCCACGTTCAGAGAGATCTTCAGCGCCAAGGCCATTTTCAGCCAAGCTTATAAACCAAGCCTCTGGCTCCAGTTGCAGCACTAAGTACATGTTAGCTACAGTGACACAATGCAGCATGTGGATGAAGCTTATACTCCGGATGACTAGGCAGCGTCGCGATTGTTTGAAACCAACTTCATTGAAGTCTCACCTGAGAAACATCTTCACGATTAAACCCGTTTGGCACGAAAAACCAGATTTGTCCCAAAGGGAGAAATAGCCATAGAACACATTATAGTGAAACAGAGCTTATTTTGCTTCTACTCAAAGCAACGCTCTAGCTGCTCCTTTGAAAGGCAGACAACTCCACGTTCAGAGAGAACTTCAGCGCCAAAGCCATTTTCAGCTACGTTTATACACCAAGCCTCTGGCTCCAGTTGCAGCACTAAGTACATGTTAGCTAGAGTGACGCAACTCAGCATGTGGATGAAACTGATGCTCAGGATGACAGGGCAGCTTCGCGTTTGTTTGTAACCAACTTCATTGAAGTCTCACCTGAGAAACAGCTTCACGATGAAACCCGTTTCGCACGAAAAAGCAGTTTTGTCCCAATGTGCCCAATAGCTATAGAACACATTATAGTGAAACAGAGCTTATTCTGCTTCTAGTAAAGCAATGCTCTAGCTGCTCCTTTCAAAGGCAGACAACTCCACGTTCAGAGAGAACTTCAGCGCCAATGCCATTTTCAGCCACGCTTATAAACCAAGCCTCTGGCTCCAGTTGCAGCACTAAGTACATGTTAGTTACAGTGCCAAAACGCAGCATGTTGATGAAGCTTATACTCCAGATGACAGGGCAGAATCACGTTTGTTTGAAACCAACTTCGTTGAAGTCTCACCTGAGAAACATCTTCACGATGAAACCCGTTTCGCACGAAAAGCAGTTTTGTCCCAATGTGCGAAATAGCCATAGAACACATTATACTGAAACAGAGCTTATTTTGCTTCTAGTCAAAGCAACGCTCTAGCTGCTTCTTTGAAAGGCAGCCAACTCCACGTTCAGAGAGAACTTCAGCGCCAAAGCCATTTTCAGCCAAGCTTATAAACCAAGCCTCTGGCTCCAGTTGCAGCACTAAGTACATGTTAGCTACAGTGACACAATGCAGCATGTGGATGAAGCTTATACTCCGGAAGACTGGGCAGAATCACGTTTGTTTGAAACCAACTTCATTGAAGTCTCATCTGAGAAACAGCTTCACAATGAAACCCGTTTCGCACGAAAAACCAGTTTTGTCCCAATGTGCGAAATAGCTATAGAACACATTATAGTGAAACAGAGCTTATTTTGCTTCTAGTAAAGCAACGCTCTAGCTGCTCCTTTCAAAGGCAGACAACTCCACGTTCAGAGAGAACTTCAGCGCCAATGCCATTTTCAGCCACGCTTATAAACCAAGCCTCTGGCTCCAGTTGCAGCACTAAGTACATGTTAGTTACAGTGCCAAAACGCAGCATGTTGATGAAGCTTATACTCCGGATGACAGGGCAGAACCACGTTTGTTTTAAACCAACTTCGTTGAAGTCTCACCTGAGAAACATCTTCACGATGAAACCCGTTTCGCACGAAAAGCAGTTTTGTCCCAATGTGCGAAATAGCCATAGAACACATTATACTGAAACAGAGCTTATTTTGCTTCTAGTCAAAGCAACGCTCTAGCTGCTTCTTTGAAAGGCAGCCAACTCCACGTTCAGAGAGAACTTCAGCGCCAAAGCCATTTTCAGCCAAGCTTATAAACCAAGCCTCTGGCTCCAGTTGCAGCACTAAGTACATGTTAGCTACAGTGCCAAAACGCAGCATGTTGATGAAGCTTATACTCCGGATGACAGGGCAGAATCACGTTTGTTTGAAACCAACTTCATTGAAGTCTCACCTGAGAAACAGCTTCACAATTAAACCCATTTCGCACGCAAAAGCAGTTTTGTCCCAATGTGCGAAATAGCTATAGAACACATTAGAGTGAAACAGAGCTTATTCTGCTTCTAGTAAAGCAATGCTCTAGCTGCTCCTTTGAATGGCAAACAACTCCACCTTCAGAGAGATCTTCAGCGCCAAAGCCATTTTCAGCTACGCTTATACACCAAGCCTCTGGCTCCAGTTGCAGCACTAAGTACATGTTAGCTAGAGTGACGCAACTCAGCATGTGAATGCAACTGATGCTCCGGATGACAGGGCATCGTCGAGTTTGTTTGTAGCCAACTTCATTGAAGTCTCACCTGAGAAACAGCTTCACGATGAAACCCGTTTCGCACGAAAAACCAGTTTTGTCCCATTGTGCGAAATAGCCATAGAACACATTATAGTGAAACAGAGCTTATTTTGCTTCTACTCAAAGCAACGCTCTAGCTGCTCCTTTGAAAGGCAGCCAACTCCACGTTCAGAGAGAACTTCAGCCCCAAAGCCATTTTCAGCTACGCTTATAAACCAAGCCTCTGGCTCCAGTTGCAGCACTAAGTACATGTTAGCTACAGTGCCAAAACGCAGCATGTTGATGAAGCTTATACTCCGGATGACTGGGCAGAATCACGTTTGTTTGAAACCAACTTCATTGAAATCTCACCTGAGAAACATCTTCACGATGAAACCCGTTTGGCACGAAAAACAAGATTTGTCCCAAAGGACGAAATAGCCATAGAACACATTATAGTGAAACAGAGCTTATTTTGCTTCTACTCAAAGCAACGCTCTAGCTGCTCCTTTGAAAGGCAGCCAACTCCACGTTCAGAGAGAAC
This sequence comes from Ochotona princeps, assembly GCF_030435755.1. Taxonomy (NCBI): domain Eukaryota; kingdom Metazoa; phylum Chordata; class Mammalia; order Lagomorpha; family Ochotonidae; genus Ochotona; species Ochotona princeps. The sequence goes on along the minus strand of NC_080834.1, from coordinate 754,223 downwards.
TTCAGCGCCAAAGCCATTTTCAGCTACGCTTATACGCCAAGCCTCTGGCTCCAGTTGCAGCACTAAGTACATGTTAGCTAAAGTGATGCAACTCAGCATGTGGATGAAACTGATGCTCCGCATGACAGGGCAGCGTCGCGTTTGTTTGTAACCAACTTCATTGAAGTCTCACCTGAGAAACAGCTTCACGATGAAACCCGTTTCGCACGAAAAACCAGTTTTGTCCCAATGTGCGAAATAGCCATAGAATACATTATAGTGAAACAGAGCTTATTGTGCATCTAGTCAAAGAAATGCTATAGCTGCTTATTTGAAGGGCAGACAACTCCACGTTCAGAGAGATCTTCAGCGCCAAGGCCATTTTCAGCCAAGCTTATAAACCAAGCCTCTGGCTCCAGTTGCAGCACTAAGTACATGTTAGCTACAGTGACACAATGCAGCATGTGGATGAAGCTTATACTCCGGATGACTAGGCAGCGTCGCGATTGTTTGAAACCAACTTCATTGAAGTCTCACCTGAGAAACATCTTCACGATTAAACCCGTTTGGCACGAAAAACCAGATTTGTCCCAAAGGGAGAAATAGCCATAGAACACATTATAGTGAAACAGAGCTTATTTTGCTTCTACTCAAAGCAACGCTCTAGCTGCTCCTTTGAAAGGCAGCCAACTCCACGTTCAGAGAGAACTTCAGCGCCAAAGCCATTTTCAGCTACGTTTATACACCAAGCCTCTGGCTCCAGTTGCAGCACTAAGTACATGTTAGCTAGAGTGACGCAACTCAGCATGTGGATGAAACTGATGCTCAGGATGACAGGGCAGCTTCGCGTTTGTTTGTAACCAACTTCATTGAAGTCTCACCTGAGAAACAGCTTCACGATGAAACCCGTTTCGCACGAAAAAGCAGTTTTGTCCCAATGTGCCCAATAGCTATAGAACACATTATAGTGAAACAGAGCTTATTCTGCTTCTAGTAAAGCAATGCTCTAGCTGCTCCTTTCAAAGGCAGACAACTCCACGTTCAGAGAGAACTTCAGCGCCAATGCCATTTTCAGCCACGCTTATAAACCAAGCCTCTGGCTCCAGTTGCAGCACTAAGTACATGTTAGTTACAGTGCCAAAACGCAGCATGTTGATGAAGCTTATACTCCAGATGACAGGGCAGAATCACGTTTGTTTGAAACCAACTTCGTTGAAGTCTCACCTGAGAAACATCTTCACGATGAAACCCGTTTCGCACGAAAAGCAGTTTTGTCCCAATGTGCGAAATAGCCATAGAACACATTATACTGAAACAGAGCTTATTTTGCTTCTAGTCAAAGCAACGCTCTAGATGCTTCTTTGAAAGGCAGCCAACTCCACGTTCAGAGAGAACTTCAGCGCCAAAGCCATTTTCAGCCAAGCTTATAAACCAAGCCTCTGGCTCCAGTTGCAGCACTAAGTACATGTTAGCTACAGTGACACAATGCAGCATGTGGATGAAGCTTATACTCCGGAAGACTGGGCAGAATCACGTTTGTTTGAAACCAACTTCATTGAAGTCTCATCTGAGAAACAGCTTCACAATGAAACCCGTTTCGCACGAAAAACCAGTTTTGTCCCAATGTGCGAAATAGCTATAGAACACATTATAGTGAAACAGAGCTTATTTTGCTTCTAGTAAAGCAACGCTCTAGCTGCTCCTTTCAAAGGCAGACAACTCCACGTTCAGAGAGAACTTCAGCGCCAATGCCATTTTCAGCCACGCTTATAAACCAAGCCTCTGGCTCCAGTTGCAGCACTAAGTACATGTTAGTTACAGTGCCAAAACGCAGCATGTTGATGAAGCTTATACTCCGGATGACAGGGCAGAACCACGTTTGTTTTAAACCAACTTCGTTGAAGTCTCACCTGAGAAACATCTTCACGATGAAACCCGTTTCGCACGAAAAGCAGTTTTGTCCCAATGTGCGAAATAGCCATAGAACACATTATACTGAAACAGAGCTTATTTTGCTTCTAGTCAAAGCAACGCTCTAGCTGCTTCTTTGAAAGGCAGCCAACTCCACGTTCAGAGAGAACTTCAGCGCCAAAGCCATTTTCAGCCAAGCTTATAAACCAAGCCTCTGGCTCCAGTTGCAGCACTAAGTACATGTTAGCTACAGTGCCAAAACGCAGCATGTTGATGAAGCTTATACTCCGGATGACAGGGCAGAATCACGTTTGTTTGAAACCAACTTCATTGAAGTCTCACCTGAGAAACAGCTTCACAATTAAACCCATTTCGCACGCAAAAGCAGTTTTGTCCCAATGTGCGAAATAGCTATAGAACACATTAGAGTGAAACAGAGCTTATTCTGCTTCTAGTAAAGCAATGCTCTAGCTGCTCCTTTGAATGGCAAACAACTCCACCTTCAGAGAGATCTTCAGCGCCAAAGCCATTTTCAGCTACGCTTATACACCAAGCCTCTGGCTCCAGTTGCAGCACTAAGTACATGTTAGCTAGAGTGACGCAACTCAGCATGTGAATGCAACTGATGCTCCGGATGACAGGGCATCGTCGAGTTTGTTTGTAGCCAACTTCATTGAAGTCTCACCTGAGAAACAGCTTCACGATGAAACCCGTTTCGCACGAAAAACCAGTTTTGTCCCATTGTGCGAAATAGCCATAGAACACATTATAGTGAAACAGAGCTTATTTTGCTTCTACTCAAAGCAACGCTCTAGCTGCTCCTTTGAAAGGCAGCCAACTCCACGTTCAGAGAGAACTTCAGCCCCAAAGCCATTTTCAGCTACGCTTATAAACCAAGCCTCTGGCTCCAGTTGCAGCACTAAGTACATGTTAGCTACAGTGCCAAAACGCAGCATGTTGATGAAGCTTATACTCCGGATGACTGGGCAGAATCACGTTTGTTTGAAACCAACTTCATTGAAATCTCACCTGAGAAACATCTTCACGATGAAACCCGTTTGGCACGAAAAACAAGATTTGTCCCAAAGGACGAAATAGCCATAGAACACATTATAGTGAAACAGAGCTTATTGTGCTTCTACTCAAAGAAACGCTATAGTTCTCCTTTGAAAGGCAGCCAACTCCACGTTCAGAGAGAACTTCAGCGCCAAAGCCATTTTCAGCCACGCTTATAAACCAAGCCTCTGGCTCCAGTTGCAGCACTAAGTACATGTTAGCTACAGTGCCAAAACGCAGCATGTTGATGAAGCTTATACTCCGGATGACTGGGCAGAATCACGTTTGTTTGAAACCAACTTCATTGAAATCTCACCTGAGAAACATCTTCACGATGAAACCCGTTTGGCACGAAAATCCAGTTTTGTCCCATTGTGCGAAATAGCCATAGAACACATTATAGTGAAACAGAGCTTATTTTGCTTCTACTCAAAGCAACGCTCTAGCTGCTCCTTTGAAAGGCAGCCAACTCCACGTTCAGAGAGAACTTCAGCGCCAAAGCCATTTTCAGCTACGCTTATACGCCAAGCCTCTGGCTCCAGTTGCAGCACTAAGTACATGTTAGCTAAAGTGATGCAACTCAGCATGTGGATGAAACTGATGCTCCGCATGACAGGGCAGCGTCGCGTTTGTTTGTAACCAACTTCATTGAAGTCTCACCTGAGAAACAGCTTCACGATGAAACCCGTTTCGCACGAAAAACCAGTTTTGTCCCAATGTGCGAAATAGCCATAGAATACATTATAGTGAAACAGAGCTTATTGTGCATCTAGTCAAAGAAATGCTATAGCTGCTTATTTGAAGGGCAGACAACTCCACGTTCAGAGAGATCTTCAGCGCCAAGGCCATTTTCAGCCAAGCTTATAAACCAAGCCTCTGGCTCCAGTTGCAGCACTAAGTACATGTTAGCTACAGTGACACAATGCAGCATGTGGATGAAGCTTATACTCCGGATGACTAGGCAGCGTCGCGATTGTTTGAAACCAACTTCATTGAAGTCTCACCTGAGAAACATCTTCACGATTAAACCCGTTTGGCATGAAAAACCAGATTTGTCCCAAAGGGAGAAATAGCCATAGAACACATTATAGTGAAACAGAGCTTATTTTGCTTCTACTCAAAGCAACGCTCTAGCTGCTCCTTTGAAAGGCAGCCAACTCCACGTTCAGAGAGAACTTCAGCGCCAAAGCCATTTTCAGCTACGCTTATACGCCAAGCCTCTGGCTCCAGTTGCAGCACTAAGTACATGTTAGCTAAAGTGATGCAACTCAGCATGTGGATGAAACTGATGCTCCGCATGACAGGGCAGCGTCGCGTTTGTTTGTAACCAACTTCATTGAAGTCTCACCTGAGAAACAGCTTCACGATGAAACCCGTTTCGCACGAAAAACCAGTTTTGTCCCAATGTGCGAAATAGCCATAGAATACATTATAGTGAAACAGAGCTTATTGTGCATCTAGTCAAAGAAATGCTATAGCTGCTTATTTGAAGGGCAGACAACTCCACGTTCAGAGAGATCTTCAGCGCCAAGGCCATTTTCAGCCAAGCTTATAAACCAAGCCTCTGGCTCCAGTTGCAGCACTAAGTACATGTTAGCTACAGTGCCAAAACGCAGCATGTGGATGAAGCTTATACTCCGGATGACTAGGCAGCGTCGCGATTGTTTGAAACCAACTTCATTGAAGTCTCACCTGAGAAACATCTTCACGATTAAACCCGTTTGGCACGAAAAACCAGATTTGTCCCAAAGGGAGAAATAGCCATAGAACACATTATAGTGAAACAGAGCTTATTTTGCTTCTACTCAAAGCAACGCTCTAGCTGCTCCTTTGAAAGGCAGCCAACTCCACGTTCAGAGAGAACTTCAGCGCCAAAGCCATTTTCAGCTACGTTTATACACCAAGCCTCTGGCTCCAGTTGCAGCACTAAGTACATGTTAGCTAGAGTGACGCAACTCAGCATGTGGATGAAACTGATGCTCAGGATGACAGGGCAGCTTCGCGTTTGTTTGTAACCAACTTCATTGAAGTCTCACCTGAGAAACAGCTTCACGATGAAACCCGTTTCGCACGAAAAAGCAGTTTTGTCCCAATGTGCCCAATAGCTATAGAACACATTATAGTGAAACAGAGCTTATTCTGCTTCTAGTAAAGCAATGCTCTAGCTGCTCGTTTGAAAGGCAGCCAACTCCACGTTCAGAGAGAACTTCAGCGCCAAAGCCATTTTCAGCCACGCTTATAAACCAAGCCTCTGGCTCCAGTTGCAGCACTAAGTACATGTTAGTTACAGTGCCAAAACCCAGCATGTGGATGAAGCTTATACTCCAGATGACAGGGCAGAATCACGTTTGTTTGAAACCAACTTCGTTGAAGTCTCACCTGAGAAACATCTTCACGATGAAACCCGTTTCGCACGAAAAGCAGTTTTGTCCCAATGTGCGAAATAGCCATAGAACACATTATACTGAAACAGAGCTTATTTTGCTTCTAGTCAAAGCAACGCTCTAGATGCTTCTTTGAAAGGCAGCCAACTCCACGTTCAGAGAGAACTTCAGCGCCAAAGCCATTTTCAGCCAAGCTTATAAACCAAGCCTCTGGCTCCAGTTGCAGCACTAAGTACATGTTAGCTACAGTGACACAATGCAGCATGTGGATGAAGCTTATACTCCGGAAGACTGGGCAGAATCACGTTTGTTTGAAACCAACTTCATTGAAGTCTCATCTGAGAAACAGCTTCACAATGAAACCCGTTTCGCACGAAAAACCAGTTTTGTCCCAATGTGCGAAATAGCTATAGAACACATTATAGTGAAACAGAGCTTATTTTGCTTCTAGTAAAGCAACGCTCTAGCTGCTCCTTTCAAAGGCAGACAACTCCACGTTCAGAGAGAACTTCAGCGCCAATGCCATTTTCAGCCACGCTTATAAACCAAGCCTCTGGCTCCAGTTGCAGCACTAAGTACATGTTAGTTACAGTGCCAAAACGCAGCATGTTGATGAAGCTTATACTCCGGATGACAGGGCAGAACCACGTTTGTTTTAAACCAACTTCGTTGAAGTCTCACCTGAGAAACATCTTCACGATGAAACCCGTTTCGCACGAAAAGCAGTTTTGTCCCAATGTGCGAAATAGCCATAGAACACATTATACTGAAACAGAGCTTATTTTGCTTCTAGTCAAAGCAACGCTCTAGCTGCTTCTTTGAAAGGCAGCCAACTCCACGTTCAGAGAGAACTTCAGCGCCAAAGCCATTTTCAGCCAAGCTTATAAACCAAGCCTCTGGCTCCAGTTGCAGCACTAAGTACATGTTAGCTACAGTGCCAAAACGCAGCATGTTGATGAAGCTTATACTCCGGATGACAGGGCAGAATCACGTTTGTTTGAAACCAACTTCATTGAAGTCTCACCTGAGAAACAGCTTCACAATTAAACCCATTTCGCACGCAAAAGCAGTTTTGTCCCAATGTGCGAAATAGCTATAGAACACATTAGAGTGAAACAGAGCTTATTCTGCTTCTAGTAAAGCAATGCTCTAGCTGCTCCTTTGAAAGGCAAACAACTCCACCTTCAGAGAGATCTTCAGCGCCAAAGCCATTTTCAGCTACGCTTATACACCAAGCCTCTGGCTCCAGTTGCAGCACTAAGTACATGTTAGCTAGAGTGACGCAACTCAGCATGTGAATGCAACTGATGCTCCGGATGACAGGGCATCGTCGAGTTTGTTTGTAGCCAACTTCATTGAAGTCTCACCTGAGAAACAGCTTCACGATGAAACCCGTTTGGCACGGAAAACAAGATTTGTCCCAAAGGACGAAATAGCCATAGAACACATTATAGTGAAACAGAGCTTATTGTGCTTCTACTCAAAGAAACGCTATAGTTCTCCTTTGAAAGGCAGCCAACTCCACGTTCAGAGAGAACTTCAGCCCCAAAGCCATTTTCAGCTACGCTTATAAACCAAGCCTCTGGCTCCAGTTGCAGCACTAAGTACATGTTAGCTACAGTGCCAAAACGCAGCATGTTGATGAAGCTTATACTCCGGATGACTGGGCAGAATCACGTTTGTTTGAAACCAACTTCATTGAAATCTCACCTGAGAAACATCTTCACGATGAAACCCGTTTGGCACGAAAAACAAGATTTGTCCCAAAGGACGAAATAGCCATAGAACACATTATAGTGAAACAGAGCTTATTGTGCTTCTACTCAAAGAAACGCTATAGTTCTCCTTTGAAAGGCAGCCAACTCCACGTTCAGAGAGAACTTCAGCGCCAAAGCCATTTTCAGCCACGCTTATAAACCAAGCCTCTGGCTCCAGTTGCAGCACTAAGTACATGTTAGCTACAGTGCCAAAACGCAGCATGTTGATGAAGCTTATACTCCGGATGACTGGGCAGAATCACGTTTGTTTGAAACCAACTTCATTGAAATCTCACCTGAGAAACATCTTCACGATGAAACCCGTTTGGCACGAAAATCCAGTTTTGTCCCATTGTGCGAAATAGCCATAGAACACATTATAGTGAAACAGAGCTTATTTTGCTTCTACTCAAAGCAACGCTCTAGCTGCTCCTTTGAAAGGCAGCCAACTCCACGTTCAGAGAGAACTTCAGCGCCAAAGCCATTTTCAGCTACGCTTATACGCCAAGCCTCTGGCTCCAGTTGCAGCACTAAGTACATGTTAGCTAAAGTGATGCAACTCAGCGTGTGGATGAAACTGATGCTCCGCATGACAGGGCAGCGTCGCGTTTGTTTGTAACCAACTTCATTGAAGTCTCACCTGAGAAACAGCTTCACGATGAAACCCGTTTCGCACGAAAAACCAGTTTTGTCCCAATGTGCGAAATAGCCATAGAATACATTATAGTGAAACAGAGCTTATTGTGCATCTAGTCAAAGAAATGCTATAGCTGCTTATTTGAAGGGCAGACAACTCCACGTTCAGAGAGATCTTCAGCGCCAAGGCCATTTTCAGCCAAGCTTATAAACCAAGCCTCTGGCTCCAGTTGCAGCACTAAGTACATGTTAGCTACAGTGACACAATGCAGCATGTGGATGAAGCTTATACTCCGGATGACTAGGCAGCGTCGCGATTGTTTGAAACCAACTTCATTGAAGTCTCACCTGAGAAACATCTTCACGATTAAACCCGTTTGGCATGAAAAACCAGATTTGTCCCAAAGGGAGAAATAGCCATAGAACACATTATAGTGAAACAGAGCTTATTTTGCTTCTACTCAAAGCAACGCTCTAGCTGCTCCTTTGAAAGGCAGCCAACTCCACGTTCAGAGAGAACTTCAGCGCCAAAGCCATTTTCAGCTACGTTTATACACCAAGCCTCTGGCTCCAGTTGCAGCACTAAGTACATGTTAGCTAGAGTGACGCAACTCAGCATGTGGATGAAACTGATGCTCAGGATGACAGGGCAGCTTCGCGTTTGTTTGAAACCAACTTCATTGAAGTCTCATCTGAGAAACAGCTTCACAATGAAACCCGTTTCACACGAAAAACCAGTTTTGTCCCAATGTGCGAAATAGCTATAGAACACATTATAGTGAAACAGAGCTTATTTTGCTTCTAGTAAAGCAACGCTCTAGCTGCTCCTTTCAAAGGCAGACAACTCCACGTTCAGAGAGAACTTCAGCGCCAATGCCATTTTCAGCCACGCTTATAAACCAAGCCTCTGGCTCCAGTTGCAGCACTAAGTACATGTTAGTTACAGTGCCAAAACGCAGCATGTTGATGAAGCTTATACTCCGGATGACAGGGCAGAACCACGTTTGTTTTAAACCAACTTCGTTGAAGTCTCACCTGAGAAACATCTTCACGATGAAACCCGTTTCGCACGAAAAGCAGTTTTGTCCCAATGTGCGAAATAGCCATAGAACACATTATACTGAAACAGAGCTTATTTTGCTTCTAGTCAAAGCAACGCTCTAGCTGCTTCTTTGAAAGGCAGCCAACTCCACGTTCAGAGAGAACTTCAGCGCCAAAGCCATTTTCAGCCAAGCTTATAAACCAAGCCTCTGGCTCCAGTTGCAGCACTAAGTACATGTTAGCTACAGTGCCAAAACGCAGCATGTTGATGAAGCTTATACTCCGGATGACAGGGCAGAATCACGTTTGTTTGAAACCAACTTCATTGAAGTCTCACCTGAGAAACAGCTTCACAATTAAACCCATTTCGCACGCAAAAGCAGTTTTGTCCCAATGTGCGAAATAGCTATAGAACACATTAGAGTGAAACAGAGCTTATTCTGCTTCTAGTAAAGCAATGCTCTAGCTGCTCCTTTGAAAGGCAGACAACTCCACGTTCAGAGAGATCTTCAGCGCCAAAGCCATTTTCAGCTACGCTTATACACCAAGCCTCTGGCTCCAGTTGCAGCACTAAGTACATGTTAGCTAGAGTGACGCAACTCAGCATGTGAATGAAACTGATGCTCCGGATGACAGGGCATCGTCGAGTTTGTTTGTAGCCAACTTCATTGAAGTCTCACCTGAGAAACAGCTTCACGATGAAACCCGTTTCGCACGAAAAAGCAGTTTTGTCCCAATGTGCGAAATAGCTATAGAACACATTATAGTGAAACAGAGCTTATTCTGCTTCTAGTAAAGCAACGCTCTAGCTGCTCCTTTGAAAGGCAGCCAACTCCACGTTCAGAGAGAACTTCAGCCCCAAAGCAATTTTCAGCTACGCTTATACGCCAAGCCTCTGGCTCCAGTTGCAGCACTAAGTACATGTTAGCTAAAGTGACGCAACTCAGCATGTGGATGAAACTGATGCTCCGGATGACAGGGCAGCGTCGCGTTTGTTTGTAACCAACTTCATTGAAGTCTCTTCTGAGAAACAGCTTCACGATGAAACCCGTTTCGCACGAAAAACCAGTTTTGTCCCAATGTGCGAAATAGCCATAGAATACATTATAGTGAAACAGAGCTTTTGGTGCTTCTACTCAAAGCAATGCTCTAGCTGCTCCTTTGAAAGGCAGCCAACTCCACGTTCAGAGAGAACTTCAGCGCCAAAGCCATTTTCAGCCACGCTTATAAACCAAGCCTCTGGCTCCAGTTGCAACACTAAGTACATGTTAGCTACAGTGCCAAAACGCAGCATGTTGATGAAGCTTATACTCCGGATGACAGGGCAGAATCACGTTTGTTTGAAACCAACTTCATTGAAGTCTCACCTGAGAAACAGCTTCACAATTAAACCCATTTCGCACGAAAAAGCAGTTTTGTCCCAATGTGCGAAATAGCTATAGAACACATTATAGTGAAACAGAGCTTATTTTGCTTCTAGTAAAGCAATGCTCTAGCTGCTCCTTTCAAAGGCAGACAACTCCACGTTCAGAGAGAACTTCAGCGCCAATGCCATTTTCAGCCACGCTTATAAACCAAGCCTCTGGCTCCAGTTGCAGTACTAAGTACATGTTAGTTACAGTGCCAAAACGCAGCATGTTGATGAAGCTTATACTCCGGATGACAGGGCAGAACCACGTTTGTTTGAAACCAACTTCATTGAAGTCTCACCTGAGAAACATCTTCACGATGAAACCCGTTTCGCACGAAAAGCAGTTTTGTCCCAATGTGCGAAATAGCCATAGAACACATTATACTGAAACAGAGCTTATTTTGCTTCTAGTCAAAGCAACGCTCTAGCTGCTTCTTTGAAAGGCAGCCAACTCCACGTTCAGAGAGAACTTCAGCGCCAAAGCCATTTTCAGCCAAGCTTATAAACCAAGCCTCTGGCTCCAGTTGCAGCACTAAGTACATGTTAGCTACAGTGACACAATGCAGCATGTGGATGAAGCTTATACTCCGGATGACTGGGCAGAATCACGTTTGTTTGAAACCAACTTCATTGAAGTCTCATCTGAGAAACAGCTTCACAATGAAACCCGTTTCGCACGAAAAAGCAGTTTTGTCCCAATGTGCCCAATAGCTATAGAACACATTATACTGAAACAGAGCTTATTTTGCTTCTAGTCAAAGCAACGCTCTAGCTGCTTCTTTGAAAGGCAGCCAACTCCACGTTCAGAGAGAACTTCAGCGCCAAAGCCATTTTCAGCCAAGCTTATAAACCAAGCCTCTGGCTCCAGTTGCAGCACTAAGTACATGTTAGCTACAGTGCCAAAACGCAGCATGTTGATGAAGCTTATACTCCGGATGACTGGGCAGAATCACGTTTGTTTGAAACCAACTTCATTGAAATCTCACCTGAGAAACATCTTCACGATGAAACCCGTTTGGCACGAAAAACAAGATTTGTCCCAAAGGACGAAATAGCCATAGAACACATTATAGTGAAACAGAGCTTATTGTGCTTCTACTCAAAGAAACGCTATAGTTCTCCTTTGAAAGGCAGCCAACTCCACGTTCAGAGAGAACTTCAGCGCCAAAGCCATTTTCAGCTACACTTATAAACCAAGCCTCTGGCTCCAGTTGCAGCACTAAGTACATGTTAGCTACAGTGCCAAAACGCAGCAAGTTGATGAAGCTTATACTCCGGATGACTGGGCAGAATCACGTTTGTTTGAAACCAACTTCATTGAAATCTCACCTGAGAAACAGCTTCACGATGAAACCCGTTTGGCACGAAAATCCAGTTTTGTCACATTGTGCGAAATAGCCATAGAACACATTATAGTGAAACAGAGCTTATTCTGCTTCTACTCAAAGCAACGCTCTAGCTGCTTTTTTGAAAGGCAGCCAACTCCACGTTCAGAGAGAACTTCAGCGCCAAAGCCATTTTCAGCTACGCTTATACGCCAAGCCTCTGGCTCCAGTTGCAGCACTAAGTACATGTTAGCTAAAGTGATGCAACTCAGCATGTGGATGAAACTGATGCTCCGCATGACAGGGCAGCGTCGCGTTTGTTTGTAACCAACTTCATTGAAGTCTCACCTGAGAAACAGCTTCACGATGAAACCCGTTTCGCACGAAAAACCAGTTTTGTCCCATTGTGCGAAATAGCCATAGAACACATTATAGTGAAACAGAGCTTATTTTGCTTCTACTCAAAGCAATGCTCTAGCTGCTCCTTTGAAAGGCAGCCAACTCCACGTTCAGAGAGAACTTCAGCCCCAAAGCCATTTTCAGCTACGCTTATACGCCAAGCCTCTGGCTCCAGTTGCAGCACTAAGTACATGTTAGCTAAAGTGACGCAACTCAGCATGTGGATGAAACTGATGCTCCGGATGACAGGGCAGCGTCGCGTTTGTTTGTAACCAACTTCATTGAAGTCTCTTCTGAGAAACAGCTTCACGATGAAACCCGTTTCGCACGAAAAACCAGTTTTGTCCCAATGTGCGAAATAGCCATAGAATACATTATAGTGAAACAGAGCTTTTGGTGCTTCTAGTAAAGCAATGCTCTAGCTGCTCGTTTGAAAGGCAGCCAACTCCACGTTCAGAGAGAACTTCAGCGCCAAAGCCATTTTCAGCCACGCTTATAAACCAAGCCTCTGGCTCCAGTTGCAGCACTAAGTACATGTTAGCTACAGTGCCAAAACGCAGCATGTTGATGAAGCTTATACTCCGGATGACAGGGCAGAATCACGTTTGTTTGAAACCAACTTCATTGAAGTCTCACCTGAGAAACAGCTTCACAATTAAACCCATTTCGCACGAAAAAGCAGTTTTGTCCCAATGTGCGAAATAGCTATAGAACACATTATAGTGAAACAGAGCTTATTCTGCTTCTAGTAAAGCAATGCTCTAGCTGCTCCTTTGAAAGGCAGACAACTCCACGTTCAGAGAGAACTTCAACGCCAATGCCATTTTCAGCCACGCTTATAAACCAAGCCTCTGGCTCCAGTTGCAGCACTAAGTACATGTTAGCTACAGTGCCAAAACGCAGCATGTTGATGAAGCTTATACTCCGGATGACAGGGCAGAATCACGTTTGTTTGAAACCAACTTCATTGAAGTCTCACCTGAGAAACAGCTTCACAATTAAACCCATTTCGCACGCAAAAGCAGTTTTGTCCCAATGTGCGAAATAGCTATAGAACACATTAGAGTGAAACAGAGCTTATTCTGGTTCTAGTAAAGCAATGCTCTAGCTGCTCCTTTCAAAGGCAAACAACTCCACCTTCAGAGAGAACTTCAGCGCCAAAGCCATTTTCAGCTACGCTTATAAACCAAGCCTCTGGCTCCAGTTGCAGCACTAAGTACATGTTAGCTACAGTGCCAAAACGCAGCATGTTGATGAAGCTTATACTCCGGATGACAGGGCAGAATCACGTTTGTTTGAAACCAACTTCGTTGAAGTCTCACCTGAGAAACATCTTCACGATGAAACCCGTTTCGCACGAAAAACCAGATTTGTCCCAAAGGGCGAAATAGCCATAGAACACATTATAGTGAAACAGAGCTTATTTTGCTTCTACTCAAAGCAACGCTCTAGTTCTTTTTTGAAAGGCAGACAACTCCACGTTCAGAGAGAACTTCAGCGCCAAAGCCATTTTCAGCTACGCTTATACACCAAGCCTCTGGCTCCAGTTGCAGCACTAAGTACATGTTAGCTAGAGTGACGCAACTCAGCATGTGAATGAAACTGATGCTCCGGATGACAGGGCATCGTCGAGTTTGTTTGTAACCAACTTCATTGAAGTCTCACCTGAGAAACAGCTTCACGATGAAACCCGTTTCGCACGAAAAACCAGTTTTGTCCCATTGTGCGAAATAGCCATAGAACACATTACAGTGAAACAGAGCTTATTTTGCTTCTACTCAAAGCAACGCTCTAGCTGCTCCTTTGAAAGGCAGCCAACTCCACGTTCAGAGAGAACTTCAGCCCCAAAGCCATTTTCAGCTACGCTTATACGCCAAGCCTCTGGCTCCAGTTGCAGCACTAAGTACATGTTAGTTAAAGTGACGCAACTCAGCATGTCGCTGAAACTGATGCTCAGGATGACAGGGCAGCTTCGCGTTTGTTTGTAACCAACTTCATTGAAGTCTCACCTGAGAAACAGCTTCACGATGAAACCCGTTTCGCACGAAAAAGCAGTTTTGTCCCAATGTGCCAAATAGCTATAGAACACATTATAGTGAAACAGAGCTTATTTTGCTTCTAGTAAAGCAATGCTCTAGCTGCTCCTTTCAAAGGCAGACAACTCCACGTTCAGAGAGAACTTCAGCGCCAATGCCATTTTCAGCCACGTTTATAAACCAAGCCTCTGGCTCCAGTTGCAGCACTAAGTACATGTTAGTTACAGTGCCAAAACGCAGCATGTTGATGAAGCTTATACTCCAGATGACAGGGCAGAATCACGTTTGTTTGAAACCAACTTCGTTGAAGTCTCACCTGAGAAACATCTTCACGATGAAACCCGTTTCGCACGAAAAGCAGTTTTGTCCCAATGTGCGAAATAGCCATAGAACACATTATACTGAAACAGAGCTTATTTTGCTTCTAGTCAAAGCAACGCTCTAGATGCTTCTTTGAAAGGCAGCCAACTCCACGTTCAGAGAGAACTTCAGCGCCAAAGCCATTTTCAGCCAAGCTTATAAACCAAGCCTCTGGCTCCAGTTGCAGCACTAAGTACATGTTAGCTACAGTGACACAATGCAGCATGTGGATGAAGCTTATACTCCGGATGACTGGGCAGAATCACGTTTGTTTGAAACCAACTTCATTGAAGTCTCATCTGAGAAACAGCTTCACAATGAAACCCGTTTCGCACGAAAAACCAGTTTTGTCCCAATGTGCCCAATAGCTATAGAACACATTATAGTGAAACAGAGCTTATTTTGCTTCTAGTAAAGCAACGCTCTAGCTGCTCCTTTCAAAGGCAGACAACTCCACGTTCAGAGAGAACTTCAGCGCCAATGCCATTTTCAGCCACGCTTATAAACCAAGCCTCTGGCTCCAGTTGCAGCACTAAGTACATGTTAGTTACAGTGCCAAAACGCAGCATGTTGATGAAGCTTATACTCCGGATGACAGGGCAGAACCACGTTTGTTTTAAACCAACTTCGTTGAAGTCTCACCTGAGAAACATCTTCACGATGAAACCCGTTTCGCACGAAAAGCAGTTTTGTCCCAATGTGCGAAATAGCCATAGAACACATTATACTGAAACAGAGCTTATTTTGCTTCTAGTCAAAGCAATGCTCTAGCTGCTCCTTTGAAAGGCAAACAACTCCACGTTCAGAGAGATCTTCAGCGCCAAAGCCATTTTCAGCTACGATTATACACCAAGCCTCTGGCTCCAGTTGCAGCACTAAGTACATGTTAGCTAGAGTGACGCAACTCAGCATGTGAATGAAACTGATGCTCCGGATGACAGGGCATCGTCGAGTTTGTTTGTAGCCAACTTCATTGAAGTCTCACCTGAGAAACAGCTTCACGATGAAACCCGTTTCGCACGAAAAACCAGTTTTGTCCCATTGTGCGAAATAGCCATAGAACACATTATAGTGAAACAGAGCTTATTTTGCTTCTACTCAAAGCAACGCTCTAGCTGCTCCTTTGAAAGGCAGCCAACTCCACGTTCAGAGAGAACTTCAGCCCCAAAGCCATTTTCAGCTACGCTTATACGCCAAGCCTCTGGCTCCAGTTGCAGCACTAAGTACATGTTAGCTAAAGTGACGCAACTCAGCATGTGGATGAAACTGATGCTCCGGATGACAGGGCAGCATTGCGTTTGTTTGTAACCAACTTCATTGAAGTCTCACCTGAGAAACAGCTTCACGATGAAACCCGTTTCGCACGAAAAACCAGTTTTGTCCCAATGTGCGAAATAGCCATAGAATACATTATAGTGAAACAGAGCTTTTGGTGCTTCTACTCAAAGCAATGCTCTAGCTGCTCGTTTGAAAGGCAGCCAACTCCACGTTCAGAGAGAACTTCAGCGCCAAAGCCATTTTCAGCCACGCTTATAAACCAAGCCTCTGGCTCCAGTTGCAGCACTAAGTACATGTTAGCTACAGTGCCAAAACGCAGCATGTTGATGAAGCTTATACTCCGGATGACAGGGCAGAATCACGTTTGTTTGAAACCAACTTCATTGAAGTCTCACCTGAGAAACAGCTTCACAATTAAACCCATTTCGCACGAAAAAGCAGTTTTGTCCCAATGTGCGAAATAGCTATAGAACACATTATAGTGAAACAGAGCTTATTTTGCTTCTAGTAAAGCAATGCTCTAGCTGCTCCTTTCAAAGGCAGACAACTCCACGTTCAGAGAGAACTTCAGCGCCAATGCCATTTTCAGCCAAGCTTATAAACCAAGCCTCTGGCTCCAGTTGCAGCACTAAGTACATGTTAGCTACAGTGACACAATGCAGCATGTGGATGAAGCTTATACTCCGGATGACTGGGCAGAATCACGTTTGTTTGAAACCAACTTCATTGAAGTCTCATCTGAGAAACAGCTTCACAATGAAACCCGTTTCGCACGAAAAAGCAGTTTTGTCCCAATGTGCCCAATAGCTATAGAACACATTATAGTGAAACAGAGCTTATTTTGCTTCTAGTAAAGCAATGCTCTAGCTGCTCCTTTCAAAGGCAGACAACTCCACGTTCAGAGAGAACTTCAGCGCCAATGCCATTTTCAGCCACGCTTATAAACCAAGCCTCTGGCTCCAGTTGCAGCACTAAGTACATGTTAGTTACAGTGCCAAAACGCAGCATGTTGATGAAGCTTATACTCCGGATGACAGGGCAGAACCACGTTTGTTTGAAACCAACTTCATTGAAGTCTCACCTGAGAAACAGCTTCACGATGAAACCCGTTTCGCACGAAAAGCAGTTTTGTCCCAATGTGCGAAATAGCCATAGAACACATTATACTGAAACAGAGCTTATTTTGCTTCTAGTCAAAGCAACGCTCTAGCTGCTTCTTTGAAAGGCAGCCAACTCCACGTTCAGAGAGAACTTCAGCGCCAAAGCCATTTTCAGCCAAGCTTATAAACCAAGCCTCTGGCTCCAGTTGCAGCACTAAGTACATGTTAGCTACAGTGCCAAAACGCAGCATGTTGATGAAGCTTATACTCCGGATGACTGGGCAGAATCACGTTTGTTTGAAACCAACTTCATTGAAATCTCACCTGAGAAACATCTTCACGATGAAACCCGTTTGGCACGAAAAACAAGATTTGTCCCAAAGGACGAAATAGCCATAGAACACATTATAGTGAAACAGAGCTTATTGTGCTTCTACTCAAAGAAACGCTATAGTTCTCCTTTGAAAGGCAGCCAACTCCACGTTCAGAGAGAACTTCAGCGCCAAAGCCATTTTCAGCTACACTTATAAACCAAGCCTCTGGCTCCAGTTGCAGCACTAAGTACATGTTAGCTACAGTGCCAAAACGCAGCATGTTGATGAAGCTTATACTCCGGATGACTGGGCAGAATCACGTTTGTTTGAAACCAACTTCATTGAAATCTCACCTGAGAAACATCTTCACGATGAAACCCGTTTGGCACGAAAATCCAGTTTTGTCCCATTGTGCGAAATAGCCATAGAACACATTATAGTGAAACAGAGCTTATTTTGCTTCTACTCAAAGCAACGCTCTAGCTGCTCCTTTGAAAGGCAGCCAACTCCACGTTCAGAGAGAACTTCAGCGCCAAAGCCATTTTCAGCCAAGCCTCTGGCTCCAGTTGCAGCACTAAGTACATGTTAGTTAAAGTGACGCAACTCAGCATGTGGATGAAACTGATGCTCCGGATGACAGGGCAGCGTCGCGTTTGTTTGTAACCAACTTCATTGAAGTCTCACCTGAGAAACAGCTTCACGATGAAACCCGTTTCGCACGAAAAACCAGTTTTGTCCCAATGTGCGAAATAGCCATAGAATACATTATAGTGAAACAGAGCTTATTGTGCATCTAGTCAAAGAAATGCTATAGCTGCTTATTTGAAGGGCAGACAACTCCACGTTCAGAGAGATCTTCAGCGCCAAGGCCATTTTCAGCTACGCTTATAAACCAAGCCTCTGGCTCCAGTTGCAGCACTAAGTACATGTTAGCTACAGTGACACAATGCAGCATGTGGATGAAGCTTATACTCCGGATGACTAGGCAGCGTCGCGATTGTTTGAAACCAACTTCATTGAAGTCTCACCTGAGAAACATCTTCACGATTAAACCCGTTTGGCATGAAAATCCAGTTTTGTCCCAAAGGGAGAAATAGCCATAGAACACATTATAGTGAAACAGAGCTTATTTTGCTTCTACTCAAAGCAACGCTCTAGCTGCTTCTTTGAAAGGCAGCCAACTCCACGTTCAGAGAGAACTTCAGCGCCAAAGCCATTTTCAGCTACGCTTATAAAGCAAGCCTCTGGCTCCAGTTGCAGCACTAAGTACATGTTAGTTACAGTGCCAAAACGCAGCATGTTGATGAAGCTTATACTCTGGATGACAGGGCAGAATCACGTTTGTTTGTAACCAACTTCGTTGAAGTCTCACCTGAGAAATATCTTCACGATGAAACCCGTTTCGCACGAAAAACCAGTTTTGTTCCATTGTGCGAAATAGCCATAGAACACATTATAGTGAAACAGAGCTTATTTTGCTTCTACTCAAAGCAATGCTCTAGCTGCTCCTTTGAAAGGCAGCCAACTCCACATTCAGAGAGAACTTCAGCCCCAAAGCCATTTTCAGCTACGCTTATACGCCAAGCCTCTGGCTCCAGTTGCAGCACTAAGTACATGTTAGCTAAAGTGACGCAACTCAGCATGTGGATGAAACTGATGCTCCGGATGACAGGGCAGCGTCGCGTTTGTTTGTAACCAACTTCATTGAAGTCTCTTCTGAGAAACAGCTTCACGATGAAACCCGTTTCGCACGAAAAACCAGTTTTGTCCCAATGTGCGAAATAGCCATAGAATACATTATAGTGAAACAGAGCTTTTGGTGCTTCTACTCAAAGCAATGCTCTAGCTGCTCGTTTGAAAGGCAGCCAACTCCACGTTCAGAGAGAACTTCAGCGCCAAAGCCATTTTCAGCCACGCTTATAAACCAAGCCTCTGGCTCCAGTTGCAGCACTAAGTACATGTTAGCTACAGTGCCAAAACGCAGCATGTTGATGAAGCTTATACTCCGGATGACAGGGCAGAATCACGTTTGTTTGAAACCAACTTCATTGAAGTCTCACCTGAGAAACAGCTTCACAATTAAACCCATTTCGCACGAAAAAGCAGTTTTGTCCCAATGTGCGAAATAGCTATAGAACACATTATAGTGAAACAGAGCTTATTCTGCTTCTAGTAAAGCAATGCTCTAGCTGCTCCTTTGAAAGGCAGACAACTCCACGTTCAGAGAGAACTTCAACGCCAATGCCATTTTCAGCCACGCTTATAAACCAAGCCTCTGGCTCCAGTTGCAGCACTAAGTACATGTTAGCTACAGTGACACAATGCAGCATGTGGATGAAGCTTATACTCCGGATGACTGGGCAGAATCACGTTTGTTTGAAACCAACTTCATTGAAGTCTCACCTGAGAAACAGCTTCACAATTAAACCCATTTCGCACGCAAAAGCAGTTTTGTCCCAATGTGCGAAATAGCTATAGAACACATTAGAGTGAAACAGAGCTTATTCTGGTTCTAGTAAAGCAATGCTCTAGCTGCTCCTTTCAAAGGCAAACAACTCCACCTTCAGAGAGAACTTCAGCGCCAAAGCCATTTTCAGCTACGCTTATAAACCAAGCCTCTGGCTCCAGTTGCAGCACTAAGTACATGTTAGCTACAGTGCCAAAACGCAGCATGTTGATGAAGCTTATACTCCGGATGACAGGGCAGAATCACGTTTGTTTGAAACCAACTTCGTTGAAGTCTCACCTGAGAAACATCTTCACGATGAAACCCGTTTCGCACGAAAAACCAGATTTGTCCCAAAGGGCGAAATAGCCATAGAACACATTATAGTGAAACAGAGCTTATTTTGCTTCTACTCAAAGCAACGCTCTAGTTCTCCTTTGAAAGGCAGCCAACTCCACGTTCAGAGAGAACTTCAGCGCCAAAGCCATTTTCAGCTACGCTTATACACCAAGCCTCTGGCTCCAGTTGCAGCACTAAGTACATGTTAGCTAGAGTGACGCAACTCAGCATGTGAATGAAACTGATGCTCCGGATGACAGGGCATCGTCGAGTTTGTTTGTAACCAACTTCATTGAAGTCTCTTCTCAGAAACAGCTTCACAATTAAACCCGTTTCGCACGAAAATCCAGTTTTGTCCCATTGTGCGAAATAGCCATAGAACACATTACAGTGAAACAGAGCTTATTTTGCTTCTACTCAAAGCAACGCTCTAGCTGCTCCTTTGAAAGGCAGCCAACAACACGTTCAGAGAGAACTTCAGCCCCAAAGCCATTTTCAGCTACGCTTATACGCCAAGCCTCTGGCTCCAGTTGCAGCACTAAGTACATGTTAGTTAAAGTGACGCAACTCAGCATGTGGATGAAACTGATGCTCCGGATGACAGGGCAGCGTCGCGTTTGTTTGTAACCAACTTCATTGAAGTCTCTTCTGAGAAACAGCTTCACGATGAAACCCGTTTCGCACGAAAAACCAGTTTTGTCCCAATGTGCGAAATAGCCATAGAATACATTATAGTGAAACAGAGCTTTTGGTGCTTCTACTCAAAGCAATGCTCTAGCTGCTCGTTTGAAAGGCAGCCAACTCCACTTTCAGAGAGAACTTCAGCGCCAAAGCCATTTTCAGCCACGCTTATAAACCAAGCCTCTGGCTCCAGTTGCAGCACTAAGTACATGTTAGCTACAGTGCCAAAACGCAGCATGTTGATGAAGCTTATACTCCGGATGACAGGGCAGAATCACGTTTGTTTGAAACCAACTTCATTGAAGTCTCACCTGAGAAACAGCTTCACAATTAAACCCATTTCGCACGAAAAAGCAGTTTTGTCCCAATGTGCGAAATAGCTATAGAACACATTATAGTGGAACAGAGCTTATTCTGCTTCTACTCAAAGCAATGCTCTAGCTGCTCCTTTGAAAGGCAGCCAACTCCACGTTCAGAGAGAACTTCAGCGCCAAAGCCATTTTCAGCTACGCTTATAAACCAAGCCTCTGGCTCCAGTTGCAGCACTAAGTACATGTTAGCTACAGTGCCAAAACGCAGCATGTTGATGAAGCTTATTATCCGGATGACTGGGCAGAATCACGTTTATTTGAAACCAACTTCATTGAAGTCTCACCTGAGAAACATCTTCACGATGAAACCCGTTTCACACGAAAAACCAGTTTTGTCCCATTGTGCGAAATAGCCATAGAACACATTATAGTGAAACAGAGCTTATTTTGCTTCTACTCAAAGCAACGCTCTAGCTGCTCCTTTGAAAGGCAGCCAACTCCACGTTCAGAGAGAACTTCAGCGCCAAAGCCATTTTCAGCTACACTTATAAAGCAAGCCTCTGGCTCCAGTTGCAGCACTAAGGACATGTTAGTTACAGTGCCAAAACGCAGCATGTGGATGAAGCTTATACTCCGCATGACAGGGCAGAATCACGTTTGTTTGAAACCAACTTCATTGAAGTCTAACCTGAGAAACAGCTTCAAAATTAAACCCGTTTGGCACGAAAAACCAGATTTGTCCCTAAGGGCGAAATAGCGATAGAACACATTATAGTGAAACAGAGCTTATTGTGCTTCTACTCAAAGCAACGCTCTAGTTCTCCTTTGAAAGGCAAACAACTCCACGTTCAGAGAGTACTTCAGCGCCAAAGCCATTTTCAGCTACGCTTATACACCAAGCCTCTGGCTCCAGTTGCAGCACTAAGTACATGTTAGCTAAAGTGACGCAACTCAGCATGTTGACGAAGCTTATACTCCGGATGACAGGGCAGCGCCGCGTTTGTTTGAAACCAACTTCATTGAAGTCTCACCTGAGAAACAGCTTCACAATTAAACCCATTTCGCACGAAAAACCAGTTTTGTCCCAATGTGCGAAATAGCCATAGAACACATTATACTGAAACAGAGCTTATTCTGCTTCTAGTAAAGCAATGATCTAGCTGCTCCTTTGAAAGGCAGACAACTCCACGTTCAGAGAGAACTTCAGCGCCAATGCCATTTTCAGCTACGCTTATAAACCAAGCCTCTGGCTCCAGTTGCAGCACTAAGTACATGTTAGTTACAGTGCCAAAATGCAGCATATTGACGAAGCTTATACTCCGGATGACTGGGCAGCGTCGTGATTGTTTGAAACCAACTTCATTGAAGTCTTACCTGAGAAACTGCTTCACAATTAAACCCATTTCGCACGCAAAAGCAGTTTTGTCCCAATGTGCCAAACAGCTGTAGAACACATTATAGTGAAACAGAGCTTATTTTGCTTCTACTCAAAGCAACGCTCTAGCTGCTCCTTTGAAAGGCAAACAACTCCACCTTCAGAGAGAACTTCAGCCCCAAAGCCATTTTCAGCTACGCTTATAAACCAAGCCTCTGGCTCCAGTTGCAGCACTAAGTACATGTTAGCTAAAGTGACGCAACTCAGCATGTGGATGAAACTGATGCTCCGGATGACAGGGCAGCGTCGCGTTTGTTTGTAACCAACTTCATTGAAGTCTCTTCTGAGAAACAGCTTCACGATGAAACCCGTTTCGCACGAAAAACCAGTTTTGTCCCAATGTGCGAAATAGCCATAGAATACATTATAGTGAAACAGAGCTTTTGGTGCTTCTACTCAAAGCAATGCTCTAGCTGCTCCTTTCAAAGGCAGACAACTCCACGTTCAGAGAGAACTTCAGCGCCAAAGCCATTTTCAGCCAAGCTTATAAACCAAGCCTCTGGCTCCAGTTGCAGCACTAAGTACATGTTAGTTACAGTGCCAAAACGCAGCATGTGGATGAAGCTTATACTCTGCATGACAGGGCAGAATCACGTTTGTTTGAAACCAACTTCATTGAAGTCTCACCTGAGAAACATCTTCACGATGAAACCCGTTTGGCACGAAAATCCAGTTTTGTCCCAAAGGGCGAAATAGCCATAGAACACATTATAGTGAAACAGAGCTTATTGTGCTTCTACTCAAAGAAATGCTCTAGCTGCTTATTTGAAAGGCAGCCAACTCCACGTTCAGAGAGAACTTCAGCGCCAAAGCCATTTTCAGCTACACTTATAAACCAAGCCTCTGGCTCCAGTTGCAACACTAAGTACATGTTAGCTACAGTGCCAAAACGCAGCATGTTGATGAAGCTTATACTCCGGATGACAGGGCAGAATCACGTTTGTTTGAAACCAACTTCATTGAAATCTCACCTGAGAAACATCTTCACGATGAAACCCGTTTGGCACGAAAATCCAGTTTTGTCCCATTGTGCGAAATAGCCATAGAACACATTATAGTGAAACAGAGCTTATTTTGCTTCTACTCAAAGCAACGCTCTAGCTGCTCCTTTGAAAGGCAGCCAACAACACGTTCAGAGAGAACTTCAGCCCCAAAGCCATTTTCAGCTACGCTTATACGCCAAGCCTCTGGCTCCAGTTGCAGCACTAAGTACATGTTAGCTAAAGTGACGCAACTCAGCATGTGGATGAAACTGATGCTCCGGATGACAGGGCAGCGTCGCGTTTGTTTGTAACCAACTTCATTGAAGTCTCTTCTGAGAAACAGCTTCACGATGAAACCCGTTTCGCACGAAAAACCAGTTTTGTCCCAATGTGCGAAATAGCCATAGAATACATTATAGTGAAACAGAGCTTTTGGTGCTTCTACTCAAAGCAATGCTCTAGCTGCTCGTTTGAAAGGCAGCCAACTCCACGTTCAGAGAGAACTTCAGCGCCAAAGCCATTTTCAGCCACGCTTATAAACCAAGCCTCTGGCTCCAGTTGCAGCACTAAGTACATGTTAGCTACAGTGCCAAAACGCAGCATGTTGATGAAGCTTATACTCCGGATGACAGGGCAGAATCACGTTTGTTTGAAACCAACTTCATTGAAGTCTCACCTGAGAAACAGCTTCACAATTAAACCCATTTCGCACGAAAAAGCAGTTTTGTCCCAATGTGCGAAATAGCTATAGAACACATTATAGTGGAACAGAGCTTATTCTGCTTCTACTCAAAGCAATGCTCTAGCTGCTCCTTTGAAAGGCAGCCAACTCCACGTTCAGAGAGAACTTCAGCGCCAAAGCCATTTTCAGCTACGCTTATAAACCAAGCCTCTGGCTCCAGTTGCAGCACTAAGTACATGTTAGCTACAGTGCCAAAACGCAGCATGTTGATGAAGCTTATTATCCGGATGACTGGGCAGAATCACGTTTATTTGAAACCAACTTCATTGAAGTCTCACCTGAGAAACATCTTCACGATGAAACCCGTTTCACACGAAAAACCAGTTTTGTCCCATTGTGCGAAATAGCCATAGAACACATTATAGTGAAACAGAGCTTATTTTGCTTCTACTCAAAGCAATGCTCTAGCTGCTCCTTTGAAAGGCAAACAACTCCACGTTCAGAGAGAACTTCAGCGCCAAAGCCATTTTCAGCTACACTTATAAAGCAAGCCTCTGGCTCCAGTTGCAGCACTAAGGACATGTTAGTTACAGTGCCAAAACGCAGCATGTGGATGAAGCTTATACTCCGCATGACAGGGCAGAATCACGTTTGTTTGAAACCAACTTCATTGAAGTCTAACCTGAGAAACAGCTTCAAAATTAAACCCGTTTGGCACGAAAAACCAGATTTGTCCCAAAGGGCGAAATAGCCATAGAACACATTATAGTGAAACAGAGCTTATTGTGCTTCTACTCAAAGCAACGCTCTAGTTCTCCTTTGAAAGGCAGCCAACTCCACGTTCAGAGAGTACTTCAGCGCCAAAGCCATTTTCAGCTACGCTTATACACCAAGCCTCTGGCTCCAGTTGCAGCACTAAGTACATGTTAGCTAAAGTGACGCAACTCAGCATGTTGACGAAGCTTATACTCCGGATGACAGGGCAGCGCCGCGTTTGTTTGAAACCAACTTCATTGAAGTCTCACCTGAGAAACAGCTTCACAATTAAACCCATTTCGCACGAAAAACCAGTTTTGTCCCAATGTGCGAAATAGCCATAGAACACATTATACTGAAACAGAGCTTATTCTGCTTCTAGTAAAGCAATGATCTAGCTGCTCCTTTGAAAGGCAGACAACTCCACGTTCAGAGAGAACTTCAGCGCCAATGCCATTTTCAGCTACGCTTATAAACCAAGCCTCTGGCTCCAGTTGCAGCACTAAGTACATGTTAGTTACAGTGCCAAAATGCAGCATATTGACGAAGCTTATACTCCGGATGACTGGGCAGCGTCGTGATTGTTTGAAACCAACTTCATTGAAGTCTTACCTGAGAAACTGCTTCACAATTAAACCCATTTCGCACGCAAAAGCAGTTTTGTCCCAATGTGCCAAACAGCTGTAGAACACATTATAGTGAAACAGAGCTTATTTTGCTTCTACTCAAAGCAACGCTCTAGCTGCTCCTTTGAAAGGCAAACAACTCCACCTTCAGAGAGAACTTCAGCCCCAAAGCCATTTTCAGCTACGCTTATAAACCAAGCCTCTGGCTCCAGTTGCAGCACTAAGTACATGTTAGCTAAAGTGACGCAACTCAGCATGTGGATGAAACTGATGCTCCGGATGACAGGGCAGCGTCGCGTTTGTTTGTAACCAACTTCATTGAAGTCTCTTCTGAGAAACAGCTTCACGATGAAACCCGGTTCGCACGAAAAACCAGTTTTGTCCCAATGTGCGAAATAGCCATAGAATACATTATAGTGAAACAGAGCTTTTGGTGCTTCTACTCAAAGCAATGCTCTAGCTGCTCCTTTCAAAGGCAGACAACTCCACGTTCAGAGAGAACTTCAGCGCCAAAGCCATTTTCAGCCAAGCTTATAAACCAAGCCTCTGGCTCCAGTTGCAGCACTAAGTACATGTTAGTTACAGTGCCAAAACGCAGCATGTGGATGAAGCTTATACTCCGCATGACAGGGCAGAATCACGTTTGTTTGAAACCAACTTCATTGAAGTCTCACCTGAGAAACATCTTCACGATGAAACCCGTTTGGCACGAAAATCCAGTTTTGTCCCAAAGGGCGAAATAGCCATAGAACACATTATAGTGAAACAGAGCTTATTGTGCTTCTACTCAAAGAAATGCTCTAGCTGCTTATTTGAAAGGCAGCCAACTCCACGTTCAGAGAGAACTTCAGCGCCAAAGCCATTTTCAGCTACACTTATAAACCAAGCCTCTGGCTCCAGTTGCAACACTAAGTACATGTTAGCTACAGTGCCAAAACGCAGCATGTTGATGAAGCTTATACTCCGGATGACAGGGCAGAATCACGTTTGTTTGAAACCAACTTCATTGAAATCTCACCTGAGAAACATCTTCACGATGAAACCCGTTTGGCACGAAAATCCAGTTTTGTCCCATTGTGCGAAATAGCCATAGAACACATTATAGTGAAACAGAGCTTATTTTGCTTCTACTCAAAGCAACGCTCTAGCTGCTCCTTTGAAAGGCAGCCAACAACACGTTCAGAGAGAACTTCAGCCCCAAAGCCATTTTCAGCTACGCTTATACGCCAAGCCTCTGGCTCCAGTTGCAGCACTAAGTACATGTTAGTTAAAGTGACGCAACTCAGCATGTGGATGAAACTGATGCTCCGGATGACAGGGCAGCGTCGCGTTTGTTTGTAACCAACTTCATTGAAGTCTCTTCTGAGAAACAGCTTCACGATGAAACCCGTTTCGCACGAAAAACCAGTTTTGTCCCAATGTGCGAAATAGCCATAGAATACATTATAGTGAAACAGAGCTTTTGGTGCTTCTACTCAAAGCAATGCTCTAGCTGCTCGTTTGAAAGGCAGCCAACTCCACGTTCAGAGAGAACTTCAGCGCCAAAGCCATTTTCAGCCACGCTTATAAACCAAGCCTCTGGCTCCAGTTGCAGCACTAAGTACATGTTAGCTACAGTGCCAAAACGCAGCATGTTGATGAAGCTTATACTCCGGATGACAGGGCAGAATCACGTTTGTTTGAAACCAACTTCATTGAAGTCTCACCTGAGAAACAGCTTCACAATTAAACCCATTTCGCACGAAAAAGCAGTTTTGTCCCAATGTGCGAAATAGCTATAGAACACATTATAGTGGAACAGAGCTTATTCTGCTTCTACTCAAAGCAATGCTCTAGCTGCTCCTTTGAAAGGCAGCCAACTCCACGTTCAGAGAGAACTTCAGCGCCAAAGCCATTTTCAGCTACGCTTATAAACCAAGCCTCTGGCTCCAGTTGCAGCACTAAGTACATGTTAGCTACAGTGCCAAAACGCAGCATGTTGATGAAGCTTATTATCCGGATGACTGGGCAGAATCACGTTTATTTGAAACCAACTTCATTGAAGTCTCACCTGAGAAACATCTTCACGATGAAACCCGTTTGGCACGAAAAACAAGATTTGTCCCAAAGGACGAAATAGCCATAGAACACATTATAGTGAAACAGAGCTTATTGTGCTTCTACTCAAAGAAACGCTATAGTTCTCCTTTGAAAGGCAGCCAACTCCACGTTCAGAGAGAACTTCAGCGCCAAAGCCATTTTCAGCTACACTTATAAACCAAGCCTCTGGCTCCAGTTGCAGCACTAAGTACATGTTAGCTACAGTGCCAAAACGCAGCAAGTTGATGAAGCTTATACTCCGGATGACTGGGCAGAATCACGTTTGTTTGAAACCAACTTCATTGAAATCTCACCTGAGAAACAGCTTCACGATGAAACCCGTTTGGCACGAAAATCCAGTTTTGTCACATTGTGCGAAATAGCCATAGAACACATTATAGTGAAACAGAGCTTATTCTGCTTCTACTCAAAGCAACGCTCTAGCTGCTTTTTTGAAAGGCAGCCAACTCCACGTTCAGAGAGAACTTCAGCGCCAAAGCCATTTTCAGCTACGCTTATACGCCAAGCCTCTGGCTCCAGTTGCAGCACTAAGTACATGTTAGCTAAAGTGATGCAACTCAGCATGTGGATGAAACTGATGCTCCGCATGACAGGGCAGCGTCGCGTTTGTTTGTAACCAACTTCATTGAAGTCTCACCTGAGAAACAGCTTCACGATGAAACCCGTTTCGCACGAAAAACCAGTTTTGTCCCATTGTGCGAAATAGCCATAGAACACATTATAGTGAAACAGAGCTTATTTTGCTTCTACTCAAAGCAATGCTCTAGCTGCTCCTTTGAAAGGCAGCCAACTCCACGTTCAGAGAGAACTTCAGCCCCAAAGCCATTTTCAGCTACGCTTATACGCCAAGCCTCTGGCTCCAGTTGCAGCACTAAGTACATGTTAGCTAAAGTGACGCAACTCAGCATGTGGATGAAACTGATGCTCCGGATGACAGGGCAGCGTCGCGTTTGTTTGTAACCAACTTCATTGAAGTCTCTTCTGAGAAACAGCTTCACGATGAAACCCGTTTCGCACGAAAAACCAGTTTTGTCCCAATGTGCGAAATAGCCATAGAATACATTATAGTGAAACAGAGCTTTTGGTGCTTCTAGTAAAGCAATGCTCTAGCTGCTCGTTTGAAAGGCAGCCAACTCCACGTTCAGAGAGAACTTCAGCGCCAAAGCCATTTTCAGCCACGCTTATAAACCAAGCCTCTGGCTCCAGTTGCAGCACTAAGTACATGTTAGCTACAGTGCCAAAACGCAGCATGTTGATGAAGCTTATACTCCGGATGACAGGGCAGAATCACGTTTGTTTGAAACCAACTTCATTGAAGTCTCACCTGAGAAACAGCTTCACAATTAAACCCATTTCGCACGAAAAAGCAGTTTTGTCCCAATGTGCGAAATAGCTATAGAACACATTATAGTGAAACAGAGCTTATTCTGCTTCTAGTAAAGCAATGCTCTAGCTGCTCCTTTGAAAGGCAGACAACTCCACGTTCAGAGAGAACTTCAACGCCAATGCCATTTTCAGCCACGCTTATAAACCAAGCCTCTGGCTCCAGTTGCAGCACTAAGTACATGTTAGCTACAGTGCCAAAACGCAGCATGTTGATGAAGCTTATACTCCGGATGACAGGGCAGAATCACGTTTGTTTGAAACCAACTTCATTGAAGTCTCACCTGAGAAACAGCTTCACAATTAAACCCATTTCGCACGCAAAAGCAGTTTTGTCCCAATGTGCGAAATAGCTATAGAACACATTAGAGTGAAACAGAGCTTATTCTGGTTCTAGTAAAGCAATGCTCTAGCTGCTCCTTTCAAAGGCAAACAACTCCACCTTCAGAGAGAACTTCAGCGCCAAAGCCATTTTCAGCTACGCTTATAAACCAAGCCTCTGGCTCCAGTTGCAGCACTAAGTACATGTTAGCTACAGTGCCAAAACGCAGCATGTTGATGAAGCTTATACTCCGGATGACAGGGCAGAATCACGTTTGTTTGAAACCAACTTCGTTGAAGTCTCACCTGAGAAACATCTTCACGATGAAACCCGTTTCGCACGAAAAACCAGATTTGTCCCAAAGGGCGAAATAGCCATAGAACACATTATAGTGAAACAGAGCTTATTTTGCTTCTACTCAAAGCAACGCTCTAGTTCTTTTTTGAAAGGCAGACAACTCCACGTTCAGAGAGAACTTCAGCGCCAAAGCCATTTTCAGCTACGCTTATACACCAAGCCTCTGGCTCCAGTTGCAGCACTAAGTACATGTTAGCTAGAGTGACGCAACTCAGCATGTGAATGAAACTGATGCTCCGGATGACAGGGCATCGTCGAGTTTGTTTGTAACCAACTTCATTGAAGTCTCACCTGAGAAACAGCTTCACGATGAAACCCGTTTCGCACGAAAAACCAGTTTTGTCCCATTGTGCGAAATAGCCATAGAACACATTACAGTGAAACAGAGCTTATTTTGCTTCTACTCAAAGCAACGCTCTAGCTGCTCCTTTGAAAGGCAGCCAACTCCACGTTCAGAGAGAACTTCAGCCCCAAAGCCATTTTCAGCTACGCTTATACGCCAAGCCTCTGGCTCCAGTTGCAGCACTAAGTACATGTTAGTTAAAGTGACGCAACTCAGCATGTCGCTGAAACTGATGCTCAGGATGACAGGGCAGCTTCGCGTTTGTTTGTAACCAACTTCATTGAAGTCTCACCTGAGAAACAGCTTCACGATGAAACCCGTTTCGCACGAAAAAGCAGTTTTGTCCCAATGTGCCAAATAGCTATAGAACACATTATAGTGAAACAGAGCTTATTTTGCTTCTAGTAAAGCAATGCTCTAGCTGCTCCTTTCAAAGGCAGACAACTCCACGTTCAGAGAGAACTTCAGCGCCAATGCCATTTTCAGCCACGTTTATAAACCAAGCCTCTGGCTCCAGTTGCAGCACTAAGTACATGTTAGTTACAGTGCCAAAACGCAGCATGTTGATGAAGCTTATACTCCAGATGACAGGGCAGAATCACGTTTGTTTGAAACCAACTTCGTTGAAGTCTCACCTGAGAAACATCTTCACGATGAAACCCGTTTCGCACGAAAAGCAGTTTTGTCCCAATGTGCGAAATAGCCATAGAACACATTATACTGAAACAGAGCTTATTTTGCTTCTAGTCAAAGCAACGCTCTAGATGCTTCTTTGAAAGGCAGCCAACTCCACGTTCAGAGAGAACTTCAGCGCCAAAGCCATTTTCAGCCAAGCTTATAAACCAAGCCTCTGGCTCCAGTTGCAGCACTAAGTACATGTTAGCTACAGTGACACAATGCAGCATGTGGATGAAGCTTATACTCCGGATGACTGGGCAGAATCACGTTTGTTTGAAACCAACTTCATTGAAGTCTCATCTGAGAAACAGCTTCACAATGAAACCCGTTTCGCACGAAAAACCAGTTTTGTCCCAATGTGCCCAATAGCTATAGAACACATTATAGTGAAACAGAGCTTATTTTGCTTCTAGTAAAGCAACGCTCTAGCTGCTCCTTTCAAAGGCAGACAACTCCACGTTCAGAGAGAACTTCAGCGCCAATGCCATTTTCAGCCACGCTTATAAACCAAGCCTCTGGCTCCAGTTGCAGCACTAAGTACATGTTAGTTACAGTGCCAAAACGCAGCATGTTGATGAAGCTTATACTCCGGATGACAGGGCAGAACCACGTTTGTTTTAAACCAACTTCGTTGAAGTCTCACCTGAGAAACATCTTCACGATGAAACCCGTTTCGCACGAAAAGCAGTTTTGTCCCAATGTGCGAAATAGCCATAGAACACATTATACTGAAACAGAGCTTATTTTGCTTCTAGTCAAAGCAATGCTCTAGCTGCTCCTTTGAAAGGCAAACAACTCCACGTTCAGAGAGATCTTCAGCGCCAAAGCCATTTTCAGCTACGATTATACACCAAGCCTCTGGCTCCAGTTGCAGCACTAAGTACATGTTAGCTAGAGTGACGCAACTCAGCATGTGAATGAAACTGATGCTCCGGATGACAGGGCATCGTCGAGTTTGTTTGTAGCCAACTTCATTGAAGTCTCACCTGAGAAACAGCTTCACGATGAAACCCGTTTCGCACGAAAAACCAGTTTTGTCCCATTGTGCGAAATAGCCATAGAACACATTATAGTGAAACAGAGCTTATTTTGCTTCTACTCAAAGCAACGCTCTAGCTGCTCCTTTGAAAGGCAGCCAACTCCACGTTCAGAGAGAACTTCAGCCCCAAAGCCATTTTCAGCTACGCTTATACGCCAAGCCTCTGGCTCCAGTTGCAGCACTAAGTACATGTTAGCTAAAGTGACGCAACTCAGCATGTGGATGAAACTGATGCTCCGGATGACAGGGCAGCATTGCGTTTGTTTGTAACCAACTTCATTGAAGTCTCACCTGAGAAACATCTTCACGATGAAACCCGTTTGGCACGAAAAACAAGATTTGTCCCAAAGGACGAAATAGCCATAGAACACATTATAGTGAAACAGAGCTTATTGTGCTTCTACTCAAAGAAACGCTATAGTTCTCCTTTGAAAGGCAGCCAACTCCACGTTCAGAGAGAACTTCAGCGCCAAAGCCATTTTCAGCTACACTTATAAACCAAGCCTCTGGCTCCAGTTGCAGCACTAAGTACATGTTAGCTACAGTGCCAAAACGCAGCATGTTGATGAAGCTTATACTCCGGATGACTGGGCAGAATCACGTTTGTTTGAAACCAACTTCATTGAAATCTCACCTGAGAAACATCTTCACGATGAAACCCGTTTGGCACGAAAATCCAGTTTTGTCCCATTGTGCGAAATAGCCATAGAACACATTATAGTGAAACAGAGCTTATTTTGCTTCTACTCAAAGCAACGCTCTAGCTGCTCCTTTGAAAGGCAGCCAACTCCACGTTCAGA
Organism: Ochotona princeps; assembly: GCF_030435755.1. Classification (NCBI taxonomy): domain Eukaryota; kingdom Metazoa; phylum Chordata; class Mammalia; order Lagomorpha; family Ochotonidae; genus Ochotona; species Ochotona princeps. Next base: position 721,955 of record NC_080834.1, on the reverse strand, counting down.
GAGAACTTCAGCGCCAAAGCCATTTTCAGCCAAGCCTCTGGCTCCAGTTGCAGCACTAAGTACATGTTAGTTAAAGTGACGCAACTCAGCATGTGGATGAAACTGATGCTCCGGATGACAGGGCAGCGTCGCGTTTGTTTGTAACCAACTTCATTGAAGTCTCACCTGAGAAACAGCTTCACGATGAAACCCGTTTCGCACGAAAAACCAGTTTTGTCCCAATGTGCGAAATAGCCATAGAATACATTATAGTGAAACAGAGCTTATTGTGCATCTAGTCAAAGAAATGCTATAGCTGCTTATTTGAAGGGCAGACAACTCCACGTTCAGAGAGATCTTCAGCGCCAAGGCCATTTTCAGCTACGCTTATAAACCAAGCCTCTGGCTCCAGTTGCAGCACTAAGTACATGTTAGCTACAGTGACACAATGCAGCATGTGGATGAAGCTTATACTCCGGATGACTAGGCAGCGTCGCGATTGTTTGAAACCAACTTCATTGAAGTCTCACCTGAGAAACATCTTCACGATTAAACCCGTTTGGCATGAAAATCCAGTTTTGTCCCAAAGGGAGAAATAGCCATAGAACACATTATAGTGAAACAGAGCTTATTTTGCTTCTACTCAAAGCAACGCTCTAGCTGCTTCTTTGAAAGGCAGCCAACTCCACGTTCAGAGAGAACTTCAGCGCCAAAGCCATTTTCAGCTACGCTTATAAAGCAAGCCTCTGGCTCCAGTTGCAGCACTAAGTACATGTTAGTTACAGTGCCAAAACGCAGCATGTTGATGAAGCTTATACTCTGGATGACAGGGCAGAATCACGTTTGTTTGTAACCAACTTCGTTGAAGTCTCACCTGAGAAATATCTTCACGATGAAACCCGTTTCGCACGAAAAACCAGTTTTGTTCCATTGTGCGAAATAGCCATAGAACACATTATAGTGAAACAGAGCTTATTTTGCTTCTACTCAAAGCAATGCTCTAGCTGCTCCTTTGAAAGGCAGCCAACTCCACATTCAGAGAGAACTTCAGCCCCAAAGCCATTTTCAGCTACGCTTATACGCCAAGCCTCTGGCTCCAGTTGCAGCACTAAGTACATGTTAGCTAAAGTGACGCAACTCAGCATGTGGATGAAACTGATGCTCCGGATGACAGGGCAGCGTCGCGTTTGTTTGTAACCAACTTCATTGAAGTCTCTTCTGAGAAACAGCTTCACGATGAAACCCGTTTCGCACGAAAAACCAGTTTTGTCCCAATGTGCGAAATAGCCATAGAATACATTATAGTGAAACAGAGCTTTTGGTGCTTCTACTCAAAGCAATGCTCTAGCTGCTCGTTTGAAAGGCAGCCAACTCCACGTTCAGAGAGAACTTCAGCGCCAAAGCCATTTTCAGCCACGCTTATAAACCAAGCCTCTGGCTCCAGTTGCAGCACTAAGTACATGTTAGCTACAGTGCCAAAACGCAGCATGTTGATGAAGCTTATACTCCGGATGACAGGGCAGAATCACGTTTGTTTGAAACCAACTTCATTGAAGTCTCACCTGAGAAACAGCTTCACAATTAAACCCATTTCGCACGAAAAAGCAGTTTTGTCCCAATGTGCGAAATAGCTATAGAACACATTATAGTGAAACAGAGCTTATTCTGCTTCTAGTAAAGCAATGCTCTAGCTGCTCCTTTGAAAGGCAGACAACTCCACGTTCAGAGAGAACTTCAACGCCAATGCCATTTTCAGCCACGCTTATAAACCAAGCCTCTGGCTCCAGTTGCAGCACTAAGTACATGTTAGCTACAGTGACACAATGCAGCATGTGGATGAAGCTTATACTCCGGATGACTGGGCAGAATCACGTTTGTTTGAAACCAACTTCATTGAAGTCTCACCTGAGAAACAGCTTCACAATTAAACCCATTTCGCACGCAAAAGCAGTTTTGTCCCAATGTGCGAAATAGCTATAGAACACATTAGAGTGAAACAGAGCTTATTCTGGTTCTAGTAAAGCAATGCTCTAGCTGCTCCTTTCAAAGGCAAACAACTCCACCTTCAGAGAGAACTTCAGCGCCAAAGCCATTTTCAGCTACGCTTATAAACCAAGCCTCTGGCTCCAGTTGCAGCACTAAGTACATGTTAGCTACAGTGCCAAAACGCAGCATGTTGATGAAGCTTATACTCCGGATGACAGGGCAGAATCACGTTTGTTTGAAACCAACTTCGTTGAAGTCTCACCTGAGAAACATCTTCACGATGAAACCCGTTTCGCACGAAAAACCAGATTTGTCCCAAAGGGCGAAATAGCCATAGAACACATTATAGTGAAACAGAGCTTATTTTGCTTCTACTCAAAGCAACGCTCTAGTTCTCCTTTGAAAGGCAGCCAACTCCACGTTCAGAGAGAACTTCAGCGCCAAAGCCATTTTCAGCTACGCTTATACACCAAGCCTCTGGCTCCAGTTGCAGCACTAAGTACATGTTAGCTAGAGTGACGCAACTCAGCATGTGAATGAAACTGATGCTCCGGATGACAGGGCATCGTCGAGTTTGTTTGTAACCAACTTCATTGAAGTCTCACCTGAGAAACAGCTTCACGATGAAACCCGTTTCGCACGAAAATCCAGTTTTGTCCCATTGTGCGAAATAGCCATAGAACACATTACAGTGAAACAGAGCTTATTTTGCTTCTACTCAAAGCAACGCTCTAGCTGCTCCTTTGAAAGGCAGCCAACAACACGTTCAGAGAGAACTTCAGCCCCAAAGCCATTTTCAGCTACGCTTATACGCCAAGCCTCTGGCTCCAGTTGCAGCACTAAGTACATGTTAGTTAAAGTGACGCAACTCAGCATGTGGATGAAACTGATGCTCCGGATGACAGGGCAGCGTCGCGTTTGTTTGTAACCAACTTCATTGAAGTCTCTTCTGAGAAACAGCTTCACGATGAAACCCGTTTCGCACGAAAAACCAGTTTTGTCCCAATGTGCGAAATAGCCATAGAATACATTATAGTGAAACAGAGCTTTTGGTGCTTCTACTCAAAGCAATGCTCTAGCTGCTCGTTTGAAAGGCAGCCAACTCCACTTTCAGAGAGAACTTCAGCGCCAAAGCCATTTTCAGCCACGCTTATAAACCAAGCCTCTGGCTCCAGTTGCAGCACTAAGTACATGTTAGCTACAGTGCCAAAACGCAGCATGTTGATGAAGCTTATACTCCGGATGACAGGGCAGAATCACGTTTGTTTGAAACCAACTTCATTGAAGTCTCACCTGAGAAACAGCTTCACAATTAAACCCATTTCGCACGAAAAAGCAGTTTTGTCCCAATGTGCGAAATAGCTATAGAACACATTATAGTGCAACAGAGCTTATTCTGCTTCTACTCAAAGCAATGCTCTAGCTGCTCCTTTGAAAGGCAGCCAACTCCACGTTCAGAGAGAACTTCAGCGCCAAAGCCATTTTCAGCTACGCTTATAAACCAAGCCTCTGGCTCCAGTTGCAGCACTAAGTACATGTTAGCTACAGTGCCAAAACGCAGCATGTTGATGAAGCTTATTATCCGGATGACTGGGCAGAATCACGTTTATTTGAAACCAACTTCATTGAAGTCTCACCTGAGAAACATCTTCACGATGAAACCCGTTTCACACGAAAAACCAGTTTTGTCCCATTGTGCGAAATAGCCATAGAACACATTATAGTGAAACAGAGCTTATTTTGCTTCTACTCAAAGCAACGCTCTAGCTGCTCCTTTGAAAGGCAGCCAACTCCACGTTCAGAGAGAACTTCAGCGCCAAAGCCATTTTCAGCTACACTTATAAAGCAAGCCTCTGGCTCCAGTTGCAGCACTAAGGACATGTTAGTTACAGTGCCAAAACGCAGCATGTGGATGAAGCTTATACTCCGCATGACAGGGCAGAATCACGTTTGTTTGAAACCAACTTCATTGAAGTCTAACCTGAGAAACAGCTTCAAAATTAAACCCGTTTGGCACGAAAAACCAGATTTGTCCCTAAGGGCGAAATAGCGATAGAACACATTATAGTGAAACAGAGCTTATTGTGCTTCTACTCAAAGCAACGCTCTAGTTCTCCTTTGAAAGGCAAACAACTCCACGTTCAGAGAGTACTTCAGCGCCAAAGCCATTTTCAGCTACGCTTATACACCAAGCCTCTGGCTCCAGTTGCAGCACTAAGTACATGTTAGCTAAAGTGACGCAACTCAGCATGTTGACGAAGCTTATACTCCGGATGACAGGGCAGCGCCGCGTTTGTTTGAAACCAACTTCATTGAAGTCTCACCTGAGAAACAGCTTCACAATTAAACCCATTTCGCACGAAAAACCAGTTTTGTCCCAATGTGCGAAATAGCCATAGAACACATTATACTGAAACAGAGCTTATTCTGCTTCTAGTAAAGCAATGATCTAGCTGCTCCTTTGAAAGGCAGACAACTCCACGTTCAGAGAGAACTTCAGCGCCAATGCCATTTTCAGCTACGCTTATAAACCAAGCCTCTGGCTCCAGTTGCAGCACTAAGTACATGTTAGTTACAGTGCCAAAATGCAGCATATTGACGAAGCTTATACTCCGGATGACTGGGCAGCGTCGTGATTGTTTGAAACCAACTTCATTGAAGTCTTACCTGAGAAACTGCTTCACAATTAAACCCATTTCGCACGCAAAAGCAGTTTTGTCCCAATGTGCCAAACAGCTGTAGAACACATTATAGTGAAACAGAGCTTATTTTGCTTCTACTCAAAGCAACGCTCTAGCTGCTCCTTTGAAAGGCAAACAACTCCACCTTCAGAGAGAACTTCAGCCCCAAAGCCATTTTCAGCTACGCTTATAAACCAAGCCTCTGGCTCCAGTTGCAGCACTAAGTACATGTTAGCTAAAGTGACGCAACTCAGCATGTGGATGAAACTGATGCTCCGGATGACAGGGCAGCGTCGCGTTTGTTTGTAACCAACTTCATTGAAGTCTCTTCTGAGAAACAGCTTCACGATGAAACCCGTTTCGCACGAAAAACCAGTTTTGTCCCAATGTGCGAAATAGCCATAGAATACATTATAGTGAAACAGAGCTTTTGGTGCTTCTACTCAAAGCAATGCTCTAGCTGCTCCTTTCAAAGGCAGACAACTCCACGTTCAGAGAGAACTTCAGCGCCAAAGCCATTTTCAGCCAAGCTTATAAACCAAGCCTCTGGCTCCAGTTGCAGCACTAAGTACATGTTAGTTACAGTGCCAAAACGCAGCATGTGGATGAAGCTTATACTCTGCATGACAGGGCAGAATCACGTTTGTTTGAAACCAACTTCATTGAAGTCTCACCTGAGAAACATCTTCACGATGAAACCCGTTTGGCACGAAAATCCAGTTTTGTCCCAAAGGGCGAAATAGCCATAGAACACATTATAGTGAAACAGAGCTTATTGTGCTTCTACTCAAAGAAATGCTCTAGCTGCTTATTTGAAAGGCAGCCAACTCCACGTTCAGAGAGAACTTCAGCGCCAAAGCCATTTTCAGCTACACTTATAAACCAAGCCTCTGGCTCCAGTTGCAACACTAAGTACATGTTAGCTACAGTGCCAAAACGCAGCATGTTGATGAAGCTTATACTCCGGATGACAGGGCAGAATCACGTTTGTTTGAAACCAACTTCATTGAAATCTCACCTGAGAAACATCTTCACGATGAAACCCGTTTGGCACGAAAATCCAGTTTTGTCCCATTGTGCGAAATAGCCATAGAACACATTATAGTGAAACAGAGCTTATTTTGCTTCTACTCAAAGCAACGCTCTAGCTGCTCCTTTGAAAGGCAGCCAACAACACGTTCAGAGAGAACTTCAGCCCCAAAGCCATTTTCAGCTACGCTTATACGCCAAGCCTCTGGCTCCAGTTGCAGCACTAAGTACATGTTAGTTAAAGTGACGCAACTCAGCATGTGGATGAAACTGATGCTCCGGATGACAGGGCAGCGTCGCGTTTGTTTGTAACCAACTTCATTGAAGTCTCTTCTGAGAAACAGCTTCACGATGAAACCCGTTTCGCACGAAAAACCAGTTTTGTCCCAATGTGCGAAATAGCCATAGAATACATTATAGTGAAACAGAGCTTTTGGTGCTTCTACTCAAAGCAATGCTCTAGCTGCTCGTTTGAAAGGCAGCCAACTCCACGTTCAGAGAGAACTTCAGCGCCAAAGCCATTTTCAGCCACGCTTATAAACCAAGCCTCTGGCTCCAGTTGCAGCACTAAGTACATGTTAGCTACAGTGCCAAAACGCAGCATGTTGATGAAGCTTATACTCCGGATGACAGGGCAGAATCACGTTTGTTTGAAACCAACTTCATTGAAGTCTCACCTGAGAAACAGCTTCACAATTAAACCCATTTCGCACGAAAAAGCAGTTTTGTCCCAATGTGCGAAATAGCTATAGAACACATTATAGTGGAACAGAGCTTATTCTGCTTCTACTCAAAGCAATGCTCTAGCTGCTCCTTTGAAAGGCAGCCAACTCCACGTTCAGAGAGAACTTCAGCGCCAAAGCCATTTTCAGCTACGCTTATAAACCAAGCCTCTGGCTCCAGTTGCAGCACTAAGTACATGTTAGCTACAGTGCCAAAACGCAGCATGTTGATGAAGCTTATTATCCGGATGACTGGGCAGAATCACGTTTATTTGAAACCAACTTCATTGAAGTCTCACCTGAGAAACATCTTCACGATGAAACCCGTTTCACACGAAAAACCAGTTTTGTCCCATTGTGCGAAATAGCCATAGAACACATTATAGTGAAACAGAGCTTATTTTGCTTCTACTCAAAGCAATGCTCTAGCTGCTCCTTTGAAAGGCAAACAACTCCACGTTCAGAGAGAACTTCAGCGCCAAAGCCATTTTCAGCTACACTTATAAAGCAAGCCTCTGGCTCCAGTTGCAGCACTAAGGACATGTTAGTTACAGTGCCAAAACGCAGCATGTGGATGAAGCTTATACTCCGCATGACAGGGCAGAATCACGTTTGTTTGAAACCAACTTCATTGAAGTCTAACCTGAGAAACAGCTTCAAAATTAAACCCGTTTGGCACGAAAAACCAGATTTGTCCCAAAGGGCGAAATAGCCATAGAACACATTATAGTGAAACAGAGCTTATTGTGCTTCTACTCAAAGCAACGCTCTAGTTCTCCTTTGAAAGGCAGCCAACTCCACGTTCAGAGAGTACTTCAGCGCCAAAGCCATTTTCAGCTACGCTTATACACCAAGCCTCTGGCTCCAGTTGCAGCACTAAGTACATGTTAGCTAAAGTGACGCAACTCAGCATGTTGACGAAGCTTATACTCCGGATGACAGGGCAGCGCCGCGTTTGTTTGAAACCAACTTCATTGAAGTCTCACCTGAGAAACAGCTTCACAATTAAACCCATTTCGCACGAAAAACCAGTTTTGTCCCAATGTGCGAAATAGCCATAGAACACATTATACTGAAACAGAGCTTATTCTGCTTCTAGTAAAGCAATGATCTAGCTGCTCCTTTGAAAGGCAGACAACTCCACGTTCAGAGAGAACTTCAGCGCCAATGCCATTTTCAGCTACGCTTATAAACCAAGCCTCTGGCTCCAGTTGCAGCACTAAGTACATGTTAGTTACAGTGCCAAAATGCAGCATATTGACGAAGCTTATACTCCGGATGACTGGGCAGCGTCGTGATTGTTTGAAACCAACTTCATTGAAGTCTTACCTGAGAAACTGCTTCACAATTAAACCCATTTCGCACGCAAAAGCAGTTTTGTCCCAATGTGCCAAACAGCTGTAGAACACATTATAGTGAAACAGAGCTTATTTTGCTTCTACTCAAAGCAACGCTCTAGCTGCTCCTTTGAAAGGCAAACAACTCCACCTTCAGAGAGAACTTCAGCCCCAAAGCCATTTTCAGCTACGCTTATAAACCAAGCCTCTGGCTCCAGTTGCAGCACTAAGTACATGTTAGCTAAAGTGACGCAACTCAGCATGTGGATGAAACTGATGCTCCGGATGACAGGGCAGCGTCGCGTTTGTTTGTAACCAACTTCATTGAAGTCTCTTCTGAGAAACAGCTTCACGATGAAACCCGTTTCGCACGAAAAACCAGTTTTGTCCCAATGTGCGAAATAGCCATAGAATACATTATAGTGAAACAGAGCTTTTGGTGCTTCTACTCAAAGCAATGCTCTAGCTGCTCCTTTCAAAGGCAGACAACTCCACGTTCAGAGAGAACTTCAGCGCCAAAGCCATTTTCAGCCAAGCTTATAAACCAAGCCTCTGGCTCCAGTTGCAGCACTAAGTACATGTTAGTTACAGTGCCAAAACGCAGCATGTGGATGAAGCTTATACTCCGCATGACAGGGCAGAATCACGTTTGTTTGAAACCAACTTCATTGAAGTCTCACCTGAGAAACATCTTCACGATGAAACCCGTTTGGCACGAAAATCCAGTTTTGTCCCAAAGGGCGAAATAGCCATAGAACACATTATAGTGAAACAGAGCTTATTGTGCTTCTACTCAAAGAAATGCTCTAGCTGCTTATTTGAAAGGCAGCCAACTCCACGTTCAGAGAGAACTTCAGCGCCAAAGCCATTTTCAGCTACACTTATAAACCAAGCCTCTGGCTCCAGTTGCAACACTAAGTACATGTTAGCTACAGTGCCAAAACGCAGCATGTTGATGAAGCTTATACTCCGGATGACAGGGCAGAATCACGTTTGTTTGAAACCAACTTCATTGAAATCTCACCTGAGAAACATCTTCACGATGAAACCCGTTTGGCACGAAAATCCAGTTTTGTCCCATTGTGCGAAATAGCCATAGAACACATTATAGTGAAACAGAGCTTATTTTGCTTCTACTCAAAGCAACGCTCTAGCTGCTCCTTTGAAAGGCAGCCAACAACACGTTCAGAGAGAACTTCAGCCCCAAAGCCATTTTCAGCTACGCTTATACGCCAAGCCTCTGGCTCCAGTTGCAGCACTAAGTACATGTTAGTTAAAGTGACGCAACTCAGCATGTGGATGAAACTGATGCTCCGGATGACAGGGCAGCGTCGCGTTTGTTTGTAACCAACTTCATTGAAGTCTCTTCTGAGAAACAGCTTCACGATGAAACCCGTTTCGCACGAAAAACCAGTTTTGTCCCAATGTGCGAAATAGCCATAGAATACATTATAGTGAAACAGAGCTTTTGGTGCTTCTACTCAAAGCAATGCTCTAGCTGCTCGTTTGAAAGGCAGCCAACTCCACGTTCAGAGAGAACTTCAGCGCCAAAGCCATTTTCAGCCACGCTTATAAACCAAGCCTCTGGCTCCAGTTGCAGCACTAAGTACATGTTAGCTACAGTGCCAAAACGCAGCATGTTGATGAAGCTTATACTCCGGATGACAGGGCAGAATCACGTTTGTTTGAAACCAACTTCATTGAAGTCTCACCTGAGAAACAGCTTCACAATTAAACCCATTTCGCACGAAAAAGCAGTTTTGTCCCAATGTGCGAAATAGCTATAGAACACATTATAGTGGAACAGAGCTTATTCTGCTTCTACTCAAAGCAATGCTCTAGCTGCTCCTTTGAAAGGCAGCCAACTCCACGTTCAGAGAGAACTTCAGCGCCAAAGCCATTTTCAGCTACGCTTATAAACCAAGCCTCTGGCTCCAGTTGCAGCACTAAGTACATGTTAGCTACAGTGCCAAAACGCAGCATGTTGATGAAGCTTATTATCCGGATGACTGGGCAGAATCACGTTTATTTGAAACCAACTTCATTGAAGTCTCACCTGAGAAACATCTTCACGATGAAACCCGTTTCACACGAAAAACCAGTTTTGTCCCATTGTGCGAAATAGCCATAGAACACATTATAGTGAAACAGAGCTTATTTTGCTTCTACTCAAAGCAATGCTCTAGCTGCTCCTTTGAAAGGCAAACAACTCCACGTTCAGAGAGAACTTCAGCGCCAAAGCCATTTTCAGCTACACTTATAAAGCAAGCCTCTGGCTCCAGTTGCAGCACTAAGGACATGTTAGTTACAGTGCCAAAACGCAGCATGTGGATGAAGCTTATACTCCGCATGACAGGGCAGAATCACGTTTGTTTGAAACCAACTTCATTGAAGTCTAACCTGAGAAACAGCTTCAAAATTAAACCCGTTTGGCACGAAAAACCAGATTTGTCCCAAAGGGCGAAATAGCCATAGAACACATTATAGTGAAACAGAGCTTATTGTGCTTCTACTCAAAGCAACGCTCTAGTTCTCCTTTGAAAGGCAGCCAACTCCACGTTCAGAGAGTACTTCAGCGCCAAAGCCATTTTCAGCTACGCTTATACACCAAGCCTCTGGCTCCAGTTGCAGCACTAAGTACATGTTAGCTAAAGTGACGCAACTCAGCATGTTGACGAAGCTTATACTCCGGATGACAGGGCAGCGCCGCGTTTGTTTGAAACCAACTTCATTGAAGTCTCACCTGAGAAACAGCTTCACAATTAAACCCATTTCGCACGAAAAACCAGTTTTGTCCCAATGTGCGAAATAGCCATAGAACACATTATACTGAAACAGAGCTTATTCTGCTTCTAGTAAAGCAATGATCTAGCTGCTCCTTTGAAAGGCAGACAACTCCACGTTCAGAGAGAACTTCAGCGCCAATGCCATTTTCAGCTACGCTTATAAACCAAGCCTCTGGCTCCAGTTGCAGCACTAAGTACATGTTAGTTACAGTGCCAAAATGCAGCATATTGACGAAGCTTATACTCCGGATGACTGGGCAGCGTCGTGATTGTTTGAAACCAACTTCATTGAAGTCTTACCTGAGAAACTGCTTCACAATTAAACCCATTTCGCACGCAAAAGCAGTTTTGTCCCAATGTGCCAAACAGCTGTAGAACACATTATAGTGAAACAGAGCTTATTTTGCTTCTACTCAAAGCAACGCTCTAGCTGCTCCTTTGAAAGGCAAACAACTCCACCTTCAGAGAGAACTTCAGCCCCAAAGCCATTTTCAGCTACGCTTATAAACCAAGCCTCTGGCTCCAGTTGCAGCACTAAGTACATGTTAGCTAAAGTGACGCAACTCAGCATGTGGATGAAACTGATGCTCCGGATGACAGGGCAGCGTCGCGTTTGTTTGTAACCAACTTCATTGAAGTCTCTTCTGAGAAACAGCTTCACGATGAAACCCGTTTCGCACGAAAAACCAGTTTTGTCCCAATGTGCGAAATAGCCATAGAATACATTATAGTGAAACAGAGCTTTTGGTGCTTCTACTCAAAGCAATGCTCTAGCTGCTCCTTTCAAAGGCAGACAACTCCACGTTCAGAGAGAACTTCAGCGCCAAAGCCATTTTCAGCCAAGCTTATAAACCAAGCCTCTGGCTCCAGTTGCAGCACTAAGTACATGTTAGTTACAGTGCCAAAACGCAGCATGTGGATGAAGCTTATACTCCGCATGACAGGGCAGAATCACGTTTGTTTGAAACCAACTTCATTGAAGTCTCACCTGAGAAACATCTTCACGATGAAACCCGTTTGGCACGAAAATCCAGTTTTGTCCCAAAGGGCGAAATAGCCATAGAACACATTATAGTGAAACAGAGCTTATTGTGCTTCTACTCAAAGAAATGCTCTAGCTGCTTATTTGAAAGGCAGCCAACTCCACGTTCAGAGAGAACTTCAGCGCCAAAGCCATTTTCAGCTACACTTATAAACCAAGCCTCTGGCTCCAGTTGCAACACTAAGTACATGTTAGCTACAGTGCCAAAACGCAGCATGTTGATGAAGCTTATACTCCGGATGACAGGGCAGAATCACGTTTGTTTGAAACCAACTTCATTGAAATCTCACCTGAGAAACATCTTCACGATGAAACCCGTTTGGCACGAAAATCCAGTTTTGTCCCATTGTGCGAAATAGCCATAGAACACATTATAGTGAAACAGAGCTTATTTTGCTTCTACTCAAAGCAACGCTCTAGCTGCTCCTTTGAAAGGCAAACAACTCCACCTTCAGAGAGAACTTCAGCCCCAAAGCCATTTTCAGCTACGCTTATACGCCAAGCCTCTGGCTCCAGTTGCAGCACTAAGTACATGTTAGCTAAAGTGATGCAACTCAGCATGTGGATGAAACTGATGCTCCGGATGACAGGGCAGCGTCGCGTTTGTTTGTAACCAACTTCATTGAAGTCTCTTCTGAGAAACAGCTTCACGATGAAACCCGTTTGGCACGAAAAATCAGTTTTGTCCCAATGTGCGAAATAGCCATAGAACACATTATAGTGAAACAGAGCTTTTGGTGCTTCTACTCAAAGCAATGCTCTAGCTGCTCGTTTGAAAGGCAGCCAACTCCACGTTCAGAGAGAACTTCAGCGCCAAAGCCATTTTCAGCCACGCTTATAAACCAAGCCTCTGGCTCCAGTTACAGCACTAAGTACATGTTAGCTACAGTGCCAAAACGCAGCATGTTGATGAAGCTTATACTCCGGATGACAGGGCAGAATCACGTTTGTTTGAAACCAACTTCATTGAAGTCTCACCTGAGAAACAGCTTCACAATTAAACCCATTTCGCACGAAAAAGCAGTTTTGTCCCAATGTGCGAAATAGCTATAGAACACATTATAGTGAAACAGAGCTTATTCTGCTTCTAGTAAAGCAATGCTCTAGCTGCTCCTTTCAAAGGCAGACAACTCCACGTTCAGAGAGAACTTCAGCGCCAATGCCATTTTCAGCCACGCTTATAAACCAAGCCTCTGGCTCCAGTTGCAGCACTAAGTACATGTTAGTTACAGTGCCAAAACGCAGCATGTTGATGAAGCTTATACTCCGGATGACAGGGCAGAATCACGTTTGTTTGAAACCAACTTCGTTGAAGTCTCACCTGAGAAACATCTTCACGATGAAACCCGTTTCGCACGAAAAGCAGTTTTGTCCCAATGTGCGAAATAGCCATAGAATACATTATAGTGAAACAGAGCTTATTGTGCATCTAGTCAAAGAAATGCTATAGCTGCTTATTTGAAAGGCAGACAACTCCACGTTCAGAGAGATCTTCAGCGCCAAAGCCATTTTCAGCCAAGCTTATAAACCAAGCCTCTGGCTCCAGTTGCAGCACTAAGTACATGTTAGCTACAGTGACACAATGCAGCATGTGGATGAAGCTTATACTCCGGATGACTAGGCAGAGTGGCGATTGTTTGAAACCAACTTCATTGAAGTCTCACCTGAGAAACATCTTCACGATTAAACCCGTTTGGCACGAAAATCCAGTTTTGTCCCAAAGGGAGAAATAGCCATAGAACACATTATAGTGAAACAGAGCTTATTTTGCTTCTACTCAAAGCAACGCTCTAGCTTCTCCTTTGAAAGGCAGCCAACTCCACGTTCAGAGAGAACTTCAGCGCCAAAGCCATTTTCAGCTACGCTTATAAAGCAAGCCTCTGGCTCCAGTTGCAGCACTAAGTACATGTTAGCTACAGTGACACAATGCAGCATGTTGACGAAGCTTATACTCCGGATGACTGGGCAGCGTCGCGATTGTTTGAAACCAACTTCATTGAAGTCTTACCTGAGAAACTGCTTCACAATTAAACCCATTTCGCACGCAAAAGCAGTTTTGTCCCAATGTGCCAAATAGCTATAGAACACATTATAGTGAAACAGAGCTTATTCTGCTTCTAGTAAAGCAATGCTCTAGCTGCTCCTTTGAAAGGCAGACAACTCCACGTTCAGAGAGAACTTCAGCGCCAATGCCATTTTCAGCCACGCTTATAAACCAAGCCTCTGGCTCCAGTTGCAGCACTAAGTACATGTTAGTTACAGTGCCAAAACGCAGCATGTTGATGAAGCTTATACTCCGGATGACTGGGCAGAATCACGTTTGTTTGAAACCAACTTCGTTGAAGTCTCACCTGAGAAATATCTTCACGATGAAACCCGTTTCGCACGAAAAACCAGTTTTGTCCCATTGTGCGAAATAGCCATAGAACACATTATGGTGAAACAGAGCTTATTTTGCTTCTACTCAAAGCAACGCTCTAGCTGCTCCTTTGAAAGGCAGCCAACTCCACGTTCAGAGAGAACTTCAGCGCCAAAGCCATTTTCAGCTACGCTTATACGCCAAGCCTCTGGCTCCAGTTGCAGCACTAAGTACATGTTAGTTACAGTGCCAAAACGCAGAATGAGGATGAAGCTTATACTCCGCATGACAGGGCAGAATCACGTTTGTTTGAAACCAACTTCATTGAAGTCTCACCTGAGAAACAGCTTCACAATTAAACTCGTTTGGCACGAAAAACCAGATTTGTCCCAAAGGGCGAAATAGCCATAGAACACATTATAGTGAAACAGAGCTTATTGTGCTTCTACTCAAAGAAATGCTCTAGCTGCTTATTTGAAAGGCAGCCAACTCCACGTTCAGAGAGAACTTCAGCGCCAAAGCCATTTTCAGCTACACTTATAAACCAAGCCTCTGGCTCCAGTTGCAGCACTAAGTACATGTTAGCTACAGTGCCAAAACGCAGCATGTTGATGAAGCTTATACTCCGGATGACTGGGCAGAATCACGTTTGTTTGAAACCAACTTCATTGAAATCTCACCTGAGAAACATCTTCACGATGAAACCCGTTTGGCACGAAAATCCAGTTTTGTCCCATTGTGCGAAATAGCCATAGAACACATTATAGTGAAACAGAGCTTATTTTGCTTCTACTCAAAGCAACGCTCTAGCTGCTCCTTTGAAAGGCAAACAACTCCACCTTCAGAGAGAACTTCAGCCCCAAAGCCATTTTCAGCTACGCTTATACGCCAAGCCTCTGGCTCCAGTTGCAGCACTAAGTACATGTTAGCTAAAGTGACGCAACTCAGCATGTGGATGAAACTGATGCTCCGGATGACAGGGCAGCGTCGCGTTTGTTTGTAACCAACTTCATTGAAGTCTCTTCTGAGAAACAGCTTCACGATGAAACCCGTTTGGCACGAAAAACCAGTTTTGTCCCAATGTGCGAAATAGCCATAGAACACATTATAGTGAAACAGAGCTTTTGGTGCTTCTACTCAAAGCAATGCTCTAGCTGCTCGTTTGAAAGGCAGCCAACTCCACGTTCAGAGAGAACTTCAGCGCCAAAGCCATTTTCAGCCACGCTTATAAACCAAGCCTCTGGCTCCAGTTGCAGCACTAAGTACATGTTAGCTACAGTGCCAAAACGCAGCATGTTGATGAAGCTTATACTCCGGATGACAGGGCAGAATCACGTTTGTTTGAAACCAACTTCATTGAAGTCTCACCTGAGAAACAGCTTCACAATTAAACCCATTTCGCACGAAAAAGCAGTTTTGTCCCAATGTGCGAAATAGCTATAGAACACATTATAGTGAAACAGAGCTTATTCTGCTTCTAGTAAAGCAATGCTCTAGCTGCTCCTTTCAAAGGCAGACAACTCCACGTTCAGAGAGAACTTCAGCGCCAATGCCATTTTCAGCCACGCTTATAAACCAAGCCTCTGGCTCCAGTTGCAGCACTAAGTACATGTTAGTTACAGTGCCAAAACGCAGCATGTTGATGAAGCTTATACTCCGGATGACAGGGCAGAACCACGTTTGTTTGAAACCAACTTCGTTGAAGTCTCACCTGAGAAACATCTTCACGATGAAACCCGTTTCGCACGAAAAGCAGTTTTGTCCCAATGTGCGAAATAGCCATAGAATACATTATAGTGAAACAGAGCTTATTGTGCATCTAGTCAAAGAAATGCTATAGCTGCTTATTTGAAAGGCAGACAACTCCACGTTCAGAGAGAACTTCAGCGCCAAAGCCATTTTCAGCCAAGCTTATAAACCAAGCCTCTGGCTCCAGTTGCAGCACTAAGTACATGTTAGCTACAGTGACACAATGCAGCATGTGGATGAAGCTTATACTCCGGATGACTAGGCAGAGTCGCGATTGTTTGAAACCAACTTCATTGAAGTCTCACCTGAGAAACATCTTCACGATTAAACCCGTTTCGCACGAAAATCCAGTTTTGTCCCAAAGGGAGAAATAGCCATAGAACACATTATAGTGAAACAGAGCTTATTTTGCTTCTACTCAAAGCAACGCTCTAGCTTCTCCTATGAAAGGCAGCCAACTCCACGTTCAGAGAGAACTTCAGCGCCAAAGCCATTTTCAGCTACGCTTATAAAGCAAGCCTCTGGCTCCAGTTGCAGCACTAAGTACATGTTAGCCACAGTGACACAATGCAGCATGTTGACGAAGCTTATACTCCGGATGACTGGGCAGCGTCGCGATTGTTTGAAACCAACTTCATTGAAGTCTTACCTGAGAAACTGCTTCACAATTAAACCCATTTCGCACGCAAAAGCAGTTTTGTCCCAATGTGCCAAATAGCTATAGAACACATTATAGTGAAACAGAGCTTATTCTGCTTCTAGTAAAGCAATGCTCTAGCTGCTCCTTTGAAAGGCAGACAACTCCACGTTCAGAGAGAACTTCAGCGCCAATGCCATTTTCAGCCACGCTTATAAACCAAGCCTCTGGCTCCAGTTGCAGCACTAAGTACATGTTAGTTACAGTGCCAAAACGCAGCATGTTGATGAAGCTTATACTCTGGATGACAGGGCATAATCACGTTTGTTTGAAACCAACTTCGTTGAAGTCTCACCTGAGAAATATCTTCACGATGAAACCCGTTTCGCACGAAAAACCAGTTTTGTCCCATTGTGCGAAATAGCCATAGAACACATTATGGTGAAACAGAGCTTATTTTGCTTCTACTCAAAGCAACGCTCTAGCTGCTCCTTTGAAAGGCAGCCAACTCCACCTTCAGAGAGAACTTCAGCCCCAAAGCCATTTTCAGCTACGCTTATACGCCAAGCCTCTGGCTCCAGTTGCAGCACTAAGTACATGTTAGCTAAAGTGATGCAACTCAGCATGTGGATGAAACTGATGCTCCGGATGACAGGGCAGCGTCGCGTTTGTTTGTAACCAACTTCATTGAAGTCTCTTCTGAGAAACAGCTTCACGATGAAACCCGTTTCGCACGAAAAACCAGTTTTGTCCCAATGTGCGAAATAGCCATAGAATACATTATAGTGAAACAGAGCTTTTGGTGCTTCTACTCAAAGCAATGCTCTAGCTGCTCCTTTCAAAGGCAGACAACTCCACGTTCAGAGAGAACTTCAGCGCCAATGCCATTTTCAGCCACGCTTATACACCAAGCCTCTGGCTCCAGTTGCAGCACTAAGTACATGTTAGCTACAGTGACACAATGCAGCATGTGGATGAAGCTTATACTCCGGATGACTGGGCAGAATCACTTTTGTTTGAAACCAACTACATTGAAGTCTCACCTGAGAAACAGCTTCACAATTAAACTCGTTTGGCACGAAAAACCAGATTTGTCCCAAAGGGCGAAATAGCCATAGAACACATTATAGTGAAACAGAGCTTATTGTGCTTCTACTCAAAGAAATGCTCTAGCTGCTTATTTGAAAGGCAGCCAACTCCACGTTCAGAGAGAACTTCAGCGCCAAAGCCATTTTCAGCTACACTTATAAACCAAGCCTCTGGCTCCAGTTGCAGCACTAAGTACATGTTAGCTACAGTGCCAAAACGCAGCATGTTGATGAAGCTTATACTCCGGATGACTGGGCAGAATCACGTTTGTTTGAAACCAACTTCATTGAAATCTCACCTGAGAAACAGCTTCACGATGAAACCCGTTTGGCACGAAAATCCAGTTTTGTCCCATTGTGCGAAATAGCCATAGAACACATTATAGTAAAACAGAGCTTATTTTGCTTCTACTCAAAGCAACGCTCTAGCTGCTCCTTTGAAAGGCAAACAACTCCACCTTCAGAGAGAACTTCAGCCCCAAAGCCATTTTCAGCTACGCTTATACGCCAAGCCTCTGGCTCCAGTTGCAGCACTAAGTACATGTTAGCTAAAGTGACGCAACTCAGCATGTGGATGAAACTGATGCTCCGGATGACAGGGCAGCGTCGCGTTTGTTTGTAACCAACTTCATTGAAGTCTCTTCTGAGAAACAGCTTCACGATGAAACCCGTTTGGCACGAAAAACCAGTTTTGTCCCAATGTGCGAAATAGCCATAGAACACATTATAGTGAAACAGAGCTTTTGGTGCTTCTACTCAAAGCAATGCTCTAGCTGCTCGTTTGAAAGGCAGCCAACTCCACGTTCAGAGAGAACTTCAGCGCCAAAGCCATTTTCAGCCACGCTTATAAACCAAGCTTCTGGCTCCAGTTGCAGCACTAAGTACATGTTAGCTACAGTGCCAAAACGCAGCATGTTGATGAAGCTTATACTCGGGATGACAGGGCAGAACCACGTTTGTTTGAAACCAACTTCGTTGAAGTCTCACCTGAGAAACATCTTCACGATGAAACCCGTTTCGCACGAAAAACCAGTTTTGTCCCAATGTGCGAAATAGCCATAGAATACATTATAGTGAAACAGAGCTTTTGGTGCTTCTACTCAAAGCAATGCTCTAGCTGCTCCTTTCAAAGGCAGACAACTCCACGTTCAGAGAGAACTTCAGCGCCAATGCCATTTTCAGCCACGCTTATAAACCAAGCCTCTGGCTCCAGTTGCAGCACTAAGTACATGTTAGTTACAGTGCCAAAACGCAGCATGTTGATGAAGCTTATACTCCGGATGACAGGGCAGAATCACGTTTGTTTGAAACCAACTTCATTGAAGTCTCACCTGAGAAACATCTTCACGATGAAACCCGTTTCGCACGAAAAGCAGTTTTGTCCCAATGTGCGAAATAGCCATAGAACACATTATACTGAAACAGAGCTTATTTTGCTTCTAGTCAAAGCAACGCTCTAGCTGCTCCTTTGAAAGGCAGCCAACTCCACGTTCAGAGAGAACTTCAGCGCCAAAGCCATTTTCAGCCAAGCTTATACACCAAGCCTCTGGCTCCAGTTGCAGCACTAAGTACATGTTAGCTACAGTGACACAATACAGCATGTGGATGAAGCTTATACTCCTGATGACTGGGCAGAATCACGTTTGTTTGAAACCAACTTCATTGAAGTCTCACCTGAGAAACAGCTTCACAATTAAACCCGTTTCGCACGAAAAACCAGTTTTGTCCCAATGTGCGAAATAGCTATAGAACACATTATAGTGAAACAGAGCTTATTGTGCTTCTAGTCAAAGCAATGCTCTAGCTGCTCCTTTGAAAGGCAGCCAACTCCACGTTCAGAGAGAACTTCAGCGCCAAAGCCATTTTCAGCCAAGCTTATAAACCAAGCCTCTGGCTCCAGTTGCAGCACTAAGTACTTGTTAGTTACAGTGCCAAAACGCAGCATGTGGATGAAGCTTATACTCCGCATGACAGGGCAGAATCACGTTTGTTTGAAACCAACTTCATTGAAGTCTCACCTGAGAAACAGCTTCACAATTAAACTCGTTTGGCACGAAAAACCAGATTTGTCCCAAAGGGCGAAATAGCCATAGAACACATTATAGTGAAACAGAGCTTATTGTGCTTCTACTCAAAGAAATGCTCTAGCTGCTTATTTGAAAGGCAGCCAACTCCACGTTCAGAGAGAACTTCAGCGCCAAAGCCATTTTCAGCTACACTTATAAACCAAGCCTCTGGCTCCAGTTGCAGCACTAAGTACATGTTAGCTACAGTGCCAAAACGCAGCATGTTGATGAAGCTTATACTCCGGATGACAGGGCAGAATCACGTTTGTTTGAAACCAACTTCATTGAAATCTCACCTGAGAAACATCTTCACGATGAAACCCGTTTGGCACGAAAATCCAGTTTTGTCCCATTGTGCGAAATAGCCATAGAACACATTATAGTGAAACAGAGCTTATTTTGCTTCTACTCAAAGCAACGCTCTAGCTGCTCCTTTGAAAGGCAAACAACTCCACCTTCAGAGAGAACTTCAGCCCCAAAGCCATTTTCAGCTACGCTTATACGCCAAGCCTCTGGCTCCAGTTGCAGCACTAAGTACATGTTAGCTAAAGTGACGCAACTCAGCATGTGGATGAAACTGATGCTCCGGATGACAGGGCAGCGTCGCGTTTGTTTGTAACCAACTTCATTGAAGTCTCTTCTGAGAAACAGCTTCACGATGAAACCCGTTTGGCACGAAAAACCAGTTTTGTCCCAATGTGCGAAATAGCCATAGAACACATTATAGTGAAACAGAGCTTTTGGTGCTTCTACTCAAAGCAATGCTCTAGCTGCTCGTTTGAAAGGCAGCCAACTCCACGTTCAGAGAGAACTTCAGCGCCAAAGCCATTTTCAGCCACGCTTATAAACCAAGCCTCTGGCTCCAGTTGCAGCACTAAGTACATGTTAGCTACAGTGCCAAAACGCAGCATGTTGATGAAGCTTATACTCCGGATGACAGGGCAGAACCACGTTTGTTTGAAACCAACTTCGTTGAAGTCTCACCTGAGAAACATCTTCACGATGAAACCCGTTTCGCACGAAAAAGCAGTTTTGTCCCAATGTGCGAAATAGCCATAGAATACATTATAGTGAAACAGAGCTTATTGTGCATCTAGTCAAAGAAATGCTATAGCTGCTTATTTGAAAGGCAGACAACTCCACGTTCAGAGAGATCTTCAGCGCCAAAGCCATTTTCAGCCACGCTTATAAACCAAGCCTCTGGCTCCAGTTGCAGCACTAAGTACATGTTAGCTACAGTGACACAATGCAGCATGTGGATGAAGCTTATACTCCGGATGACTAGGCAGAGTCGCGATTGTTTGAAACCAACTTCATTGAAGTCTCACCTGAGAAACATCTTCACGATTAAACCCGTTTGGCACGAAAATCCAGTTTTGTCCCAAAGGGAGAAATAGCCATAGAACACATTATAGTGAAACAGAGCTTATTTTGCTTCTACTCAAAGCAACGCTCTAGCTTCTCCTTTGAAAGGCAGACAACTCCACGTTCAGAGAGAACTTCAGCGCCAAAGCCATTTTCAGCTACGCTTATAAAGCAAGCCTCTGGCTCCAGTTGCAGCACTAAGTACATGTTAGCTACAGTGACACAATGCAGCATGTTGACGAAGCTTATACTCCGGATGACTGGGCAGCGTCGCGATTGTTTGAAACCAACTTCATTGAAGTCTTACCTGAGAAACTGCTTCACAATTAAACCCATTTCGCACGCAAAAGCAGTTTTGTCCCAATGTGCCAAATAGCTATAGAACACATTATAGTGAAACAGAGCTTATTCTGCTTCTAGTAAAGCAATGCTCTAGCTGCTCCTTTGAAAGGCAGACAACTCCACGTTCAGAGAGAACTTCAGCGCCAATGCCATTTTCAGCCACGCTTATAAACCAAGCCTGTGGCTCCAGTTGCAGCACTAAGTACATGTTAGTTACAGTGCCAAAACGCAGCATGTTGATGAAGCTTATACTCCGGATGACTGGGCAGAATCACGTTTGTTTGAAACCAACTTCATTGAAATCTCACCTGAGAAACAGCTTCACGATGAAACCCGTTTGGCACGAAAATCCAGTTTTGTCCCATTGTGCGAAATAGCCATAGAACACATTATAGTAAAACAGAGCTTATTTTGCTTCTACTCAAAGCAACGCTCTAGCTGCTCCTTTGAAAGGCAAACAACTCCACCTTCAGAGAGAACTTCAGCCCCAAAGCCATTTTCAGCTACGCTTATACGCCAAGCCTCTGGCTCCAGTTGCAGCACTAAGTACATGTTAGCTAAAGTGACGCAACTCAGCATGTGGATGAAACTGATGCTCCGGATGACAGGGCAGCGTCGCGTTTGTTTGTAACCAACTTCATTGAAGTCTCTTCTGAGAAACAGCTTCACGATGAAACCCGTTTGGCACGAAAAACCAGTTTTGTCCCAATGTGCGAAATAGCCATAGAACACATTATAGTGAAACAGAGCTTTTGGTGCTTCTACTCAAAGCAATGCTCTAGCTGCTCGTTTGAAAGGCAGCCAACTCCACGTTCAGAGAGAACTTCAGCGCCAAAGCCATTTTCAGCCACGCTTATAAACCAAGCTTCTGGCTCCAGTTGCAGCACTAAGTACATGTTAGCTACAGTGCCAAAACGCAGCATGTTGATGAAGCTTATACTCGGGATGACAGGGCAGAACCACGTTTGTTTGAAACCAACTTCGTTGAAGTCTCACCTGAGAAACATCTTCACGATGAAACCCGTTTCGCACGAAAAACCAGTTTTGTCCCAATGTGCGAAATAGCCATAGAATACATTATAGTGAAACAGAGCTTTTGGTGCTTCTACTCAAAGCAATGCTCTAGCTGCTCCTTTCAAAGGCAGACAACTCCACGTTCAGAGAGAACTTCAGCGCCAATGCCATTTTCAGCCACGCTTATAAACCAAGCCTCTGGCTCCAGTTGCAGCACTAAGTACATGTTAGTTACAGTGCCAAAACGCAGCATGTTGATGAAGCTTATACTCCGGATGACAGGGCAGAATCACGTTTGTTTGAAACCAACTTCATTGAAGTCTCACCTGAGAAACATCTTCACGATGAAACCCGTTTCGCACGAAAAGCAGTTTTGTCCCAATGTGCGAAATAGCCATAGAACACATTATACTGAAACAGAGCTTATTTTGCTTCTAGTCAAAGCAACGCTCTAGCTGCTCCTTTGAAAGGCAGCCAACTCCACGTTCAGAGAGAACTTCAGCGCCAAAGCCATTTTCAGCCAAGCTTATACACCAAGCCTCTGGCTCCAGTTGCAGCACTAAGTACATGTTAGCTACAGTGACACAATACAGCATGTGGATGAAGCTTATACTCCTGATGACTGGGCAGAATCACGTTTGTTTGAAACCAACTTCATTGAAGTCTCACCTGAGAAACAGCTTCACAATTAAACCCGTTTCGCACGAAAAACCAGTTTTGTCCCAATGTGCGAAATAGCTATAGAACACATTATAGTGAAACAGAGCTTATTGTGCTTCTAGTCAAAGCAATGCTCTAGCTGCTCCTTTGAAAGGCAGCCAACTCCACGTTCAGAGAGAACTTCAGCGCCAAAGCCATTTTCAGCCAAGCTTATAAACCAAGCCTCTGGCTCCAGTTGCAGCACTAAGTACTTGTTAGTTACAGTGCCAAAACGCAGCATGTGGATGAAGCTTATACTCCGCATGACAGGGCAGAATCACGTTTGTTTGAAACCAACTTCATTGAAGTCTCACCTGAGAAACAGCTTCACAATTAAACTCGTTTGGCACGAAAAACCAGATTTGTCCCAAAGGGCGAAATAGCCATAGAACACATTATAGTGAAACAGAGCTTATTGTGCTTCTACTCAAAGAAATGCTCTAGCTGCTTATTTGAAAGGCAGCCAACTCCACGTTCAGAGAGAACTTCAGCGCCAAAGCCATTTTCAGCTACACTTATAAACCAAGCCTCTGGCTCCAGTTGCAGCACTAAGTACATGTTAGCTACAGTGCCAAAACGCAGCATGTTGATGAAGCTTATACTCCGGATGACAGGGCAGAATCACGTTTGTTTGAAACCAACTTCATTGAAATCTCACCTGAGAAACATCTTCACGATGAAACCCGTTTGGCACGAAAATCCAGTTTTGTCCCATTGTGCGAAATAGCCATAGAACACATTATAGTGAAACAGAGCTTATTTTGCTTCTACTCAAAGCAACGCTCTAGCTGCTCCTTTGAAAGGCAAACAACTCCACCTTCAGAGAGAACTTCAGCCCCAAAGCCATTTTCAGCTACGCTTATACGCCAAGCCTCTGGCTCCAGTTGCAGCACTAAGTACATGTTAGCTAAAGTGACGCAACTCAGCATGTGGATGAAACTGATGCTCCGGATGACAGGGCAGCGTCGCGTTTGTTTGTAACCAACTTCATTGAAGTCTCTTCTGAGAAACAGCTTCACGATGAAACCCGTTTGGCACGAAAAACCAGTTTTGTCCCAATGTGCGAAATAGCCATAGAACACATTATAGTGAAACAGAGCTTTTGGTGCTTCTACTCAAAGCAATGCTCTAGCTGCTCGTTTGAAAGGCAGCCAACTCCACGTTCAGAGAGAACTTCAGCGCCAAAGCCATTTTCAGCCACGCTTATAAACCAAGCCTCTGGCTCCAGTTGCAGCACTAAGTACATGTTAGCTACAGTGCCAAAACGCAGCATGTTGATGAAGCTTATACTCCGGATGACAGGGCAGAACCACGTTTGTTTGAAACCAACTTCGTTGAAGTCTCACCTGAGAAACATCTTCACGATGAAACCCGTTTCGCACGAAAAAGCAGTTTTGTCCCAATGTGCGAAATAGCCATAGAATACATTATAGTGAAACAGAGCTTATTGTGCATCTAGTCAAAGAAATGCTATAGCTGCTTATTTGAAAGGCAGACAACTCCACGTTCAGAGAGATCTTCAGCGCCAAAGCCATTTTCAGCCACGCTTATAAACCAAGCCTCTGGCTCCAGTTGCAGCACTAAGTACATGTTAGCTACAGTGACACAATGCAGCATGTGGATGAAGCTTATACTCCGGATGACTAGGCAGAGTCGCGATTGTTTGAAACCAACTTCATTGAAGTCTCACCTGAGAAACATCTTCACGATTAAACCCGTTTGGCACGAAAATCCAGTTTTGTCCCAAAGGGAGAAATAGCCATAGAACACATTATAGTGAAACAGAGCTTATTTTGCTTCTACTCAAAGCAACGCTCTAGCTTCTCCTTTGAAAGGCAGACAACTCCACGTTCAGAGAGAACTTCAGCGCCAAAGCCATTTTCAGCTACGCTTATAAAGCAAGCCTCTGGCTCCAGTTGCAGCACTAAGTACATGTTAGCTACAGTGCCAAAACGCAGCATGTTGACGAAGCTTATACTCCGGATGACTGGGCAGCGTCGCGATTGTTTGAAACCAACTTCATTGAAGTCTTACCTGAGAAACTGCTTCACAATTAAACCCATTTCGCACGCAAAAGCAGTTTTGTCCCAATGTGCCAAATAGCTATAGAACACATTATAGTGAAACAGAGCTTATTCTGCTTCTAGTAAAGCAATGCTCTAGCTGCTCCTTTGAAAGGCAGACAACTCCACGTTCAGAGAGAACTTCAGCGCCAATGCCATTTTCAGCCACGCTTATAAACCAAGCCTGTGGCTCCAGTTGCAGCACTAAGTACATGTTAGTTACAGTGCCAAAACGCAGCATGTTGATGAAGCTTATACTCTGGATGACAGGGCAGAATCACGTTTGTTTGAAACCAACTTCGTTGAAGTCTCACCTGAGAAATATCTTCACGATGAAACCCGTTTCGCACGAAAAACCAGTTTTGTCCCATTGTGCGAAATAGCCATAGAACACATTATAGTAAAACAGAGCTTATTTTGCTTCTACTCAAAGCAACGCTCTAGCTGCTCCTTTGAAAGGCAGCCAACTCCACGTTCAGAGAGAACTTCAGCCCCAAAGCCATTTTCAGCTACGCTTATACGCCAAGCCTCTGGCTCCAGTTGCAGCACTAAGTACATGTTAGCTAAAGTGATGCAACTCAGCATGTGGATGAAACTGATGCTCCGGATGACAGGGCAGCGTCGCGTTTGTTTGTAACCAAATTCATTGAAGTCTCTTCTGAGAAACAGCTTCACGATGAAACCCGTTTCGCACGAAAAACCAGTTTTGTCCCAATGTGCGAAATAGCCATAGAATACATTATAGTGAAACAGAGCTTTTGGTGCTTCTACTCAAAGCAATGCTCTAGCTGCTCGTTTGAAAGGCAGACAACTCCACGTTCAGAGAGAACTTCAGCGCCAAAGCCATTTTCAGCCAAGCTTATAAACCAAGCCTCTGGCTCCAGTTGCAGCACTAAGTACATGTTAGCTACAGTGCCAAAACGCAGCATGTTGATGAAGCTTATACTCCGGATGACAGGGCAGAATCACGTTTGTTTGAAACCAACTTCATTGAAGTCTCACCTGAGAAACAGCTTCACAATTAAACCCATTTCGCACGAAAAACCAGTTTTGTCCCAATGTGCGAAATAGCTATAGAACACATTATAGTGAAACAGAGCTTATTCTGCTTCTAGTAAAGCAATGCTCTAGCTGCTCCTTTCAAAGGCAGACAACTCCACGTTCAGAGAGAACTTCAGCGCCAAAGCCATTTTCAGCCACGCTTATAAACCAAGCCTCTGGCTCCAGTTGCAGCACTAAGTACATGTTAGCTACAGTGCCAAAACGCAGCATGTTGATGAAGCTTATACTCCGGATGACAGGGCAGAACCACGTTTGTTTGAAACCAACTTCATTGAAGTCTCACCTGAGAAACAGCTTCACGATGAAACCCGTTTCGCACGAAAAACCAGTTTTGTCCCAATGTGCGAAATAGCCATAGAACACATTATAGTGAAACAGAGCTTATTGTGCATCTAGTCAAAGAAATGCTATAGCTGCTTATTTGAAAGGCAGCCAACTCCACGTTCAGAGAGATCTTCAGCGCCAAAGCCATTTTCAGCCACGCTTATAAACCAAGCCTCTGGCTCCAGTTGCAGCACTAAGTACATGTTAGCTACAGTGCCAAAACGCAGCATGTTGATGAAGCTTATACTCCGGATGACAGGGCAGAATCACGTTTGTTTGAAACCAACTTCATTGAAGTCTCACCTGAGAAACATCTTCACGATGAAACCCGTTTGGCACGAAAATCCAGTTTTGTGTCGTGCGAAATAGCCATAGAACACATTATAGTGAAACAGAGCTTATTTTGCTTCTACTCAAAGCAACGCTCTAGCTTCTCCTTTGAAAGGCAGCCAACTCCACGTTCAGAGAGAACTTCAGCGCCAAAGCCATTTTCAGCCAAGCTTATACACCAAGCCTCTGGCTCCAGTTGCAGCACTAAGTACATGTTAGCTACAGTGACACAATGCAGCATGTGGATGAAGCTTATACTCCGGATGACTGGGCAGAATCACGTTTGTTTGAAACCAACTTCATTGAAGTCTCATCTGAGAAACAGCTTCACAATTAAACCCGTTTCGCACGAAAAACCAGTTTTGTCCCAATGTGCGAAATAGCTATAGAACACATTATAGTGAAACAGAGCTTATTGTGCTTCTAGTCAAAGCAATGCTCTAGCTGCTCCTTTGAAAGGCAGCCAACTCCACGTTCAGAGAGAACTTCAGCGCCAAAGCCATTTTCAGCCAAGCTTATAAACCAAGCCTCTGGCTCCAGTTGCAGCACTAAGTACATGTTAGTTACAGTGCCAAAACGCAGCATGTGGATGAAGCTTATACTCCGCATGACAGGGCAGAATCACGTTTGTTTGAAACCAACTTCATTGAAGTCTCACCTGAGAAACAGCTTCACAATTAAACTCGTTTGGCACGAAAAACCAGATTTGTCCCAAAGGGCGAAATAGCCATAGAACACATTATAGTGAAACAGAGCTTATTGTGCTTCTACTCAAAGAAATGCTCTAGCTGCTTATTTGAAAGGCAGCCAACTCCACGTTCAGAGAGAACTTCAGCGCCAAAGCCATTTTCAGCTACACTTATAAACCAAGCCTCTGGCTCCAGTTGCAGCACTAAGTACATGTTAGCTACAGTGCCAAAACGCAGCATGTTGATGAAGCTTATACTCCGGATGACTGGGCAGAATCACGTTTGTTTGAAACCAACTTCATTGAAATCTCACCTGAGAAACATCTTCACGATGAAACCCGTTTGGCACGAAAATCCAGTTTTGTCCCATTGTGCGAAATAGCCATAGAACACATTATAGTGAAACAGAGCTTATTTTGCTTCTACTCAAAGCAACGCTCTAGCTGCTCCTTTGAAAGGCAAACAACTCCACCTTCAGAGAGAACTTCAGCCCCAAAGCCATTTTCAGCTACGCTTATACGCCAAGCCTCTGGCTCCAGTTGCAGCACTAAGTACATGTTAGCTAAAGTGACGCAACTCAGCATGTGGATGAAACTGATGCTCCGGATGACAGGGCAGCGTCGCGTTTGTTTGTAACCAACTTCATTGAAGTCTCTTCTGAGAAACAGCTTCACGATGAAACCCGTTTCGCACGAAAAACCAGTTTTGTCCCAATGTGCGAAATAGCCATAGAACACATTATAGTGAAACAGAGCTTTTGGTGCTTCTACTCAAAGCAATGCTCTAGCTGCTCGTTTGAAAGGCAGCCAACTCCACGTTCAGAGAGAACTTCAGCGCCAAAGCCATTTTCAGCCACGCTTATAAACCAAGCTTCTGGCTC
Source organism: Ochotona princeps (assembly GCF_030435755.1). Lineage (NCBI taxonomy): Eukaryota > Metazoa > Chordata > Mammalia > Lagomorpha > Ochotonidae > Ochotona > Ochotona princeps. The sequence goes on along the minus strand of NC_080834.1, from coordinate 693,726 downwards.
CAGTTGCAGCACTAAGTACATGTTAGCTACAGTGCCAAAACGCAGCATGTTGATGAAGCTTATACTCCGGATGACAGGGCAGAACCACGTTTGTTTGAAACCAACTTCGTTGAAGTCTCACCTGAGAAACATCTTCACGATGAAACCCGTTTCGCACGAAAAACCAGTTTTGTCCCAATGTGCGAAATAGCCATAGAATACATTATAGTGAAACAGAGCTTTTGGTGCTTCTACTCAAAGCAATGCTCTAGCTGCTCCTTTCAAAGGCAGACAACTCCACGTTCAGAGAGAACTTCAGCGCCAATGCCATTTTCAGCCACGCTTATAAACCAAGCCTCTGGCTCCAGTTGCAGCACTAAGTACATGTTAGCTACAGTGCCAAAACGCAGCATGTTGATGAAGCTTATACTCCGGATGACTGGGCAGAATCACGTTTGTTTGAAACCAACTTCATTGAAATCTCACCTGAGAAACATCTTCACGATGAAACCCGTTTGGCACGAAAATCCAGTTTTGTCCCATTGTGCGAAATAGCCATAGAACACATTATAGTGAAACAGAGCTTATTTTGCTTCTACTCAAAGCAACGCTCTAGCTGCTCCTTTGAAAGGCAGCCAACTCCACGTTCAGAGAGAACTTCAGCGCCAAAGCCATTTTCAGCCAAGCTTATACACCAAGCCTCTGGCTCCAGTTGCAGCACTAAGTACATGTTAGCTACAGTGACACAATGCAGCATGTGGATGAAGCTTATACTCCGGATGACTGGGCAGAATCACATTTGTTTGAAACCAACTTCATTGAAGTCTCATCTGAGAAACAGCTTCACAATTAAACCCGTTTCGCACGAAAAACCAGTTTTGTCCCAATGTGCGAAATAGCTATAGAACACATTATAGTGAAACAGAGCTTATTGTGCTTCTAGTCAAAGCAATGCTCTAGCTGCTCCTTTGAAAGGCAGCCAACTCCACGTTCAGAGAGAACTTCAGCGCCAAAGCCATTTTCAGCCAAGCTTATAAACCAAGCCTCTGGCTCCAGTTGCAGCACTAAGTACTTGTTAGTTACAGTGCCAAAACGCAGCATGTGGATGAAGCTTATACTCCGCATGACAGGGCAGAATCACGTTTGTTTGAAACCAACTTCATTGAAGTCTCACCTGAGAAACAGCTTCACAATTAAACTCGTTTGCACGAAAAACCAGTTTTGTCCCATTGTGCGAAATAGCCATAGAACACATTATAGTGAAACAGAGCTTATTTTGCTTCTACTCAAAGCAACGCTCTAGCTGCTCCTTTGAAAGGCAAACAACTCCACCTTCAGAGAGAACTTCAGCCCCAAAGCCATTTTCAGCTATGCTTATACGCCAAGCCTCTGGCTCCAGTTGCAGCACTAAGTACATGTTAGCTAAAGTGACGCAACTCAGCATGTGGATGAAACTGATGCTCCGGATGACAGGGCAGCGTCGCGTTTGTTTGTAACCAACTTCATTGAAGTCTCTTCTGAGAAACAGCTTCACGATGAAACCCGTTTGGCACGAAAAACCAGTTTTGTCCCAATGTGCGAAATAGCCATAGAACACATTATAGTGAAACAGAGCTTTTGGTGCTTCTACTCAAAGCAATGCTCTAGCTGCTCGTTTGAAAGGCAGCCAACTCCACGTTCAGAGAGAACTTCAGCGCCAAAGCCATTTTCAGCCACGCTTATAAACCAAGCCTCTGGCTCCAGTTGCAGCACTAAGTACATGTTAGCTACAGTGCCAAAACGCAGCATGTTGATGAAGCTTATACTCCGGATGACAGGGCAGAACCACGTTTGTTTGAAACCAACTTCGTTGAAGTCTCACCTGAGAAACATCTTCACGATTAAACCCGTTTGGCACGAAAATCCAGTTTTGTCCCAAAGGGAGAAATAGCCATAGAACACATTATAGTGAAACAGAGCTTATTTTGCTTCTACTCAAAGCAACGCTCTAGCTTCTCCTTTGAAAGGCAGACAACTCCACGTTCAGAGAGAACTTCAGCGCCAAAGCCATTTTCAGCTACGCTTATAAAGCAAGCCTCTGGCTCCAGTTGCAGCACTAAGTACATGTTAGCTACAGTGACACAATGCAGCATGTTGACGAAGCTTATACTCCGGATGACTGGGCAGCGTCGCGATTGTTTGAAACCAACTTCATTGAAGTCTTACCTGAGAAACTGCTTCACAATTAAACCCATTTCGCACGCAAAAGCAGTTTTGTCCCAATGTGCCAAATAGCTATAGAACACATTATAGTGAAACAGAGCTTATTCTGCTTCTAGTAAAGCAATGCTCTAGCTGCTCCTTTGAAAGGCAGACAACTCCACGTTCAGAGAGAACTTCAGCGCCAATGCCATTTTCAGCCACGCTTATAAACCAAGCCTGTGGCTCCAGTTGCAGCACTAAGTACATGTTAGTTACAGTGCCAAAACGCAGCATGTTGATGAAGCTTATACTCTGGATGACAGGGCAGAATCACGTTTGTTTGAAACCAACTTCGTTGAAGTCTCACCTGAGAAATATCTTCACGATGAAACCCGTTTCGCACGAAAAACCAGTTTTGTCCCATTGTGCGAAATAGCCATAGAACACATTATAGTAAAACAGAGCTTATTTTGCTTCTACTCAAAGCAACGCTCTAGCTGCTCCTTTGAAAGGCAGCCAACTCCACGTTCAGAGAGAACTTCAGCCCCAAAGCCATTTTCAGCTACGCTTATACGCCAAGCCTCTGGCTCCAGTTGCAGCACTAAGTACATGTTAGCTAAAGTGATGCAACTCAGCATGTGGATGAAACTGATGCTCCGGATGACAGGGCAGCGTCGCGTTTGTTTGTAACCAACTTCATTGAAGTCTCTTCTGAGAAACAGCTTCACGATGAAACCCGTTTCGCACGAAAAACCAGTTTTGTCCCAATGTGCGAAATAGCCATAGAATACATTATAGTGAAACAGAGCTTTTGGTGCTTCTACTCAAAGCAATGCTCTAGCTGCTCGTTTGAAAGGCAGCCAACTCCACGTTCAGAGAGAACTTCAGCGCCAAAGCCATTTTCAGCCAAGCTTATAAACCAAGCCTCTGGCTCCAGTTGCAGCACTAAGTACATGTTAGCTACAGTGCCAAAACGCAGCATGTTGATGAAGCTTATACTCCGGATGACAGGGCAGAATCACGTTTGTTTGAAACCAACTTCATTGAAGTCTCACCTGAGAAACAGCTTCACAATTAAACCCATTTCGCACGAAAAAGCAGTTTTGTCCCAATGTGCGAAATAGCTATAGAACACATTATAGTGAAACAGAGCTTATTCTGCTTGCACTCAAAGCAATGCTCTAGCTGCTCCTTTGAAAGGCAGACAACTCCACGTTCAGAGAGAACTTCAGCGCCAAAGCCATTTTCAGCCACGCTTATAAACCAAGCCTCTGGCTCCAGTTGCAGCACTAAGTACATGTTAGCTACAGTGCCAAAACGCAGCATGTTGATGAAGCTTATACTCCGGATGACAGGGCAGAACCACGTTTGTTTGAAACCAACTTCGTTGAAGTCTCACCTGAGAAACAGCTTCACGATGAAACCCGTTTCGCACGAAAAGCAGTTTTGTCCCAATGTGCGAAATAGCCATAGAACACATTATAGTGAAACAGAGCTTATTGTGCATCTAGTCAAAGAAATGCTATAGCTGCTTATGTGAAAGGCAGACAACTCCACGTTCAGAGAGATCTTCAGCGCCAAAGCCATTTTCAGCCACGCTTATAAACCAAGCCTCTGGCTCCAGTTGCAGCACTAAGTACATGTTAGCTACAGTGCCAAAACGCAGCATGTTGATGAAGCTTATACTCCGGATGACAGGGCAGAATCACGTTTGTTTGAAACCAACTTCATTGAAGTCTCACCTGAGAAACATCTTCACGATGAAACCCGTTTGGCACGAAAATCCAGTTTTGTGTCATTGTGCGAAATAGCCATAGAACACATTATAGTGAAACAGAGCTTATTTTGCTTCTACTCAAAGCAACGCTCTAGCTTCTCCTTTGAAAGGCAGCCAACTCCACGTTCAGAGAGAACTTCAGCGCCAAAGCCATTTTCAGCCAAGCTTATACACCAAGCCTCTGGCTCCAGTTGCAGCACTAAGTACATGTTAGCTACAGTGACACAATGCAGCATGTGGATGAAGCTTATACTCCGGATGACTGGGCAGAATCACGTTTGTTTGTAACCAACTTCATTGAAGTCTCATCTGAGAAACAGCTTCACAATTAAACCCGTTTCGCACGAAAAACCAGTTTTGTCCCAATGTGCGAAATAGCTATAGAACACATTATAGTGAAACAGAGCTTATTGTGCTTCTAGTCAAAGCAATGCTCTAGCTGCTCCTTTGAAAGGCAGCCAACTCCACGTTCAGAGAGAACTTCAGCGCCAAAGCCATTTTCAGCCAAGCTTATAAACCAAGCCTCTGGCTCCAGTTGCAGCACTAAGTACATGTTAGTTACAGTGCCAAAACGCAGCATGTGGATGAAGCTTATACTCCGCATGACAGGGCAGAATCACGTTTGTTTGAAACCAACTTCATTGAAGTCTCACCTGAGAAACAGCTTCACAATTAAACTCGTTTGGCACGAAAAACCAGATTTGTCCCAAAGGGCGAAATAGCCATAGAACACATTATAGTGAAACAGAGCTTATTGTGCTTCTACTCAAAGAAATGCTCTAGCTGCTTATTTGAAAGGCAGCCAACTCCACGTTCAGAGAGAACTTCAGCGCCAAAGCCATTTTCAGCTACACTTATAAACCAAGCCTCTGGCTCCAGTTGCAGCACTAAGTACATGTTAGCTACAGTGCCAAAACGCAGCATGTTGATGAAGCTTATACTCCGGATGACTGGGCAGAATCACGTTTGTTTGAAACCAACTTCATTGAAATCTCACCTGAGAAACATCTTCACGATGAAACCCGTTTGGCACGAAAATCCAGTTTTGTCCCATTGTGCGAAATAGCCATAGAACACATTATAGTGAAACAGAGCTTATTTTGCTTCTACTCAAAGCAACGCTCTAGCTGCTCCTTTGAAAGGCAAACAACTCCACCTTCAGAGAGAACTTCAGCCCCAAAGCCATTTTCAGCTACGCTTATACGCCAAGCCTCTGGCTCCAGTTGCAGCACTAAGTACATGTTAGCTAAAGTGACGCAACTCAGCATGTGGATGAAACTGATGCTCCGGATGACAGGGCAGCGTCGCGTTTGTTTGTAACCAACTTCATTGAAGTCTCTTCTGAGAAACAGCTTCACGATGAAACCCGTTTGGCACGAAAAACCAGTTTTGTCCCAATGTGCGAAATAGCCATAGAACACATTATAGTGAAACAGAGCTTTTGGTGCTTCTACTCAAAGCAATGCTCTAGCTGCTCGTTTGAAAGGCAGCCAACTCCACGTTCAGAGAGAACTTCAGCGCCAAAGCCATTTTCAGCCACGCTTATAAACCAAGCTTCTGGCTCCAGTTGCAGCACTAAGTACATGTTAGCTACAGTGCCAAAACGCAGCATGTTGATGAAGCTTATACTCCGGATGACAGGGCAGAACCACGTTTGTTTGAAACCAACTTCGTTGAAGTCTCACCTGAGAAACATCTTCACGATGAAACCCGTTTCGCACGAAAAACCAGTTTTGTCCCAATGTGCGAAATAGCCATAGAACACATTATAGTGAAACAGAGCTTTTGGTGCTTCTACTCAAAGCAATGCTCTAGCTGCTCCTTTCAAAGGCAGACAACTCCACGTTCAGAGAGAACTTCAGTGCCAATGCCATTTTCAGCCACGCTTATAAACCAAGCCTCTGGCTCCAGTTGCAGCACTAAGTACATGTTAGTTACAGTGCCAAAACGCAGCATGTTGATGAAGCTTATACTCCGGATGACAGGGCAGAATCACGTTTGTTTGAAACCAACTTCATTGAAGTCTCACCTGAGAAACATCTTTACGATGAAACCCGTTTCGCACGAAAAGCAGTTTTGTCCCAATGTGCGAAATAGCCATAGAACACATTATACTGAAACAGAGCTTATTTTGCTTCTAGTCAAAGCAACGCTCTAGCTGCTCCTTTGAAAGGCAGCCAACTCCACGTTCAGAGAGAACTTCAGCGCCAAAGCCATTTTCAGCCAAGCTTATACACCAAGCCTCTGGCTCCAGTTGCAGCACTAAGTACATGTTAGCTACAGTGCCAAAACGCAGCATGTGGATGAAGCTTATACTCCGGATGACTGGGCAGAATCACATTTGTTTGTTTGAAACCAACTTCATTGAAGTCTCATCTGAGAAACAGCTTCACAATTAAACCCGTTTCGCACGAAAAACCAGTTTTGTCCCAATGTGCGAAATAGCTATAGAACACATTATAGTGAAACAGAGCTTATTGTGCTTCTAGTCAAAGCAATGCTCTAGCTGCTCCTTTGAAAGGCAGCCAACTCCACGTTCAGAGAGAACTTCAGCGCCAAAGCCATTTTCAGCCAAGCTTATAAACCAAGCCTCTGGCTCCAGTTGCAGCACTAAGTACTTGTTAGTTACAGTGCCAAAACGCAGCATGTGGATGAAGCTTATACTCCGCATGACAGGGCAGAATCACGTTTGTTTGAAACCAACTTCATTGAAGTCTCACCTGAGAAACAGCTTCACAATTAAACTCGTTTGGCACGAAAAACCAGATTTGTCCCAAAGGGCGAAATAGCCATAGAACACATTATAGTGAAACAGAGCTTATTGTGCTTCTACTCAAAGAAATGCTCTAGCTGCTTATTTGAAAGGCAGCCAACTCCACGTTCAGAGAGAACTTCAGCGCCAAAGCCATTTTCAGCTACACTTATAAACCAAGCCTCTGGCTCCAGTTGCAGCACTAAGTACATGTTAGCTACAGTGCCAAAACGCAGCATGTTGATGAAGCTTATACTCCGGATGACAGGGCAGAATCACGTTTGTTTGAAACCAACTTCATTGAAATCTCACCTGAGAAACATCTTCACGATGAAACCCGTTTGGCACGAAAATCCAGTTTTGTCCCATTGTGCGAAATAGCCATAGAACACATTATAGTGAAACAGAGCTTATTTTGCTTCTACTCAAAGCAACGCTCTAGCTGCTCCTTTGAAAGGCAAACAACTCCACCTTCAGAGAGAACTTCAGCCCCAAAGCCATTTTCAGCTACGCTTATACGCCAAGCCTCTGGCTCCAGTTGCAGCACTAAGTACATGTTAGCTAAAGTGACGCAACTCAGCATGTGGATGAAACTGATGCTCCGGATGACAGGGCAGCGTCGCGTTTGTTTGTAACCAACTTCATTGAAGTCTCTTCTGAGAAACAGCTTCACGATGAAACCCGTTTGGCACGAAAAACCAGTTTTGTCCCAATGTGCGAAATAGCCATAGAACACATTATAGTGAAACAGAGCTTTTGGTGCTTCTACTCAAAGCAATGCTCTAGCTGCTCGTTTGAAAGGCAGCCAACTCCACGTTCAGAGAGAACTTCAGCGCCAAAGCCATTTTCAGCCACGCTTATAAACCAAGCCTCTGGCTCCAGTTGCAGCACTAAGTACATGTTAGCTACAGTGCCAAAACGCAGCATGTTGATGAAGCTTATACTCCGGATGACAGGGCAGAACCACGTTTGTTTGAAACCAACTTCGTTGAAGTCTCACCTGAGAAACATCTTCACGATGAAACCCGTTTCGCACGAAAAGCAGTTTTGTCCCAATGTGCGAAATAGCCATAGAATACATTATAGTGAAACAGAGCTTATTGTGCATCTAGTCAAAGAAATGCTATAGCTGCTTATTTGAAAGGCAGACAACTCCACGTTCAGAGAGATCTTCAGCGCCAAAGCCATTTTCAGCCAAGCTTATAAACCAAGCCTCTGGCTCCAGTTGCAGCACTAAGTACATGTTAGCTACAGTGACACAATGCAGCATGTGGATGAAGCTTATACTCCGGATGACTAGGCGGGGTCGCGATTGTTTGAAACCAACTTCATTGAAGTCTCACCTGAGAAACATCTTCACGATTAAACCCGTTTGGCACGAAAATCCAGTTTTGTCCCAAAGGGAGAAATAGCCATAGAACACATTATAGTGAAACAGAGCTTATTTTGCTTCTACTCAAAGCAACGCTCTAGCTTCTCCTTTGAAAGGCAGACAACTCCACGTTCAGAGAGAACTTCAGCGCCAAAGCCATTTTCAGCTACGCTTATAAAGCAAGCCTCTGGCTCCAGTTGCAGCACTAAGTACATGTTAGCTACAGTGACACAATGCAGCATGTTGACGAAGCTTATACTCCGGATGACTGGGCAGCGTCGCGATTGTTTGAAACCAACTTCATTGAAGTCTTACCTGAGAAACTGCTTCACAATTAAACCCATTTCGCACGCAAAAGCAGTTTTGTCCCAATGTGCGAAATAGCCATAGAACACATTATAGTGAAACAGAGCTTATTGTGCTTCTAGTAAAGCAATGCTCTAGCTGCTCCTTTGAAAGGCAGACAACTCCACGTTCAGAGAGAACTTCAGCGCCAATGCCATTTTCAGCCACGCTTATAAACCAAGCCTGTGGCTCCAGTTGCAGCACTAAGTACATGTTAGTTACAGTGCCAAAACGCAGCATGTTGATGAAGCTTATACTCTGGATGACAGGGCATAATCACGTTTGTTTGAAACCAACTTCGTTGAAGTCTCACCTGAGAAATATCTTCACGATGAAACCCGTTTCGCACGAAAAACCAGTTTTGTCCCATTGTGCGAAATAGCCATAGAACACATTATAGTAAAACAGAGCTTATTTTGCTTCTACTCAAAGCAACGCTCTAGCTGCTCCTTTGAAAGGCAGCCAACTCCACGTTCAGAGAGAACTTCAGCCCCAAAGCCATTTTCAGCTACGCTTATACGCCAAGCCTCTGGCTCCAGTTGCAGCACTAAGTACATGTTAGCTAAAGTGATGCAACTCAGCATGTGGATGAAACTGATGCTCCGGATGACAGGGCAGCGTCGCGTTTGTTTGTAACCAACTTCGTTGAAGTCTCTTCTGAGAAACAGCTTCACGATGAAACCCGTTTCGCACGAAAAACCAGTTTTGTCCCAATGTGCGAAATAGCCATAGAATACATTATAGTGAAACAGAGCTTTTGGTGCTTCTACTCAAAGCAATGCTCTAGCTGCTCGTTTGAAAGGCAGCCAACTCCACGTTCAGAGAGAACTTCAGCGCCAAAGCCATTTTCAGCCAAGCTTATAAACCAAGCCTCTGGCTCCAGTTGCAGCACTAAGTACATGTTAGCTACAGTGCCAAAACGCAGCATGTTGATGAAGCTTATACTCCGGATGACAGGGCAGAATCACGTTTGTTTGAAACCAACTTCATTGAAGTCTCACCTGAGAAACAGCTTCACAATTAAACCCATTTCGCACGAAAAAGCAGTTTTGTCCCAATGTGCGAAATAGCTATAGAACACATTATAGTGAAACAGAGCTTATTCTGCTTCTAGTAAAGCAATGCTCTACCTGCTCCTTTCAAAGGCAGACAACTCCACGTTCAGAGAGAACTTCAGCGCCAAAGCCATTTTCAGCCACGCTTATAAACCAAGCCTCTGGCTCCAGTTGCAGCACTAAGTACATGTTAGCTACAGTGCCAAAACGCAGCATGTTGATGAAGCTTATACTCCGGATGACAGGGCAGAATCACGTTTGTTTGAAACCAACTTCGTTGAAGTCTCACCTGAGAAACAGCTTCACGATGAAACCCGTTTCGCACGAAAAGCAGTTTTGTCCCAATGTGCGAAATAGCCATAGAACACATTATAGTGAAACAGAGCTTATTGTGCATCTAGTCAAAGAAATGCTATAGCTGCTTATTTGAAAGGCAGACAACTCCACGTTCAGAGAGATCTTCAGCGCCAAAGCCATTTTCAGCCACGCTTATAAACCAAGCCTCTGGCTCCAGTTGCAGCACTAAGTACATGTTAGCTACAGTGCCAAAACGCAGCATGTTGATGAAGCTTATACTCCGGATGACAGGGCAGAATCACGTTTGTTTGAAACCAACTTCATTGAAGTCTCTTCTGAGAAACAGCTTCACGATGAAACCCGTTTGGCACGAAAATCCAGTTTTGTGTCATTGTGCGAAATAGCCATAGAACACATTATAGTGAAACAGAGCTTATTTTGCTTCTACTCAAAGCAACGCTCTAGCTTCTCCTTTGAAAGGCAGCCAACTCCACGTTCAGAGAGAACTTCAGCGCCAAAGCCATTTTCAGCCACGCTTATAAACCAAGCCTCTGGCTCCAGTTGCAGCACTAAGTACATGTTAGCTACAGTGCCAAAACGCAGCATGTTGATGAAGCTTATACTCCGGATGACAGGGCAGAACCACGTTTGTTTGAAACCAACTTCGTTGAAGTCTCACCTGAGAAACATCTTCACGATGAAACCCGTTTCGCACGAAAAAGCAGTTTTGTCCCAATGTGCGAAATAGCCATAGAATACATTATAGTGAAACAGAGCTTATTGTGCATCTAGTCAAAGAAATGCTATAGCTGCTTATTTGAAAGGCAGACAACTCCACGTTCAGAGAGATCTTCAGCGCCAAAGCCATTTTCAGCCACGCTTATAAACCAAGCCTCTGGCTCCAGTTGCAGCACTAAGTACATGTTAGCTACAGTGACACAATGCAGCATGTGGATGAAGCTTATACTCCGGATGACTAGGCAGAGTCGCGATTGTTTGAAACCAACTTCATTGAAGTCTCACCTGAGAAACATCTTCACGATTAAACCCGTTTGGCACGAAAATCCAGTTTTGTCCCAAAGGGAGAAATAGCCATAGAACACATTATAGTGAAACAGAGCTTATTTTGCTTCTACTCAAAGCAACGCTCTAGCTTCTCCTTTGAAAGGCAGACAACTCCACGTTCAGAGAGAACTTCAGCGCCAAAGCCATTTTCAGCTACGCTTATAAAGCAAGCCTCTGGCTCCAGTTGCAGCACTAAGTACATGTTAGCTACAGTGACACAATGCAGCATGTTGACGAAGCTTATACTCCGGATGACTGGGCAGCGTCGCGATTGTTTGAAACCAACTTCATTGAAGTCTTACCTGAGAAACTGCTTCACAATTAAACCCATTTCGCACGCAAAAGCAGTTTTGTCCCAATGTGCCAAATAGCTATAGAACACATTATAGTGAAACAGAGCTTATTCTGCTTCTAGTAAAGCAATGCTCTAGCTGCTCCTTTGAAAGGCAGACAACTCCACGTTCAGAGAGAACTTCAGCGCCAATGCCATTTTCAGCCACGCTTATAAACCAAGCCTGTGGCTCCAGTTGCAGCACTAAGTACATGTTAGTTACAGTGCCAAAACGCAGCATGTTGATGAAGCTTATACTCTGGATGACAGGGCAGAATCACGTTTGTTTGAAACCAACTTCGTTGAAGTCTCACCTGAGAAATATCTTCACGATGAAACCCGTTTCGCACGAAAAACCAGTTTTGTCCCATTGTGCGAAATAGCCATAGAACACATTATAGTAAAACAGAGCTTATTTTGCTTCTACTCAAAGCAACGCTCTAGCTGCTCCTTTGAAAGGCAGCCAACTCCACGTTCAGAGAGAACTTCAGCCCCAAAGCCATTTTCAGCTACGCTTATACGCCAAGCCTCTGGCTCCAGTTGCAGCACTAAGTACATGTTAGCTAAAGTGATGCAACTCAGCATGTGGATGAAACTGATGCTCCGGATGACAGGGCAGCGTCGCGTTTGTTTGTAACCAAATTCATTGAAGTCTCTTCTGAGAAACAGCTTCACGATGAAACCCGTTTCGCACGAAAAACCAGTTTTGTCCCAATGTGCGAAATAGCCATAGAATACATTATAGTGAAACAGAGCTTTTGGTGCTTCTACTCAAAGCAATGCTCTAGCTGCTCGTTTGAAAGGCAGACAACTCCACGTTCAGAGAGAACTTCAGCGCCAAAGCCATTTTCAGCCAAGCTTATAAACCAAGCCTCTGGCTCCAGTTGCAGCACTAAGTACATGTTAGCTACAGTGCCAAAACGCAGCATGTTGATGAAGCTTATACTCCGGATGACAGGGCAGAATCACGTTTGTTTGAAACCAACTTCATTGAAGTCTCACCTGAGAAACAGCTTCACAATTAAACCCATTTCGCACGAAAAAGCAGTTTTGTCCCAATGTGCGAAATAGCTATAGAACACATTATAGTGAAACAGAGCTTATTCTGCTTCTAGTAAAGCAATGCTCTAGCTGCTCCTTTCAAAGGCAGACAACTCCACGTTCAGAGAGAACTTCAGCGCCAAAGCCATTTTCAGCCACGCTTATAAAGCAAGCCTCTGGCTCCAGTTGCAGCACTAAGTACATGTTAGCTACAGTGCCAAAACGCAGCATGTTGATGAAGCTTATACTCCGGATGACAGGGCAGAACCACGTTTGTTTGAAACCAACTTCGTTGAAGTCTCACCTGAGAAACAGCTTCACGATGAAACCCGTTTCGCACGAAAAGCAGTTTTGTCCCAATGTGCGAAATAGCCATAGAACACATTATAGTGAAACAGAGCTTATTGTGCATCTAGTCAAAGAAATGCTATAGCTGCTTATTTGAAAGGCAGCCAACTCCACGTTCAGAGAGATCTTCAGCGCCAAAGCCATTTTCAGCCACGCTTATAAACCAAGCCTCTGGCTCCAGTTGCAGCACTAAGTACATGTTAGCTACAGTGCCAAAACGCAGCATGTTGATGAAGCTTATACTCCGGATGACAGGGCAGAATCACGTTTGTTTGAAACCAACTTCATTGAAGTCTCACCTGAGAAACATCTTCACGATGAAACCCGTTTGGCACGAAAATCCAGTTTTGTGTCGTGCGAAATAGCCATAGAACACATTATAGTGAAACAGAGCTTATTTTGCTTCTACTCAAAGCAACGCTCTAGCTTCTCCTTTGAAAGGCAGCCAACTCCACGTTCAGAGAGAACTTCAGCGCCAAAGCCATTTTCAGCCAAGCTTATACACCAAGCCTCTGGCTCCAGTTGCAGCACTAAGTACATGTTAGCTACAGTGACACAATGCAGCATGTGGATGAAGCTTATACTCCGGATGACTGGGCAGAATCACGTTTGTTTGAAACCAACTTCATTGAAGTCTCATCTGAGAAACAGCTTCACAATTAAACCCGTTTCGCACGAAAAACCAGTTTTGTCCCAATGTGCGAAATAGCTATAGAACACATTATAGTGAAACAGAGCTTATTGTGCTTCTAGTCAAAGCAATGCTCTAGCTGCTCCTTTGAAAGGCAGCCAACTCCACGTTCAGAGAGAACTTCAGCGCCAAAGCCATTTTCAGCCAAGCTTATAAACCAAGCCTCTGGCTCCAGTTGCAGCACTAAGTACATGTTAGTTACAGTGCCAAAACGCAGCATGTGGATGAAGCTTATACTCCGCATGACAGGGCAGAATCACGTTTGTTTGAAACCAACTTCATTGAAGTCTCACCTGAGAAACAGCTTCACAATTAAACTCGTTTGGCACGAAAAACCAGATTTGTCCCAAAGGGCGAAATAGCCATAGAACACATTATAGTGAAACAGAGCTTATTGTGCTTCTACTCAAAGAAATGCTCTAGCTGCTTATTTGAAAGGCAGCCAACTCCACGTTCAGAGAGAACTTCAGCGCCAAAGCCATTTTCAGCTACACTTATAAACCAAGCCTCTGGCTCCAGTTGCAGCACTAAGTACATGTTAGCTACAGTGCCAAAACGCAGCATGTTGATGAAGCTTATACTCCGGATGACTGGGCAGAATCACGTTTGTTTGAAACCAACTTCATTGAAATCTCACCTGAGAAACATCTTCACGATGAAACCCGTTTGGCACAAAAATCCAGTTTTGTCCCATTGTGCGAAATAGCCATAGAACACATTATAGTGAAACAGAGCTTATTTTGCTTCTACTCAAAGCAACGCTCTAGCTGCTCCTTTGAAAGGCAAACAACTCCACCTTCAGAGAGAACTTCAGCCCCAAAGCCATTTTCAGCTACGCTTATACGCCAAGCCTCTGGCTCCAGTTGCAGCACTAAGTACATGTTAGCTAAAGTGACGCAACTCAGCATGTGGATGAAACTGATGCTCCGGATGACAGGGCAGCGTCGCGTTTGTTTGTAACCAACTTCATTGAAGTCTCTTCTGAGAAACAGCTTCACGATGAAACCCGTTTGGCACGAAAAACCAGTTTTGTCCCAATGTGCGAAATAGCCATAGAACACATTATAGTGAAACAGAGCTTTTGGTGCTTCTACTCAAAGCAATGCTCTAGCTGCTCGTTTGAAAGGCAGCCAACTCCACGTTCAGAGAGAACTTCAGCGCCAAAGCCATTTTCAGCCACGCTTATAAACCAAGCTTCTGGCTCCAGTTGCAGCACTAAGTACATGTTAGCTACAGTGCCAAAACGCAGCATGTTGATGAAGCTTATACTCCGGATGACAGGGCAGAACCACGTTTGTTTGAAACCAACTTCGTTGAAGTCTCACCTGAGAAACATCTTCACGATGAAACCCGTTTCGCACGAAAAACCAGTTTTGTCCCAATGTGCGAAATAGCCATAGAATACATTATAGTGAAACAGAGCTTTTGGTGCTTCTACTCAAAGCAATGCTCTAGCTGCTCCTTTCAAAGGCAGACAACTCCACGTTCAGAGAGAACTTCAGCGCCAATGCCATTTTCAGCCACGCTTATAAACCAAGCCTCTGGCTCCAGTTGCAGCACTAAGTACATGTTAGTTACAGTGCCAAAACGCAGCATGTTGATGAAGCTTATACTCCGGATGACAGGGCAGAATCACGTTTGTTTGAAACCAACTTCATTGAAGTCTCACCTGAGAAACATCTTCACGATGAAACCCGTTTCGCACGAAAAGCAGTTTTGTCCCAATGTGCGAAATAGCCATAGAACACATTATACTGAAACAGAGCTTATTTTGCTTCTAGTCAAAGCAACGCTCTAGCTGCTCCTTTGAAAGGCAGCCAACTCCACGTTCAGAGAGAACTTCAGCGCCAAAGCCATTTTCAGCCAAGCTTATAAACCAAGCCTCTGGCTCCAGTTGCAGCACTAAGTACATGTTAGCTACAGTGACACAATGCAGCATGTGGATGAAGCTTATACTCCGGATGACTGGGCAGAATCACATTTGTTTGAAACCAACTTCATTGAAGTCTCATCTGAGAAACAGCTTCACAATTAAACCCGTTTCGCACGAAAAACCAGTTTTGTCCCAATGTGCGAAATAGCTATAGAACACATTATAGTGAAACAGAGCTTATTGTGCTTCTAGTCAAAGCAATGCTCTAGCTGCTCCTTTGAAAGGCAGCCAACTCCACGTTCAGAGAGAACTTCAGCGCCAAAGCCATTTTCAGCCAAGCTTATAAACCAAGCCTCTGGCTCCAGTTGCAGCACTAAGTACTTGTTAGTTACAGTGACAAAACGCAGCATGTGGATGAAGCTTATACTCCGCATGACAGGGCAGAATCACGTTTGTTTGAAACCAACTTCATTGAAGTCTCACCTGAGAAACAGCTTCACAATTAAACTCGTTTGCACGAAAAACCAGTTTTGTCCCATTGTGCGAAATAGCCATAGAACACATTATAGTGAAACAGAGCTTATTTTGCTTCTACTCAAAGCAACGCTCTAGCTGCTCCTTTGAAAGGCAAACAACTCCACCTTCAGAGAGAACTTCAGCCCCAAAGCCATTTTCAGCTATGCTTATACGCCAAGCCTCTGGCTCCAGTTGCAGCACTAAGTACATGTTAGCTAAAGTGACGCAACTCAGCATGTGGATGAAACTGATGCTCCGGATGACAGGGCAGCGTCGCGTTTGTTTGTAACCAACTTCATTGAAGTCTCTTCTGAGAAACAGCTTCACGATGAAACCCGTTTGGCACGAAAAACCAGTTTTGTCCCAATGTGCGAAATAGCCATAGAACACATTATAGTGAAACAGAGCTTTTGGTGCTTCTACTCAAAGCAATGCTCTAGCTGCTCGTTTGAAAGGCAGCCAACTCCACGTTCAGAGAGAACTTCAGCGCCAAAGCCATTTTCAGCCACGCTTATAAACCAAGCCTCTGGCTCCAGTTGCAGCACTAAGTACATGTTAGCTACAGTGCCAAAACGCAGCATGTTGATGAAGCTTATACTCCGGATGACAGGGCAGAACCACGTTTGTTTGAAACCAACTTCGTTGAAGTCTCACCTGAGAAACATCTTCACGATTAAACCCGTTTGGCACGAAAATCCAGTTTTGTCCCAAAGGGAGAAATAGCCATAGAACACATTATAGTGAAACAGAGCTTATTTTGCTTCTACTCAAAGCAACGCTCTAGCTTCTCCTTTGAAAGGCAGACAACTCCACGTTCAGAGAGAACTTCAGCGCCAAAGCCATTTTCAGCTACGCTTATAAAGCAAGCCTCTGGCTCCAGTTGCAGCACTAAGTACATGTTAGCTACAGTGACACAATGCAGCATGTTGACGAAGCTTATACTCCGGATGACTGGGCAGCGTCGCGATTGTTTGAAACCAACTTCATTGAAGTCTTACCTGAGAAACTGCTTCACAATTAAACCCATTTCGCACGCAAAAGCAGTTTTGTCCCAATGTGCCAAATAGCTATAGAACACATTATAGTGAAACAGAGCTTATTCTGCTTCTAGTAAAGCAATGCTCTAGCTGCTCCTTTGAAAGGCAGACAACTCCACGTTCAGAGAGAACTTCAGCGCCAATGCCATTTTCAGCCACGCTTATAAACCAAGCCTGTGGCTCCAGTTGCAGCACTAAGTACATGTTAGTTACAGTGCCAAAACGCAGCATGTTGATGAAGCTTATACTCTGGATGACAGGGCATAATCACGTTTGTTTGAAACCAACTTCGTTGAAGTCTCACCTGAGAAATATCTTCACGATGAAACCCGTTTCGCACGAAAAACCAGTTTTGTCCCATTGTGCGAAATAGCCATAGAACACATTATAGTAAAACAGAGCTTATTTTGCTTCTACTCAAAGCAACGCTCTAGCTGCTCCTTTGAAAGGCAGACAACTCCACGTTCAGAGAGAACTTCAGCCCCAAAGCCATTTTCAGCTACGCTTATACGCCAAGCCTCTGGCTCCAGTTGCAGCACTAAGTACATGTTAGCTAAAGTGATGCAACTCAGCATGTGGATGAAACTGATGCTCCGGATGACAGGGCAGCGTCGCGTTTGTTTGTAACCAACTTCATTGAAGTCTCTTCTGAGAAACAGCTTCACGATGAAACCCGTTTCGCACGAAAAACCAGTTTTGTCCCAATGTGCGAAATAGCCATAGAATACATTATAGTGAAACAGAGCTTTTGGTGCTTCTACTCAAAGCAATGCTCTAGCTGCTCGTTTGAAAGGCAGCCAACTCCACGTTCAGAGAGAACTTCAGCGCCAAAGCCATTTTCAGCCAAGCTTATAAACCAAGCCTCTGGCTCCAGTTGCAGCACTAAGTACATGTTAGCTACAGTGCCAAAACGCAGCATGTTGATGAAGCTTATACTCCGGATGACAGGGCAGAATCACGTTTGTTTGAAACCAACTTCATTGAAGTCTCACCTGAGAAACAGCTTCACAATTAAACCCATTTCGCACGAAAAAGCAGTTTTGTCCCAATGTGCGAAATAGCTATAGAACACATTATAGTGAAACAGAGCTTATTCTGCTTGCACTCAAAGCAATGCTCTAGCTGCTCCTTTGAAAGGCAGACAACTCCACGTTCAGAGAGAACTTCAGCGCCAAAGCCATTTTCAGCCACGCTTATAAACCAAGCCTCTGGCTCCAGTTGCAGCACTAAGTACATGTTAGCTACAGTGCCAAAACGCAGCATGTTGATGAAGCTTATACTCCGGATGACAGGGCAGAACCACGTTTGTTTGAAACCAACTTCGTTGAAGTCTCACCTGAGAAACAGCTTCACGATGAAACCCGTTTCGCACGAAAAGCAGTTTTGTCCCAATGTGCGAAATAGCCATAGAACACATTATAGTGAAACAGAGCTTATTGTGCATCTAGTCAAAGAAATGCTATAGCTGCTTATGTGAAAGGCAGACAACTCCACGTTCAGAGAGATCTTCAGCGCCAAAGCCATTTTCAGCCACGCTTATAAACCAAGCCTCTGGCTCCAGTTGCAGCACTAAGTACATGTTAGCTACAGTGCCAAAACGCAGCATGTTGATGAAGCTTATACTCCGGATGACAGGGCAGAATCACGTTTGTTTGAAACCAACTTCATTGAAGTCTCACCTGAGAAACATCTTCACGATGAAACCCGTTTGGCACGAAAATCCAGTTTTGTGTCATTGTGCGAAATAGCCATAGAACACATTATAGTGAAACAGAGCTTATTTTGCTTCTACTCAAAGCAACGCTCTAGCTTCTCCTTTGAAAGGCAGCCAACTCCACGTTCAGAGAGAACTTCAGCGCCAAAGCCATTTTCAGCCAAGCTTATACACCAAGCCTCTGGCTCCAGTTGCAGCACTAAGTACATGTTAGCTACAGTGACACAATGCAGCATGTGGATGAAGCTTATACTCCGGATGACTGGGCAGAATCACGTTTGTTTGAAACCAACTTCATTGAAGTCTCATCTGAGAAACAGCTTCACAATTAAACCCGTTTCGCACGAAAAACCAGTTTTGTCCCAATGTGCGAAATAGCTATAGAACACATTATAGTGAAACAGAGCTTATTGTGCTTCTAGTCAAAGCAATGCTCTAGCTGCTCCTTTGAAAGGCAGCCAACTCCACGTTCAGAGAGAACTTCAGCGCCAAAGCCATTTTCAGCCAAGCTTATAAACCAAGCCTCTGGCTCCAGTTGCAGCACTAAGTACATGTTAGTTACAGTGCCAAAACGCAGCATGTGGATGAAGCTTATACTCCGCATGACAGGGCAGAATCACGTTTGTTTGAAACCAACTTCATTGAAGTCTCACCTGAGAAACAGCTTCACAATTAAACTCGTTTGGCACGAAAAACCAGATTTGTCCCAAAGGGCGAAATAGCCATAGAACACATTATAGTGAAACAGAGCTTATTGTGCTTCTACTCAAAGAAATGCTCTAGCTGCTTATTTGAAAGGCAGCCAACTCCACGTTCAGAGAGAACTTCAGCGCCAAAGCCATTTTCAGCTACACTTATAAACCAAGCCTCTGGCTCCAGTTGCAGCACTAAGTACATGTTAGCTACAGTGCCAAAACGCAGCATGTTGATGAAGCTTATACTCCGGATGACTGGGCAGAATCACGTTTGTTTGAAACCAACTTCATTGAAATCTCACCTGAGAAACATCTTCACGATGAAACCCGTTTGGCACGAAAATCCAGTTTTGTCCCATTGTGCGAAATAGCCATAGAACACATTATAGTGAAACAGAGCTTATTTTGCTTCTACTCAAAGCAACGCTCTAGCTGCTCCTTTGAAAGGCAAACAACTCCACCTTCAGAGAGAACTTCAGCCCCAAAGCCATTTTCAGCTACGCTTATACGCCAAGCCTCTGGCTCCAGTTGCAGCACTAAGTACATGTTAGCTAAAGTGACGCAACTCAGCATGTGGATGAAACTGATGCTCCGGATGACAGGGCAGCGTCGCGTTTGTTTGTAACCAACTTCATTGAAGTCTCTTCTGAGAAACAGCTTCACGATGAAACCCGTTTGGCACGAAAAACCAGTTTTGTCCCAATGTGCGAAATAGCCATAGAACACATTATAGTGAAACAGAGCTTTTGGTGCTTCTACTCAAAGCAATGCTCTAGCTGCTCGTTTGAAAGGCAGCCAACTCCACGTTCAGAGAGAACTTCAGCGCCAAAGCCATTTTCAGCCACGCTTATAAACCAAGCTTCTGGCTCCAGTTGCAGCACTAAGTACATGTTAGCTACAGTGCCAAAACGCAGCATGTTGATGAAGCTTATACTCCGGATGACAGGGCAGAACCACGTTTGTTTGAAACCAACTTCGTTGAAGTCTCACCTGAGAAACATCTTCACGATGAAACCCGTTTCGCACGAAAAACCAGTTTTGTCCCAATGTGCGAAATAGCCATAGAACACATTATAGTGAAACAGAGCTTTTGGTGCTTCTACTCAAAGCAATGCTCTAGCTGCTCCTTTCAAAGGCAGACAACTCCACGTTCAGAGAGAACTTCAGTGCCAATGCCATTTTCAGCCACGCTTATAAACCAAGCCTCTGGCTCCAGTTGCAGCACTAAGTACATGTTAGTTACAGTGCCAAAACGCAGCATGTTGATGAAGCTTATACTCCGGATGACAGGGCAGAATCACGTTTGTTTGAAACCAACTTCATTGAAGTCTCACCTGAGAAACATCTTTACGATGAAACCCGTTTCGCACGAAAAGCAGTTTTGTCCCAATGTGCGAAATAGCCATAGAACACATTATACTGAAACAGAGCTTATTTTGCTTCTAGTCAAAGCAACGCTCTAGCTGCTCCTTTGAAAGGCAGCCAACTCCACGTTCAGAGAGAACTTCAGCGCCAAAGCCATTTTCAGCCAAGCTTATACACCAAGCCTCTGGCTCCAGTTGCAGCACTAAGTACATGTTAGCTACAGTGCCAAAACGCAGCATGTGGATGAAGCTTATACTCCGGATGACTGGGCAGAATCACATTTGTTTGAAACCAACTTCATTGAAGTCTCATCTGAGAAACAGCTTCACAATTAAACCCGTTTCGCACGAAAAACCAGTTTTGTCCCAATGTGCGAAATAGCTATAGAACACATTATAGTGAAACAGAGCTTATTGTGCTTCTAGTCAAAGCAATGCTCTAGCTGCTCCTTTGAAAGGCAGCCAACTCCACGTTCAGAGAGAACTTCAGCGCCAAAGCCATTTTCAGCCAAGCTTATAAACCAAGCCTCTGGCTCCAGTTGCAGCACTAAGTACTTGTTAGTTACAGTGCCAAAACGCAGCATGTGGATGAAGCTTATACTCCGCATGACAGGGCAGAATCACGTTTGTTTGAAACCAACTTCATTGAAGTCTCACCTGAGAAACAGCTTCACAATTAAACTCGTTTGGCACGAAAAACCAGATTTGTCCCAAAGGGCGAAATAGCCATAGAACACATTATAGTGAAACAGAGCTTATTGTGCTTCTACTCAAAGAAATGCTCTAGCTGCTTATTTGAAAGGCAGCCAACTCCACGTTCAGAGAGAACTTCAGCGCCAAAGCCATTTTCAGCTACACTTATAAACCAAGCCTCTGGCTCCAGTTGCAGCACTAAGTACATGTTAGCTACAGTGCCAAAACGCAGCATGTTGATGAAGCTTATACTCCGGATGACAGGGCAGAATCACGTTTGTTTGAAACCAACTTCATTGAAATCTCACCTGAGAAACATCTTCACGATGAAACCCGTTTGGCACGAAAATCCAGTTTTGTCCCATTGTGCGAAATAGCCATAGAACACATTATAGTGAAACAGAGCTTATTTTGCTTCTACTCAAAGCAACGCTCTAGCTGCTCCTTTGAAAGGCAAACAACTCCACCTTCAGAGAGAACTTCAGCCCCAAAGCCATTTTCAGCTACGCTTATACGCCAAGCCTCTGGCTCCAGTTGCAGCACTAAGTACATGTTAGCTAAAGTGACGCAACTCAG
The DNA here is from genome assembly GCF_030435755.1 of Ochotona princeps. Classification (NCBI taxonomy): domain Eukaryota; kingdom Metazoa; phylum Chordata; class Mammalia; order Lagomorpha; family Ochotonidae; genus Ochotona; species Ochotona princeps. The sequence goes on along the minus strand of NC_080834.1, from coordinate 672,024 downwards.
CATGTGGATGAAACTGATGCTCCGGATGACAGGGCAGCGTCGCGTTTGTTTGTAACCAACTTCATTGAAGTCTCTTCTGAGAAACAGCTTCACGATGAAACCCGTTTGGCACGAAAAACCAGTTTTGTCCCAATGTGCGAAATAGCCATAGAACACATTATAGTGAAACAGAGCTTTTGGTGCTTCTACTCAAAGCAATGCTCTAGCTGCTCGTTTGAAAGGCAGCCAACTCCACGTTCAGAGAGAACTTCAGCGCCAAAGCCATTTTCAGCCACGCTTATAAACCAAGCCTCTGGCTCCAGTTGCAGCACTAAGTACATGTTAGCTACAGTGCCAAAACGCAGCATGTTGATGAAGCTTATACTCCGGATGACAGGGCAGAACCACGTTTGTTTGAAACCAACTTCGTTGAAGTCTCACCTGAGAAACATCTTCACGATGAAACCCGTTTCGCACGAAAAGCAGTTTTGTCCCAATGTGCGAAATAGCCATAGAATACATTATAGTGAAACAGAGCTTATTGTGCATCTAGTCAAAGAAATGCTATAGCTGCTTATTTGAAAGGCAGACAACTCCACGTTCAGAGAGATCTTCAGCGCCAAAGCCATTTTCAGCCAAGCTTATAAACCAAGCCTCTGGCTCCAGTTGCAGCACTAAGTACATGTTAGCTACAGTGACACAATGCAGCATGTGGATGAAGCTTATACTCCGGATGACTAGGCGGGGTCGCGATTGTTTGAAACCAACTTCATTGAAGTCTCACCTGAGAAACATCTTCACGATTAAACCCGTTTGGCACGAAAATCCAGTTTTGTCCCAAAGGGAGAAATAGCCATAGAACACATTATAGTGAAACAGAGCTTATTTTGCTTCTACTCAAAGCAACGCTCTAGCTTCTCCTTTGAAAGGCAGACAACTCCACGTTCAGAGAGAACTTCAGCGCCAAAGCCATTTTCAGCTACGCTTATAAAGCAAGCCTCTGGCTCCAGTTGCAGCACTAAGTACATGTTAGCTACAGTGACACAATGCAGCATGTTGACGAAGCTTATACTCCGGATGACTGGGCAGCGTCGCGATTGTTTGAAACCAACTTCATTGAAGTCTTACCTGAGAAACTGCTTCACAATTAAACCCATTTCGCACGCAAAAGCAGTTTTGTCCCAATGTGCCAAATAGCTATAGAACACATTATAGTGAAACAGAGCTTATTCTGCTTCTAGTAAAGCAATGCTCTAGCTGCTCCTTTGAAAGGCAGACAACTCCACGTTCAGAGAGAACTTCAGCGCCAATGCCATTTTCAGCCACGCTTATAAACCAAGCCTGTGGCTCCAGTTGCAGCACTAAGTACATGTTAGTTACAGTGCCAAAACGCAGCATGTTGATGAAGCTTATACTCTGGATGACAGGGCATAATCACGTTTGTTTGAAACCAACTTCGTTGAAGTCTCACCTGAGAAACAGCTTCACGATGAAACCCGTTTCGCACGAAAAGCAGTTTTGTCCCAATGTGCGAAATAGCCATAGAACACATTATAGTGAAACAGAGCTTATTGTGCATCTAGTCAAAGAAATGCTCTAGCTGCTTATTTGAAAGGCAGACAACTCCACGTTCAGAGAGATCTTCAGCGCCAAAGCCATTTTCAGCCACGCTTATAAACCAAGCCTCTGGCTCCAGTTGCAGCACTAAGTACATGTTAGCTACAGTGCCAAAACGCAGCATGTTGATGAAGCTTATACTCCGGATGACAGGGCAGAATCACGTTTGTTTGAAACCAACTTCATTGAAGTCTCTTCTGAGAAACAGCTTCACGATGAAACCCGTTTGGCACGAAAATCCAGTTTTGTGTCATTGTGCGAAATAGCCATAGAACACATTATAGTGAAACAGAGCTTATTTTGCTTCTACTCAAAGCAACGCTCTAGCTTCTCCTTTGAAAGGCAGCCAACTCCACGTTCAGAGAGAACTTCAGCGCCAAAGCCATTTTCAGCTACGCTTATAAAGCAAGCCTCTGGCTCCAGTTGCAGCACTAAGTACATGTTAGCTACAGTGACACAATGCAGCATGTTGACGAAGCTTATACTCCGGATGACTGGGCAGCGTCGCGATTGTTTGAAACCAACTTCATTGAAGTCTTACCTGAGAAACTGCTTCACAATTAAACCCATTTCGCACGCAAAAGCAGTTTTGTCACAATGTGCCAAATAGCTATAGAACACATTATAGTGAAACAGAGCTTATTCTGCTTCTAGTAAAGCAATGCTCTAGCTGCTCCTTTGAAAGGCAGACAACTCCACGTTCAGAGAGAACTTCAGCGCCAATGCCATTTTCAGCCACGCTTATAAACCAAGCCTCTGGCTCCAGTTGCAGCACTAAGTACATGTTAGTTACAGTGCCAAAACGCAGCATGTTGATGAAGCTTATACTCTGGATGACAGGGCATAATCACGTTTGTTTGAAACCAACTTCGTTGAAGTCTCACCTGAGAAATATCTTCACGATGAAACCCGTTTCGCACGAAAAACCAGTTTTGTCCCATTGTGCGAAATAGCCATAGAACACATTATGGTGAAACAGAGCTTATTTTGCTTCTAGTCAAAGCAACGCTCTAGCTGCTCCTTTGAAAGGCAGCCAACTCCACGTTCAGAGAGAACTTCAGCGCCAAAGCCATTTTCAGCTACGCTTATACGCCAAGCCTCTGGCTCCAGTTGCAGCACTAAGTACATGTTAGCTAAAGTGATGCAACTCAGCATGTGGATGAAACTGATGCTCCGGATGACAGGGCAGCGTCGCGTTTGTTTGTAACCAACTTCATTGAAGTCTCTTCTGAGAAACAGCTTCACGATGAAACCCGTTTCGCACGAAAAACCAGTTTTGTCCCAATGTGCGAAATAGCCATAGAATACATTATAGTGAAACAGAGCTTTTGGTGCTTCTACTCAAAGCAATGCTCTAGCTGCTCCTTTCAAAGGCAGACAACTCCACGTTCAGAGAGAACTTCAGCGCCAATGCCATTTTCAGCCACGCTTATAAACCAAGCCTCTGGCTCCAGTTGCAGCACTAAGTACATGTTAGTTACAGTGCCAAAACGCAGCATGTTGATGAAGCTTATACTCCGGATGACAGGGCAGAATCACGTTTGTTTGAAACCAACTTCATTGAAGTCTCACCTGAGAAACATCTTCACGATGAAACCCGTTTAGCACGAAAAGCAGTTTTGTCCCAATGTGCGAAATAGCCATAGAACACATTATACTGAAACAGAGCTTATTTTGCTTCTAGTCAAAGCAACGCTCTAGCTGCTCCTTTGAAAGGCAGCCAACTCCACGTTCAGAGAGAACTTCAGCGCCAAAGCCATTTTCAGCCAAGCTTATACACCAAGCCTCTGGCTCCAGTTGCAGCACTAAGTACATGTTAGCTACAGTGACACAATGCAGCATGTGGATGAAGCTTATACTCCGGATGACTGGGCAGAATCACGTTTGTTTGAAACCAACTTCATTGAAGTCTCATCTGAGAAACAGCTTCACAATTAAACCCGTTTCGCACGAAAAACCAGTTTTGTCCCAATGTGCGAAATAGCTATAGAACACATTATAGTGAAACAGAGCTTATTGTGCTTCTAGTCAAAGCAATGCTCTAGCTGCTCCTTTGAAAGGCAGCCAACTCCACGTTCAGAGAGAACTTCAGCGCCAAAGCCATTTTCAGCTACGCTTATACACCAAGCCTCTGGCTCCAGTTGCAGCACTAAGTACATGTTAGTTACAGTGCCAAAACGCAGCATGTGGATGAAGCTTATACTCCGCATGACAGGGCAGAATCACGTTTGTTTGAAACCAACTTCATTGAAGTCTCACCTGAGAAACAGCTTCACAATTAAACTCGTTTGGCACGAAAAACCAGATTTGTCCCAAAGGGCGAAATAGCCATAGAACACATTATAGTGAAACAGAGCTTATTGTGCTTCTACTCAAAGAAATGCTCTAGCTGCTTATTTGAAAGGCAGCCAACTCCACGTTCAGAGAGAACTTCAGCGCCAAAGCCATTTTCAGCTACACTTATAAACCAAGCCTCTGGCTCCAGTTGCAGCACTAAGTACATGTTAGCTACAGTGCCAAAACGCAGCATGTTGATGAAGCTTATACTCCGGATGACTGGGCAGAATCACGTTTGTTTGAAACCAACTTCATTGAAATCTCACCTGAGAAACATCTTCACGATGAAACCCGTTTGGCACGAAAATCCAGTTTTGTCCCATTGTGCGAAATAGCCATAGAACACATTATAGTGAAACAGAGCTTATTTTGCTTCTACTCAAAGCAACGCTCTAGCTGCTCCTTTGAAAGGCAAACAACTCCACCTTCAGAGAGAACTTCAGCCCCAAAGCCATTTTCAGCTACGCTTATACGCCAAGCCTCTGGCTCCAGTTGCAGCACTAAGTACATGTTAGCTAAAGTGACGCAACTCAGCATGTGGATGAAACTGATGCTCCGGATGACAGGGCAGCGTCGCGTTTGTTTGTAACCAACTTCATTGAAGTCTCTTCTGAGAAACAGCTTCACGATGAAACCCGTTTGGCACGAAAAACCAGTTTTGTCCCAATGTGCGAAATAGCCATAGAACACATTATAGTGAAACAGAGCTTTTGGTGCTTCTACTCAAAGCAATGCTCTAGCTGCTCGTTTGAAAGGCAGCCAACTCCACGTTCAGAGAGAACTTCAGCGCCAAAGCCATTTTCAGCCACGCTTATAAACCAAGCCTCTGGCTCCAGTTGCAGCACTAAGTACATGTTAGCTACAGTGCCAAAACGCAGCATGTTGATGAAGCTTATACTCCGGATGACAGGGCAGAATCACGTTTGTTTGAAACCAACTTCATTGAAGTCTCACCTGAGAAACAGCTTCACAATTAAACCCATTTCGCACGAAAAAGCAGTTTTGTCCCAATGTGCGAAATAGCTATAGAACACATTATAGTGAAACAGAGCTTATTCTGCTTCTAGTAAAGCAATGCTCTAGCTGCTCCTTTCAAAGGCAGACAACTCCACGTTCAGAGAGAACTTCAGCGCCAATGCCATTTTCAGCCACGCTTATAAACCAAGCCTCTGGCTCCAGTTGCAGCACTAAGTACATGTTAGTTACAGTGCCAAAACGCAGCATGTTGATGAAGCTTATACTCCGGATGACAGGGCAGAACCACGTTTGTTTGAAACCAACTTCGTTGAAGTCTCACCTGAGAAACATCTTCACGATGAAACCCGTTTCGCACGAAAAGCAGTTTTGTCCCAATGTGCGAAATAGCCATAGAACACATTATAGTGAAACAGAGCTTATTTTGCTTCTACTCAAAGCAACGCTCTAGCTGCTCCTTTGAAAGGCAGCAAACTCCACGTTCAGAGAGAACTTCAGCGCCAAAGCCATTTTCAGCCACGCTTATAAACCAAGCCTCTGGCTCCAGTTGCAGCACTAAGTACATGTTAGCTACAGTGCCAAAACGCAGCATGTTGATGAAGCTTATACTCCGGATGACAGGGCAGAACCACGTTTGTTTGAAACCAACTTCGTTGAAGTCTCACCTGAGAAACATCTTCACGATTAAACCCGTTTGGCACGAAAATCCAGTTTTGTCCCAAAGGGAGAAATAGCCATAGAACACATTATAGTGAAACAGAGCTTATTTTGCTTCTACTCAAAGCAACGCTCTAGCTTCTCCTTTGAAAGGCAGACAACTCCACGTTCAGAGAGAACTTCAGCGCCAAAGCCATTTTCAGCTACGCTTATAAAGCAAGCCTCTGGCTCCAGTTGCAGCACTAAGTACATGTTAGCTACAGTGACACAATGCAGCATGTTGACGAAGCTTATACTCCGGATGACTGGGCAGCGTCGCGATTGTTTGAAACCAACTTCATTGAAGTCTTACCTGAGAAACTGCTTCACAATTAAACCCATTTCGCACGCAAAAGCAGTTTTGTCCCAATGTGCCAAATAGCTATAGAACACATTATAGTGAAACAGAGCTTATTCTGCTTCTAGTAAAGCAATGCTCTAGCTGCTCCTTTGAAAGGCAGACAACTCCACGTTCAGAGAGAACTTCAGCGCCAATGCCATTTTCAGCCACGCTTATAAACCAAGCCTGTGGCTCCAGTTGCAGCACTAAGTACATGTTAGTTACAGTGCCAAAACGCAGCATGTTGATGAAGCTTATACTCTGGATGACAGGGCATAATCACGTTTGTTTGAAACCAACTTCGTTGAAGTCTCACCTGAGAAATATCTTCACGATGAAACCCGTTTCGCACGAAAAACCAGTTTTGTCCCATTGTGCGAAATAGCCATAGAACACATTATAGTAAAACAGAGCTTATTTTGCTTCTACTCAAAGCAACGCTCTAGCTGCTCCTTTGAAAGGCAGCCAACTCCACGTTCAGAGAGAACTTCAGCCCCAAAGCCATTTTCAGCTACGCTTATACGCCAAGCCTCTGGCTCCAGTTGCAGCACTAAGTACATGTTAGCTAAAGTGATGCAACTCAGCATGTGGATGAAACTGATGCTCCGGATGACAGGGCAGCGTCGCGTTTGTTTGTAACCAACTTCATTGAAGTCTCTTCTGAGAAACAGCTTCACGATGAAACCCGTTTCGCACGAAAAACCAGTTTTGTCCCAATGTGCGAAATAGCCATAGAATACATTATAGTGAAACAGAGCTTTTGGTGCTTCTACTCAAAGCAATGCTCTAGCTGCTCGTTTGAAAGGCAGCCAACTCCACGTTCAGAGAGAACTTCAGCGCCAAAGCCATTTTCAGCCAAGCTTATAAACCAAGCCTCTGGCTCCAGTTGCAGCACTAAGTACATGTTAGCTACAGTGCCAAAACGCAGCATGTTGATGAAGCTTATACTCCGGATGACAGGGCAGAATCACGTTTGTTTGAAACCAACTTCATTGAAGTCTCACCTGAGAAACAGCTTCACAATTAAACCCATTTCGCACGAAAAAGCAGTTTTGTCCCAATGTGCGAAATAGCTATAGAACACATTATAGTGAAACAGAGCTTATTCTGCTTGCACTCAAAGCAATGCTCTAGCTGCTCCTTTGAAAGGCAGACAACTCCACGTTCAGAGAGAACTTCAGCGCCAAAGCCATTTTCAGCCACGCTTATAAACCAAGCCTCTGGCTCCAGTTGCAGCACTAAGTACATGTTAGCTACAGTGCCAAAACGCAGCATGTTGATGAAGCTTATACTCCGGATGACAGGGCAGAACCACGTTTGTTTGAAACCAACTTCGTTGAAGTCTCACCTGAGAAACAGCTTCACGATGAAACCCGTTTCGCACGAAAAGCAGTTTTGTCCCAATGTGCGAAATAGCCATAGAACACATTATAGTGAAACAGAGCTTATTGTGCATCTAGTCAAAGAAATGCTATAGCTGCTTATGTGAAAGGCAGACAACTCCACGTTCAGAGAGATCTTCAGCGCCAAAGCCATTTTCAGCCACGCTTATAAACCAAGCCTCTGGCTCCAGTTGCAGCACTAAGTACATGTTAGCTACAGTGCCAAAACGCAGCATGTTGATGAAGCTTATACTCCGGATGACAGGGCAGAATCACGTTTGTTTGAAACCAACTTCATTGAAGTCTCACCTGAGAAACATCTTCACGATGAAACCCGTTTGGCACGAAAATCCAGTTTTGTGTCATTGTGCGAAATAGCCATAGAACACATTATAGTGAAACAGAGCTTATTTTGCTTCTACTCAAAGCAACGCTCTAGCTTCTCCTTTGAAAGGCAGCCAACTCCACGTTCAGAGAGAACTTCAGCGCCAAAGCCATTTTCAGCCAAGCTTATACACCAAGCCTCTGGCTCCAGTTGCAGCACTAAGTACATGTTAGCTACAGTGACACAATGCAGCATGTGGATGAAGCTTATACTCCGGATGACTGGGCAGAATCACGTTTGTTTGAAACCAACTTCATTGAAGTCTCATCTGAGAAACAGCTTCACAATTAAACCCGTTTCGCACGAAAAACCAGTTTTGTCCCAATGTGCGAAATAGCTATAGAACACATTATAGTGAAACAGAGCTTATTGTGCTTCTAGTCAAAGCAATGCTCTAGCTGCTCCTTTGAAAGGCAGCCAACTCCACGTTCAGAGAGAACTTCAGCGCCAAAGCCATTTTCAGCCAAGCTTATAAACCAAGCCTCTGGCTCCAGTTGCAGCACTAAGTACATGTTAGTTACAGTGCCAAAACGCAGCATGTGGATGAAGCTTATACTCCGCATGACAGGGCAGAATCACGTTTGTTTGAAACCAACTTCATTGAAGTCTCACCTGAGAAACAGCTTCACAATTAAACTCGTTTGGCACGAAAAACCAGATTTGTCCCAAAGGGCGAAATAGCCATAGAACACATTATAGTGAAACAGAGCTTATTGTGCTTCTACTCAAAGAAATGCTCTAGCTGCTTATTTGAAAGGCAGCCAACTCCACGTTCAGAGAGAACTTCAGCGCCAAAGCCATTTTCAGCTACACTTATAAACCAAGCCTCTGGCTCCAGTTGCAGCACTAAGTACATGTTAGCTACAGTGCCAAAACGCAGCATGTTGATGAAGCTTATACTCCGGATGACTGGGCAGAATCACGTTTGTTTGAAACCAACTTCATTGAAATCTCACCTGAGAAACATCTTCACGATGAAACCCGTTTGGCACGAAAATCCAGTTTTGTCCCATTGTGCGAAATAGCCATAGAACACATTATAGTGAAACAGAGCTTATTTTGCTTCTACTCAAAGCAACGCTCTAGCTGCTCCTTTGAAAGGCAAACAACTCCACCTTCAGAGAGAACTTCAGCCCCAAAGCCATTTTCAGCTACGCTTATACGCTAAGCCTCTGGCTCCAGTTGCAGCACTAAGTACATGTTAGCTAAAGTGACGCAACTCAGCATGTGGATGAAACTGATGCTCCGGATGACAGGGCAGCGTCGCGTTTGTTTGTAACCAACTTCATTGAAGTCTCTTCTGAGAAACAGCTTCACGATGAAACCCGTTTGGCACGAAAAACCAGTTTTGTCCCAATGTGCGAAATAGCCATAGAACACATTATAGTGAAACAGAGCTTTTGGTGCTTCTACTCAAAGCAATGCTCTAGCTGCTCGTTTGAAAGGCAGCCAACTCCACGTTCAGAGAGAACTTCAGCGCCAAAGCCATTTTCAGCCACGCTTATAAACCAAGCTTCTGGCTCCAGTTGCAGCACTAAGTACATGTTAGCTACAGTGCCAAAACGCAGCATGTTGATGAAGCTTATACTCCGGATGACAGGGCAGAACCACGTTTGTTTGAAACCAACTTCGTTGAAGTCTCACCTGAGAAACATCTTCACGATGAAACCCGTTTCGCACGAAAAACCAGTTTTGTCCCAATGTGCGAAATAGCCATAGAACACATTATAGTGAAACAGAGCTTTTGGTGCTTCTACTCAAAGCAATGCTCTAGCTGCTCCTTTCAAAGGCAGACAACTCCACGTTCAGAGAGAACTTCAGTGCCAATGCCATTTTCAGCCACGCTTATAAACCAAGCCTCTGGCTCCAGTTGCAGCACTAAGTACATGTTAGTTACAGTGCCAAAACGCAGCATGTTGATGAAGCTTATACTCCGGATGACAGGGCAGAATCACGTTTGTTTGAAACCAACTTCATTGAAGTCTCACCTGAGAAACATCTTTACGATGAAACCCGTTTCGCACGAAAAGCAGTTTTGTCCCAATGTGCGAAATAGCCATAGAACACATTATACTGAAACAGAGCTTATTTTGCTTCTAGTCAAAGCAACGCTCTAGCTGCTCCTTTGAAAGGCAGCCAACTCCACGTTCAGAGAGAACTTCAGCGCCAAAGCCATTTTCAGCCAAGCTTATACACCAAGCCTCTGGCTCCAGTTGCAGCACTAAGTACATGTTAGCTACAGTGCCAAAACGCAGCATGTGGATGAAGCTTATACTCCGGATGACTGGGCAGAATCACATTTGTTTGAAACCAACTTCATTGAAGTCTCATCTGAGAAACAGCTTCACAATTAAACCCGTTTCGCACGAAAAACCAGTTTTGTCCCAATGTGCGAAATAGCTATAGAACACATTATAGTGAAACAGAGCTTATTGTGCTTCTAGTCAAAGCAATGCTCTAGCTGCTCCTTTGAAAGGCAGCCAACTCCACGTTCAGAGAGAACTTCAGCGCCAAAGCCATTTTCAGCCAAGCTTATAAACCAAGCCTCTGGCTCCAGTTGCAGCACTAAGTACTTGTTAGTTACAGTGCCAAAACGCAGCATGTGGATGAAGCTTATACTCCGCATGACAGGGCAGAATCACGTTTGTTTGAAACCAACTTCATTGAAGTCTCACCTGAGAAACAGCTTCACAATTAAACTCGTTTGGCACGAAAAACCAGATTTGTCCCAAAGGGCGAAATAGCCATAGAACACATTATAGTGAAACAGAGCTTATTGTGCTTCTACTCAAAGAAATGCTCTAGCTGCTTATTTGAAAGGCAGCCAACTCCACGTTCAGAGAGAACTTCAGCGCCAAAGCCATTTTCAGCTACACTTATAAACCAAGCCTCTGGCTCCAGTTGCAGCACTAAGTACATGTTAGCTACAGTGCCAAAACGCAGCATGTTGATGAAGCTTATACTCCGGATGACAGGGCAGAATCACGTTTGTTTGAAACCAACTTCATTGAAATCTCACCTGAGAAACATCTTCACGATGAAACCCGTTTGGCACGAAAATCCAGTTTTGTCCCATTGTGCGAAATAGCCATAGAACACATTATAGTGAAACAGAGCTTATTTTGCTTCTACTCAAAGCAACGCTCTAGCTGCTCCTTTGAAAGGCAAACAACTCCACCTTCAGAGAGAACTTCAGCCCCAAAGCCATTTTCAGCTACGCTTATACGCCAAGCCTCTGGCTCCAGTTGCAGCACTAAGTACATGTTAGCTAAAGTGACGCAACTCAGCATGTGGATGAAACTGATGCTCCGGATGACAGGGCAGCGTCGCGTTTGTTTGTAACCAACTTCATTGAAGTCTCTTCTGAGAAACAGCTTCACGATGAAACCCGTTTGGCACGAAAAACCAGTTTTGTCCCAATGTGCGAAATAGCCATAGAACACATTATAGTGAAACAGAGCTTTTGGTGCTTCTACTCAAAGCAATGCTCTAGCTGCTCGTTTGAAAGGCAGCCAACTCCACGTTCAGAGAGAACTTCAGCGCCAAAGCCATTTTCAGCCACGCTTATAAACCAAGCCTCTGGCTCCAGTTGCAGCACTAAGTACATGTTAGCTACAGTGCCAAAACGCAGCATGTTGATGAAGCTTATACTCCGGATGACAGGGCAGAACCACGTTTGTTTGAAACCAACTTCGTTGAAGTCTCACCTGAGAAACATCTTCACGATGAAACCCGTTTCGCACGAAAAGCAGTTTTGTCCCAATGTGCGAAATAGCCATAGAATACATTATAGTGAAACAGAGCTTATTGTGCATCTAGTCAAAGAAATGCTATAGCTGCTTATTTGAAAGGCAGACAACTCCACGTTCAGAGAGATCTTCAGCGCCAAAGCCATTTTCAGCCAAGCTTATAAACCAAGCCTCTGGCTCCAGTTGCAGCACTAAGTACATGTTAGCTACAGTGACACAATGCAGCATGTGGATGAAGCTTATACTCCGGATGACTAGGCGGGGTCGCGATTGTTTGAAACCAACTTCATTGAAGTCTCACCTGAGAAACATCTTCACGATTAAACCCGTTTGGCACGAAAATCCAGTTTTGTCCCATTGTGCGAAATAGCCATAGAACACATTATAGTGAAACAGAGCTTATTTTGCTTCTACTCAAAGCAACGCTCTAGCTTCTCCTTTGAAAGGCAGACAACTCCACGTTCAGAGAGAACTTCAGCGCCAAAGCCATTTTCAGCTACGCTTATAAAGCAAGCCTCTGGCTCCAGTTGCAGCACTAAGTACATGTTAGCTACAGTGACACAATGCAGCATGTTGACGAAGCTTATACTCCGGATGACTGGGCAGCGTCGCGATTGTTTGAAACCAACTTCATTGAAGTCTTACCTGAGAAACTGCTTCACAATTAAACCCATTTCGCACGCAAAAGCAGTTTTGTCCCAATGTGCCAAATAGCTATAGAACACATTATAGTGAAACAGAGCTTATTCTGCTTCTAGTAAAGCAATGCTCTAGCTGCTCCTTTGAAAGGCAGACAACTCCACGTTCAGAGAGAACTTCAGCGCCAATGCCATTTTCAGCCACGCTTATAAACCAAGCCTGTGGCTCCAGTTGCAGCACTAAGTACATGTTAGTTACAGTGCCAAAACGCAGCATGTTGATGAAGCTTATACTCTGGATGACAGGGCATAATCACGTTTGTTTGAAACCAACTTCGTTGAAGTCTCACCTGAGAAACATCTTCACGATGAAACCCGTTTCGCACGAAAAACCAGTTTTGTCCCATTGTGCGAAATAGCCATAGAACACATTATAGTAAAACAGAGCTTATTTTGCTTCTACTCAAAGCAACGCTCTAGCTGCTCCTTTGAAAGGCAGCCAACTCCACGTTCAGAGAGAACTTCAGCCCCAAAGCCATTTTCAGCTACGCTTATACGCCAAGCCTCTGGCTCCAGTTGCAGCACTAAGTACATGTTAGCTAAAGTGATGCAACTCAGCATGTGGATGAAACTGATGCTCCGGATGACAGGGCAGCGTCGCGTTTGTTTGTAACCAACTTCGTTGAAGTCTCTTCTGAGAAACAGCTTCACGATGAAACCCGTTTCGCACGAAAAACCAGTTTTGTCCCAATGTGCGAAATAGCCATAGAATACATTATAGTGAAACAGAGCTTTTGGTGCTTCTACTCAAAGCAATGCTCTAGCTGCTCGTTTGAAAGGCAGCCAACTCCACGTTCAGAGAGAACTTCAGCGCCAAAGCCATTTTCAGCCAAGCTTATAAACCAAGCCTCTGGCTCCAGTTGCAGCACTAAGTACATGTTAGCTACAGTGCCAAAACGCAGCATGTTGATGAAGCTTATACTCCGGATGACAGGGCAGAATCACGTTTGTTTGAAACCAACTTCATTGAAGTCTCACCTGAGAAACAGCTTCACAATTAAACCCATTTCGCACGAAAAAGCAGTTTTGTCCCAATGTGCGAAATAGCTATAGAACACATTATAGTGAAACAGAGCTTATTCTGCTTCTAGTAAAGCAATGCTCTACCTGCTCCTTTCAAAGGCAGACAACTCCACGTTCAGAGAGAACTTCAGCGCCAAAGCCATTTTCAGCCACGCTTATAAACCAAGCCTCTGGCTCCAGTTGCAGCACTAAGTACATGTTAGCTACAGTGCCAAAACGCAGCATGTTGATGAAGCTTATACTCCGGATGACAGGGCAGAATCACGTTTGTTTGAAACCAACTTCGTTGAAGTCTCACCTGAGAAACAGCTTCACGATGAAACCCGTTTCGCACGAAAAGCAGTTTTGTCCCAATGTGCGAAATAGCCATAGAACACATTATAGTGAAACAGAGCTTATTGTGCATCTAGTCAAAGAAATGCTCTAGCTGCTTATTTGAAAGGCAGACAACTCCACGTTCAGAGAGATCTTCAGCGCCAAAGCCATTTTCAGCCACGCTTATAAACCAAGCCTCTGGCTCCAGTTGCAGCACTAAGTACATGTTAGCTACAGTGCCAAAACGCAGCATGTTGATGAAGCTTATACTCCGGATGACAGGGCAGAATCACGTTTGTTTGAAACCAACTTCATTGAAGTCTCTTCTGAGAAACAGCTTCACGATGAAACCCGTTTGGCACGAAAATCCAGTTTTGTGTCATTGTGCGAAATAGCCATAGAACACATTATAGTGAAACAGAGCTTATTTTGCTTCTACTCAAAGCAACGCTCTAGCTTCTCCTTTGAAAGGCAGCCAACTCCACGTTCAGAGAGAACTTCAGCGCCAAAGCCATTTTCAGCTACGCTTATAAAGCAAGCCTCTGGCTCCAGTTGCAGCACTAAGTACATGTTAGCTACAGTGACACAATGCAGCATGTTGACGAAGCTTATACTCCGGATGACTGGGCAGCGTCGCGATTGTTTGAAACCAACTTCATTGAAGTCTTACCTGAGAAACTGCTTCACAATTAAACCCATTTCGCACGCAAAAGCAGTTTTGTCACAATGTGCCAAATAGCTATAGAACACATTATAGTGAAACAGAGCTTATTCTGCTTCTAGTAAAGCAATGCTCTAGCTGCTCCTTTGAAAGGCAGACAACTCCACGTTCAGAGAGAACTTCAGCGCCAATGCCATTTTCAGCCACGCTTATAAACCAAGCCTCTGGCTCCAGTTGCAGCACTAAGTACATGTTAGTTACAGTGCCAAAACGCAGCATGTTGATGAAGCTTATACTCTGGATGACAGGGCATAATCACGTTTGTTTGAAACCAACTTCGTTGAAGTCTCACCTGAGAAATATCTTCACGATGAAACCCGTTTCGCACGAAAAACCAGTTTTGTCCCATTGTGCGAAATAGCCATAGAACACATTATGGTGAAACAGAGCTTATTTTGCTTCTAGTCAAAGCAACGCTCTAGCTGCTCCTTTGAAAGGCAGCCAACTCCACGTTCAGAGAGAACTTCAGCGCCAAAGCCATTTTCAGCTACGCTTATACGCCAAGCCTCTGGCTCCAGTTGCAGCACTAAGTACATGTTAGCTAAAGTGATGCAACTCAGCATGTGGATGAAACTGATGCTCCGGATGACAGGGCAGCGTCGCGTTTGTTTGTAACCAACTTCATTGAAGTCTCTTCTGAGAAACAGCTTCACGATGAAACCCGTTTCGCACGAAAAACCAGTTTTGTCCCAATGTGCGAAATAGCCATAGAATACATTATAGTGAAACAGAGCTTTTGGTGCTTCTACTCAAAGCAATGCTCTAGCTGCTCCTTTCAAAGGCAGACAACTCCACGTTCAGAGAGAACTTCAGCGCCAATGCCATTTTCAGCCACGCTTATAAACCAAGCCTCTGGCTCCAGTTGCAGCACTAAGTACATGTTAGTTACAGTGCCAAAACGCAGCATGTTGATGAAGCTTATACTCCGGATGACAGGGCAGAATCACGTTTGTTTGAAACCAACTTCATTGAAGTCTCACCTGAGAAACATCTTCACGATGAAACCCGTTTAGCACGAAAAGCAGTTTTGTCCCAATGTGCGAAATAGCCATAGAACACATTATACTGAAACAGAGCTTATTTTGCTTCTAGTCAAAGCAACGCTCTAGCTGCTCCTTTGAAAGGCAGCCAACTCCACGTTCAGAGAGAACTTCAGCGCCAAAGCCATTTTCAGCCAAGCTTATACACCAAGCCTCTGGCTCCAGTTGCAGCACTAAGTACATGTTAGCTACAGTGACACAATGCAGCATGTGGATGAAGCTTATACTCCGGATGACTGGGCAGAATCACGTTTGTTTGAAACCAACTTCATTGAAGTCTCATCTGAGAAACAGCTTCACAATTAAACCCGTTTCGCACGAAAAACCAGTTTTGTCCCAATGTGCGAAATAGCTATAGAACACATTATAGTGAAACAGAGCTTATTGTGCTTCTAGTCAAAGCAATGCTCTAGCTGCTCCTTTGAAAGGCAGCCAACTCCACGTTCAGAGAGAACTTCAGCGCCAAAGCCATTTTCAGCTACGCTTATACACCAAGCCTCTGGCTCCAGTTGCAGCACTAAGTACATGTTAGTTACAGTGCCAAAACGCAGCATGTGGATGAAGCTTATACTCCGCATGACAGGGCAGAATCACGTTTGTTTGAAACCAACTTCATTGAAGTCTCACCTGAGAAACAGCTTCACAATTAAACTCGTTTGGCACGAAAAACCAGATTTGTCCCAAAGGGCGAAATAGCCATAGAACACATTATAGTGAAACAGAGCTTATTGTGCTTCTACTCAAAGAAATGCTCTAGCTGCTTATTTGAAAGGCAGCCAACTCCACGTTCAGAGAGAACTTCAGCGCCAAAGCCATTTTCAGCTACACTTATAAACCAAGCCTCTGGCTCCAGTTGCAGCACTAAGTACATGTTAGCTACAGTGCCAAAACGCAGCATGTTGATGAAGCTTATACTCCGGATGACTGGGCAGAATCACGTTTGTTTGAAACCAACTTCATTGAAATCTCACCTGAGAAACATCTTCACGATGAAACCCGTTTGGCACGAAAATCCAGTTTTGTCCCATTGTGCGAAATAGCCATAGAACACATTATAGTGAAACAGAGCTTATTTTGCTTCTACTCAAAGCAACGCTCTAGCTGCTCCTTTGAAAGGCAAACAACTCCACCTTCAGAGAGAACTTCAGCCCCAAAGCCATTTTCAGCTACGCTTATACGCCAAGCCTCTGGCTCCAGTTGCAGCACTAAGTACATGTTAGCTAAAGTGACGCAACTCAGCATGTGGATGAAACTGATGCTCCGGATGACAGGGCAGCGTCGCGTTTGTTTGTAACCAACTTCATTGAAGTCTCTTCTGAGAAACAGCTTCACGATGAAACCCGTTTGGCACGAAAAACCAGTTTTGTCCCAATGTGCGAAATAGCCATAGAACACATTATAGTGAAACAGAGCTTTTGGTGCTTCTACTCAAAGCAATGCTCTAGCTGCTCGTTTGAAAGGCAGCCAACTCCACGTTCAGAGAGAACTTCAGCGCCAAAGCCATTTTCAGCCACGCTTATAAACCAAGCCTCTGGCTCCAGTTGCAGCACTAAGTACATGTTAGCTACAGTGCCAAAACGCAGCATGTTGATGAAGCTTATACTCCGGATGACAGGGCAGAATCACGTTTGTTTGAAACCAACTTCATTGAAGTCTCACCTGAGAAACAGCTTCACAATTAAACCCATTTCGCACGAAAAAGCAGTTTTGTCCCAATGTGCGAAATAGCTATAGAACACATTATAGTGAAACAGAGCTTATTCTGCTTCTAGTAAAGCAATGCTCTAGCTGCTCCTTTCAAAGGCAGACAACTCCACGTTCAGAGAGAACTTCAGCGCCAATGCCATTTTCAGCCACGCTTATAAACCAAGCCTCTGGCTCCAGTTGCAGCACTAAGTACATGTTAGTTACAGTGCCAAAACGCAGCATGTTGATGAAGCTTATACTCCGGATGACAGGGCAGAACCACGTTTGTTTGAAACCAACTTCGTTGAAGTCTCACCTGAGAAACATCTTCACGATGAAACCCGTTTCGCACGAAAAGCAGTTTTGTCCCAATGTGCGAAATAGCCATAGAATACATTATAGTGAAACAGAGCTTATTGTGCATCTAGTCAAAGAAATGCTATAGCTGCTTATTTGAAAGGCAGACAACTCCACGTTCAGAGAGATCTTCAGCGCCAAAGCCATTTTCAGCCAAGCTTATAAACCAAGCCTCTGGCTCCAGTTGCAGCACTAAGTACATGTTAGCTACAGTGACACAATGCAGCATGTGGATGAAGCTTATACTCCGGATGACTAGGCAGAGTCGCGATTGTTTGAAACCAACTTCATTGAAGTCTCACCTGAGAAACATCTTCACGATTAAACCCGTTTGGCACGAAAATCCAGTTTTGTCCCAAAGGGAGAAATAGCCATAGAACACATTATAGTGAAACAGAGCTTATTTTGCTTCTACTCAAAGCAACGCTCTAGCTTCTCCTTTGAAAGGCAGCCAACTCCACGTTCAGAGAGAACTTCAGCGCCAAAGCCATTTTCAGCTACGCTTATAAAGCAAGCCTCTGGCTCCAGTTGCAGCACTAAGTACATGTTAGCCACAGTGACACAATGCAGCATGTTGACGAAGCTTATACTCCGGATGACTGGGCAGCGTCGCGATTGTTTGAAACCAACTTCATTGAAGTCTTACCTGAGAAACTGCTTCACAATTAAACCCATTTCGCACGCAAAAGCAGTTTTGTCCCAATGTGCCAAATAGCTATAGAACACATTATAGTGAAACAGAGCTTATTCTGCTTCTAGTAAAGCAATGCTCTAGCTGCTCCTTTCAAAGGCAGACAACTCCACGTTCAGAGAGAACTTCAGCGCCAATGCCATTTTCAGCCACGCTTATAAACCAAGCCTCTGGCTCCAGTTGCAGCACTAAGTACATGTTAGTTACAGTGCCAAAACGCAGCATGTTGATGAAGCTTATACTCTGGATGACAGGGCATAATCACGTTTGTTTGAAACCAACTTCGTTGAAGTCTCACCTGAGAAATATCTTCACGATGAAACCCGTTTCGCACGAAAAACCAGTTTTGTCCCATTGTGCGAAATAGCCATAGAACACATTATGGTGAAACAGAGCTTATTTTGCTTCTACTCAAAGCAACGCTCTAGCTGCTCCTTTGAAAGGCAGCCAACTCCACGTTCAGAGAGAACTTCAGCCCCAAAGCCATTTTCAGCTACGCTTATACGCCAAGCCTCTGGCTCCAGTTGCAGCACTAAGTACATGTTAGCTAAAGTGATGCAACTCAGCATGTGGATGAAACTGATGCTCCGGATGACAGGGCAGCGTCGCGTTTGTTTGTAACCAACTTCATTGAAGTCTCTTCTGAGAAACAGCTTCACGATGAAACCCGTTTCGCACGAAAAACCAGTTTTGTCCCAATGTGCGAAATAGCCATAGAATACATTATAGTGAAACAGAGCTTTTGGTGCTTCTACTCAAAGCAATGCTCTAGCTGCTCCTTTCAAAGGCAGACAACTCCACGTTCAGAGAGAACTTCAGCGCCAATGCCATTTTCAGCCACGCTTATAAACCAAGCCTCTGGCTCCAGTTGCAGCACTAAGTACATGTTAGTTACAGTGCCAAAACGCAGCATGTTGATGAAGCTTATACTCCGGATGACAGGGCAGAATCACGTTTGTTTGAAACCAACTTCATTGAAATCTCACCTGAGAAACATCTTCACGATGAAACCCGTTTGGCACGAAAATCCAGTTTTGTCCCATTGTGCGAAATAGCCATAGAACACATTATAGTGAAACAGAGCTTATTTTGCTTCTACTCAAAGCAACGCTCTAGCTGCTCCTTTGAAAGGCAAACAACTCCACCTTCAGAGAGAACTTCAGCCCCAAAGCCATTTTCAGCTACGCTTATACGCCAAGCCTCTGGCTCCAGTTGCAACACTAAGTACATGTTAGCTAAAGTGACGCAACTCAGCATGTGGATGAAACTGATGCTCCGGATGACAGGGCAGCGTCGTGTTTGTTTGTAACCAACTTCATTGAAGTCTCTTCTGAGAAACAGCTTCACGATGAAACCCGTTTGGCACGAAAAACCAGTTTTGTCCCAATGTGCGAAATAGCCATAGAACACATTATAGTGAAACAGAGCTTTTGGTGCTTCTACTCAAAGCAATGCTCTAGCTGCTCGTTTGAAAGGCAGCCAACTCCACGTTCAGAGAGAACTTCAGCGCCAAAGCCATTTTCAGCCACGCTTATAAACCAAGCTTCTGGCTCCAGTTGCAGCACTAAGTACATGTTAGCTACAGTGCCAAAACGCAGCATGTTGATGAAGCTTATACTCCGGATGACAGGGCAGAACCACGTTTGTTTGAAACCAACTTCGTTGAAGTCTCACCTGAGAAACATCTTCACGATGAAACCCGTTTCGCACGAAAAGCAGTTTTGTCCCAATGTGCGAAATAGCCATAGAACACATTATACTGAAACAGAGCTTATTTTGCTTCTAGTCAAAGCAACGCTCTAGCTGCTCCTTTGAAAGGCAGCCAACTCCACGTTCAGAGAGAACTTCAGCGCCAAAGCCATTTTCAGCCAAGCTTATACACCAAGCCTCTGGCTCCAGTTGCAGCACTAAGTACATGTTAGCTACAGTGACACAATGCAGCATGTGGATGAAGCTTATACTCCGGATGACTGGGCAGAATCACATTTGTTTGAAACCAACTTCATTGAAGTCTCATCTGAGAAACAGCTTCACAATTAAACCCGTTTCGCACGAAAAACCAGTTTTGTCCCAATGTGCGAAATAGCTATAGAACACATTATAGTGAAACAGAGCTTATTGTGCTTCTAGTCAAAGCAATGCTCTAGCTGCTCCTTTGAAAGGCAGCCAACTCCACGTTCAGAGAGAACTTCAGCGCCAAAGCCATTTTCAGCCAAGCTTATAAACCAAGCCTCTGGCTCCAGTTGCAGCACTAAGTACTTGTTAGTTACAGTGCCAAAACGCAGCATGTGGATGAAGCTTATACTCCGCATGACAGGGCAGAATCACGTTTGTTTGAAACCAACTTCATTGAAGTCTCACCTGAGAAACAGCTTCACAATTAAACTCGTTTGGCACGAAAAACCAGATTTGTCCCAAAGGGCGAAATAGCCATAGAACACATTATAGTGAAACAGAGCTTATTGTGCTTCTACTCAAAGAAATGCTCTAGCTGCTTATTTGAAAGGCAGCCAACTCCACGTTCAGAGAGAACTTCAGCGCCAAAGCCATTTTCAGCTACACTTATAAACCAAGCCTCTGGCTCCAGTTGCAGCACTAAGTACATGTTAGCTACAGTGCCAAAACGCAGCATGTTGATGAAGCTTATACTCCGGATGACAGGGCAGAATCACGTTTGTTTGAAACCAACTTCATTGAAATCTCACCTGAGAAACATCTTCACGATGAAACCCGTTTGGCACGAAAATCCAGTTTTGTCCCATTGTGCGAAATAGCCATAGAACACATTATAGTGAAACAGAGCTTATTTTGCTTCTACTCAAAGCAACGCTCTAGCTGCTCCTTTGAAAGGCAAACAACTCCACCTTCAGAGAGAACTTCAGCCCCAAAGCCATTTTCAGCTACGCTTATACGCCAAGCCTCTGGCTCCAGTTGCAGCACTAAGTACATGTTAGCTAAAGTGACGCAACTCAGCATGTGGATGAAACTGATGCTCCGGATGACAGAGCAGCGTCGCGTTTGTTTGTAACCAACTTCATTGAAGTCTCTTCTGAGAAACAGCTTCACGATGAAACCCGTTTGGCACGAAAAACCAGTTTTGTCCCAATGTGCGAAATAGCCATAGAACACATTATAGTGAAACAGAGCTTTTGGTGCTTCTACTCAAAGCAATGCTCTAGCTGCTCGTTTGAAAGGCAGCCAACTCCACGTTCAGAGAGAACTTCAGCGCCAAAGCCATTTTCAGCCACGCTTATAAACCAAGCCTCTGGCTCCAGTTGCAGCACTAAGTACATGTTAGCTACAGTGCCAAAACGCAGCATGTTGATGAAGCTTATACTCCAGATGACAGGGCAGAACCACGTTTGTTTGAAACCAACTTCGTTGAAGTCTCACCTGAGAAACATCTTCACGATGAAACCCGTTTCGCACGAAAAGCAGTTTTGTCCCAATGTGCGAAATAGCCATAGAATCCATTATAGTGAAACAGAGCTTATTGTGCATCTAGTCAAAGAAATGCTATAGCTGCTTATTTGAAAGGCAGACAACTCCACGTTCAGAGAGATCTTCAGCGCCAAAGCCATTTTCAGCCAAGCTTATAAACCAAGCCTCTGGCTCCAGTTGCAGCACTAAGTACATGTTAGCTACAGTGACACAATGCAGCATGTGGATGAAGCTTATACTCCGGATGACTAGGCAGAGTCGCGATTGTTTGAAACCAACTTCATTGAAGTCTCACCTGAGAAACATCTTCACGATTAAACCCGTTTGGCACGAAAATCCAGTTTTGTCCCAAAGGGAGAAATAGCCATAGAACACATTATAGTGAAACAGAGCTTATTTTGCTTCTACTCAAAGCAACGCTCTAGCTTCTCCTTTGAAAGGCAGACAACTCCACGTTCAGAGAGAACTTCAGCGCCAAAGCCATTTTCAGCTACGCTTATAAAGCAAGCCTCTGGCTCCAGTTGCAGCACTAAGTACATGTTAGCTACAGTGACACAATGCAGCATGTTGACGAAGCTTATACTCCGGATGACTGGGCAGCGTCGCGATTGTTTGAAACCAACTTCATTGAAGTCTTACCTGAGAAACTGCTTCACAATTAAACCCATTTCGCACGCAAAAGCAGTTTTGTCCCAATGTGCCAAATAGCTATAGAACACATTATAGTGAAACAGAGCTTATTCTGCTTCTAGTAAAGCAATGCTCTAGCTGCTCCTTTGAAAGGCAGACAACTCCACGTTCAGAGAGAACTTCAGCGCCAATGCCATTTTCAGCCACGCTTATAAACCAAGCCTGTGGCTCCAGTTGCAGCACTAAGTACATGTTAGTTACAGTGCCAAAACGCAGCATGTTGATGAAGCTTATACTCTGGATGACAGGGCATAATCACGTTTGTTTGAAACCAACTTCGTTGAAGTCTCACCTGAGAAATATCTTCACGATGAAACCCGTTTCGCACGAAAAACCAGTTTTGTCCCATTGTGCGAAATAGCCATAGAACACATTATAGTAAAACAGAGCTTATTTTGCTTCTACTCAAAGCAACGCTCTAGCTGCTCCTTTGAAAGGCAGCCAACTCCACGTTCAGAGAGAACTTCAGCCCCAAAGCCATTTTCAGCTACGCTTATACGCCAAGCCTCTGGCTCCAGTTGCAGCACTAAGTACATGTTAGCTAAAGTGATGCAACTCAGCATGTGGATGAAACTGATGCTCCGGATGACAGGGCAGCGTCGCGTTTGTTTGTAACCAACTTCATTGAAGTCTCTTCTGAGAAACAGCTTCACGATGAAACCCGTTTCGCACGAAAAACCAGTTTTGTCCCAATGTGCGAAATAGCCATAGAATACATTATAGTGAAACAGAGCTTTTGGTGCTTCTACTCAAAGCAATGCTCTAGCTGCTCGTTTGAAAGGCAGACAACTCCACGTTCAGAGAGAACTTCAGCGCCAAAGCCATTTTCAGCCAAGCTTATAAACCAAGCCTCTGGCTCCAGTTGCAGCACTAAGTACATGTTAGCTACAGTGCCAAAACGCAGCATGTTGATGAAGCTTATACTCCGGATGACAGGGCAGAATCACGTTTGTTTGAAACCAACTTCATTGAAGTCTCACCTGAGAAACAGCTTCACAATTAAACCCATTTCGCACGAAAAAGCAGTTTTGTCCCAATGTGCGAAATAGCTATAGAACACATTATAGTGAAACAGAGCTTATTCTGCTTCTAGTAAAGCAATGCTCTAGCTGCTCCTTTCAAAGGCAGACAACTCCACGTTCAGAGAGAACTTCAGCGCCAAAGCCATTTTCAGCCACGCTTATAAACCAAGCCTCTGGCTCCAGTTGCAGCACTAAGTACATGTTAGCTACAGTGCCAAAACGCAGCATGTTGATGAAGCTTATACTCCGGATGACAGGGCAGAACCACGTTTGTTTGAAACCAACTTCGTTGAAGTCTCACCTGAGAAACAGCTTCACGATGAAACCCGTTTCGCACGAAAAGCAGTTTTGTCCCAATGTGCGAAATAGCCATAGAACACATTATAGTGAAACAGAGCTTATTGTGCATCTAGTCAAAGAAATGCTATAGCTGCTTATTTGAAAGGCAGACAACTCCACGTTCAGAGAGATCTTCAGCGCCAAAGCCATTTTCAGCCACGCTTATAAACCAAGCCTCTGGCTCCAGTTGCAACACTAAGTACATGTTAGCTACAGTGCCAAAACGCAGCATGTTGATGAAGCTTATACTCCGGATGACAGGGCAGAATCACGTTTGTTTGAAACCAACTTCATTGAAGTCTCACCTGAGAAACATCTTCACGACTAAACCCGTTTGGCACGAAAATCCAGTTTTGTCCCAATGTGCTAAATAGCCATAGAACACATTATAGTGAAACAGAGCTTATTTTGCTTCTACTCAAAGCAACGCTCTAGCTGCTCCTTTGAAAGGCAGCCAACTCCACGTTCAGAGAGAACTTCAGCCCCAAAGCCATTTTCAGCTACGCTTATACGCCAAGCCTCTGGCTCCAGTTGCAGCACTAAGTACATGTTAGCTAAAGTGACGCAACTCAGCATGTGGATGAAACTGATGCTCCGGATGACAGGGCAGCGTCGCGTTTGTTTGTAACCAACTTCATTGAAGTCTCTTCTGAGAAACAGCTTCACGATGAAACCCGTTTCGCACGAAAAACCAGTTTTGTCCCAAAGAGCGAAATAGCCATAGAATACATTATAGTGAAACAGAGCTTATGGTGCTTCTACTCAAAGCAATGCTCTAGCTGCTCGTTTGAAAGGCAGACAACTCCACGTTCAGAGAGAACTTCAGCGCCAAAGCCATTTTCAGCCAAGCTTATAAACCAAGCCTCTGGCTCCAGTTGCAGCACTAAGTACATGTTAGCTACAGTGCCAAAACGCAGCATGTTGATGAAGCTTATACTCCGGATGACAGGGCAGAATCGCCGCGTTTGTTTGAAACCAACTTCATTGAAGTCTCACCTGAGAAACAGCTTCACAATTAAACCCATTTCGCACGCAAAAGCAGTTTTGTCCCAATGTGCGAAATAGCTATAGAACACATTATAGTGAAACAGAGCTTATTCTGCTTCTAGTAAAGCAATGCTCTAGCTGCTCCTTTGAAAGGCAAACAACTCCACCTTCAGAGAGAACTTCAGCGCCAAAGCCATTTTCAGCTAGGCTTATAAACCAAGCCTCTGGCTCCAGTTGCAGCACTAAGTACATGTTAGCTACAGTGCCAAAACGCAGCATGTTGATGAAGCTTATACTAAGGATGACAGGGCAGAATCACGTTTGTTTGAAACCAACTTCATTGAAGTCTAACCTGAGAAACAGCTTCAAAATTAAACCCGTTTGGCACGAAAAACCAGATTTGTCCCAAAGGGCGAAATAGCCATAGAACACATTATAGTGAAACAGAGCTTATTTTGCTTCTACTCAAAGCAACGCTCTAGCTGCTTCTTTGAAAGGCAGCCAACTCCACGTTCAGAGAGAACTTCAGCGCCAAAGCCATTTTCAGCTACGCTTATACACCAAGCCTCTGGCTCCAGTTGCAGCACTAAGTACATGTTAGCTAGAGTGACGCAACTCAGCATGTGGATGAAACTGATGCTCCGGATGACAGGGCAGAATCACGTTTGTTTGAAACCAACTTCGTTGAAGTCTCACCTGAGAAACAGCTTCACGATGAAACCCGTTTCGCACGAAAAAGCAGTTTTGTCCCATTGTGCGAAATAGCCATAGAACACATTATAGTGAAACAGAGCTTTTGGTGCTTCTACTCAAAGCAATGCTCTAGCTGCTCGTTTGAAAGGCAGCCAACTCCACGTTCAGAGAGAACTTCAGCGCCAAAGCCATTTTCAGCCACGCTTATAAACCAAGCCTCTGGCTCCAGTTGCAGCACTAAGTACATGTTAGCTACAGTGCCAAAACGCAGCATGTTGATGAAGCTTATACTCCAGATGACAGGGCAGAACCACGTTTGTTTGAAACCAACTTCGTTGAAGTCTCACCTGAG
Organism: Ochotona princeps; assembly: GCF_030435755.1. Classification (NCBI taxonomy): domain Eukaryota; kingdom Metazoa; phylum Chordata; class Mammalia; order Lagomorpha; family Ochotonidae; genus Ochotona; species Ochotona princeps. The sequence continues at coordinate 646,509 of NC_080834.1, read as the reverse complement.
AAACATCTTCACGATGAAACCCGTTTCGCACGAAAAGCAGTTTTGTCCCAATGTGCGAAATAGCCATAGAATACATTATAGTGAAACAGAGCTTATTGTGCATCTAGTCAAAGAAATGCTATAGCTGCTTATTTGAAAGGCAGACAACTCCACGTTCAGAGAGATCTTCAGCGCCAAAGCCATTTTCAGCCAAGCTTATAAACCAAGCCTCTGGCTCCAGTTGCAGCACTAAGTACATGTTAGCTACAGTGACACAATGCAGCATGTGGATGAAGCTTATACTCCGGATGACTAGGCAGAGTCGCGATTGTTTGAAACCAACTTCATTGAAGTCTCACCTGAGAAACATCTTCACGATTAAACCCGTTTGGCACGAAAATCCAGTTTTGTCCCAAAGGGAGAAATAGCCATAGAACACATTATAGTGAAACAGAGCTTATTTTGCTTCTACTCAAAGCAACGCTCTAGCTTCTCCTTTGAAAGGCAGACAACTCCACGTTCAGAGAGAACTTCAGCGCCAAAGCCATTTTCAGCTACGCTTATAAAGCAAGCCTCTGGCTCCAGTTGCAGCACTAAGTACATGTTAGCTACAGTGACACAATGCAGCATGTTGACGAAGCTTATACTCCGGATGACTGGGCAGCGTCGCGATTGTTTGAAACCAACTTCATTGAAGTCTTACCTGAGAAACTGCTTCACAATTAAACCCATTTCGCACGCAAAAGCAGTTTTGTCCCAATGTGCCAAATAGCTATAGAACACATTATAGTGAAACAGAGCTTATTCTGCTTCTAGTCAAAGCAATGCTCTAGCTGCTCCTTTGAAAGGCAGACAACTCCACGTTCAGAGAGAACTTCAGCGCCAATGCCATTTTCAGCCACGCTTATAAACCAAGCCTGTGGCTCCAGTTGCAGCACTAAGTACATGTTAGTTACAGTGCCAAAACGCAGCATGTTGATGAAGCTTATACTCTGGATGACAGGGCATAATCACGTTTGTTTGAAACCAACTTCGTTGAAGTCTCACCTGAGAAATATCTTCACGATGAAACCCGTTTCGCACGAAAAACCAGTTTTGTCCCATTGTGCGAAATAGCCATAGAACACATTATAGTAAAACAGAGCTTATTTTGCTTCTACTCAAAGCAACGCTCTAGCTGCTCCTTTGAAAGGCAGCCAACTCCACGTTCAGAGAGAACTTCAGCCCCAAAGCCATTTTCAGCTACGCTTATACGCCAAGCCTCTGGCTCCAGTTGCAGCACTAAGTACATGTTAGCTAAAGTGATGCAACTCAGCATGTGGATGAAACTGATGCTCCGGATGACAGGGCAGCGTCGCGTTTGTTTGTAACCAACTTCATTGAAGTCTCTTCTGAGAAACAGCTTCACGATGAAACCCGTTTCGCACGAAAAACCAGTTTTGTCCCAATGTGCGAAATAGCCATAGAATACATTATAGTGAAACAGAGCTTTTGGTGCTTCTACTCAAAGCAATGCTCTAGCTGCTCGTTTGAAAGGCAGACAACTCCACGTTCAGAGAGAACTTCAGCGCCAAAGCCATTTTCAGCCAAGCTTATAAACCAAGCCTCTGGCTCCAGTTGCAGCACTAAGTACATGTTAGCTACAGTGCCAAAACGCAGCATGTTGATGAAGCTTATACTCCGGATGACAGGGCAGAATCACGTTTGTTTGAAACCAACTTCATTGAAGTCTCACCTGAGAAACAGCTTCACAATTAAACCCATTTCGCACGAAAAAGCAGTTTTGTCCCAATGTGCGAAATAGCTATAGAACACATTATAGTGAAACAGAGCTTATTCTGCTTCTAGTAAAGCAATGCTCTAGCTGCTCCTTTCAAAGGCAGACAACTCCACGTTCAGAGAGAACTTCAGCGCCAAAGCCATTTTCAGCCACGCTTATAAACCAAGCCTCTGGCTCCAGTTGCAGCACTAAGTACATGTTAGCTACAGTGCCAAAACGCAGCATGTTGATGAAGCTTATACTCCGGATGACAGGGCAGAACCACGTTTGTTTGAAACCAACTTCGTTGAAGTCTCACCTGAGAAACAGCTTCACGATGAAACCCGTTTCGCACGAAAAGCAGTTTTGTCCCAATGTGCGAAATAGCCATAGAACACATTATAGTGAAACAGAGCTTATTGTGCATCTAGTCAAAGAAATGCTATAGCTGCTTATTTGAAAGGCAGACAACTCCACGTTCAGAGAGATCTTCAGCGCCAAAGCCATTTTCAGCCACGCTTATAAACCAAGCCTCTGGCTCCAGTTGCAGCACTAAGTACATGTTAGCTACAGTGCCAAAACGCAGCATGTTGATGAAGCTTATACTCCGGATGACAGGGCAGAATCACGTTTGTTTGAAACCAACTTCATTGAAGTCTCACCTGAGAAACATCTTCACGACTAAACCCGTTTGGCACGAAAATCCAGTTTTGTCCCAATGTGCTAAATAGCCATAGAACACATTATAGTGAAACAGAGCTTATTTTGCTTCTACTCAAAGCAACGCTCTAGCTGCTCCTTTGAAAGGCAGCCAACTCCACGTTCAGAGAGAACTTCAGCCCCAAAGCCATTTTCAGCTACGCTTATACGCCAAGCCTCTGGCTCCAGTTGCAGCACTAAGTACATGTTAGCTAAAGTGACGCAACTCAGCATGTGGATGAAACTGATGCTCCGGATGACAGGGCAGCGTCGCGTTTGTTTGTAACCAACTTCATTGAAGTCTCTTCTGAGAAACAGCTTCACGATGAAACCCGTTTCGCACGAAAAACCAGTTTTGTCCCAAAGAGCGAAATAGCCATAGAATACATTATAGTGAAACAGAGCTTATGGTGCTTCTACTCAAAGCAATGCTCTAGCTGCTCGTTTGAAAGGCAGACAACTCCACGTTCAGAGAGAACTTCAGCGCCAAAGCCATTTTCAGCCAAGCTTATAAACCAAGCCTCTGGCTCCAGTTGCAGCACTAAGTACATGTTAGCTACAGTGCCAAAACGCAGCATGTTGATGAAGCTTATACTCCGGATGACAGGGCAGAATCGCCGCGTTTGTTTGAAACCAACTTCATTGAAGTCTCACCTGAGAAACAGCTTCACAATTAAACCCATTTCGCACGCAAAAGCAGTTTTGTCCCAATGTGCGAAATAGCTATAGAACACATTAGAGTGAAACAGAGCTTATTCTGCTTCTAGTAAAGCAATGCTCTAGCTGCTCCTTTGAAAGGCAAACAACTCCACCTTCAGAGAGAACTTCAGCGCCAAAGCCATTTTCAGCTAGGCTTATAAACCAAGCCTCTGGCTCCAGTTGCAGCACTAAGTACATGTTAGCTACAGTGCCAAAACGCAGCATGTTGATGAAGCTTATACTAAGGATGACAGGGCAGAATCACGTTTGTTTGAAACCAACTTCATTGAAGTCTAACCTGAGAAACAGCTTCAAAATTAAACCCGTTTGGCACGAAAAACCAGATTTGTCCCAAAGGGCGAAATAGCCATAGAACACATTATAGTGAAACAGAGCTTATTTTGCTTCTACTCAAAGCAACGCTCTAGCTGCTTCTTTGAAAGGCAGCCAACTCCACGTTCAGAGAGAACTTCAGCGCCAAAGCCATTTTCAGCTACGCTTATACACCAAGCCTCTGGCTCCAGTTGCAGCACTAAGTACATGTTAGCTAGAGTGACGCAACTCAGCATGTGGATGAAACTGATGCTCCGGATGACAGGGCAGAATCACGTTTGTTTGAAACCAACTTCGTTGAAGTCTCACCTGAGAAACAGCTTCACGATGAAACCCGTTTCGCACGAAAAAGCAGTTTTGTCCCATTGTGCGAAATAGCCATAGAACACATTATAGTGAAACAGAGCTTATTTTGCTTCTACTCAAAGCAATGCTCTAGCTTCTCCTTCTAAAGGAAGCCAACTCCACGTTCAGAGAGAACTTCAGCGCCAAAGCCATTTTCAGCCACGCTTATAAACCAAGCCTCTGGCTCCAGTTGCAGCACTAAGTACATGATAGCTACAGTGACACAATGCAGCATGTGGATGAAACTGATGCTCCGGATGACAGGGCAGAATCACGTTTGTTTGAAACCAACTTCATTGAAGTCTCTCCTGAGAAACAGCTTCACGATGATAACCGTTTCGCACGAAAAACCAGTTTTGTCCCATTGTGCGAAATAGCCATAGAACACATTATAGTGAAACAGAGCTTATTCTGCTTCTAGTAAAGCAATGCTCCAGCTGCTCCTTTGAAAGGCAGCCAACTCCACGTTCAGAGAGAACTTCAGCGCCAAAGCCATTTTCAGCCAAGCTTATAAAGCAAGCCTCTGGCTCCAGTTGCAGCACTAAGTACATGTTAGCTACAGTGCCAAAACGCAGCATGTTGATGAAGCTTATACTCTGGTTGACAGGGCAGAATCAAGTTTGTTTGAAACCAACTTCATTGAAGTCTCACCTGAGAAACATCTTCACGATGAAACCCGTTTCCCACGAAAAGCCAGTTTTGTCCCATTGTGCGAAATAGCCATAGAACACATTATACTGAAACAGAGCTTATTCTGCTTCTAGTCAAAGCAATGCTCTAGCTGCTCCTTTGAAAGGCAGCCAACTCCACGTTCAGAGAGAACTTCAGCGCCAAAACCATTTTCAGCTACGCTTATAAACCAAGCCTCTGGCTCCAGTTGCAGCACTAAGTACATGTTAGTTACAGTGCCAAAACGCAGCATGTTGATGAAGCTTATACTCCGGATGACAGGGCAGAATCACGTTTGTTTGAAACCAACTTCATTGAAGTCTCACCTGAGAAACAGCTTCATGATGAAACCCGTTTCGCTCTAAAAACCAGTTTTGTCCCATTGTGCGAAATAGCCATAGAACACATTATAGTGAAACAGAGCTTATTTTGCTTCTACTCAAAGCAACGCTCTAGCTGCTCCTTTGAAAGGCAGCCAACTCCACGTTCAGAGAGAACTTCAGCCCCAAAGCCATTTTCAGCTACGCTTATACGCCAAGCCTCTGGCTCCAGTTGCAGCACTAAGTACATGTTAGCTAAAGTGATGCAACTCAGCATGTGGATGAAACTGATGCTCCGGATGACAGGGCAGCGTCGCGTTTGTTTGTAACCAAATTCATTGAAGTCTCTTCTGAGAAACAGCTTCACGATGAAACCCGTTTCGCACGAAAAACCAGTTTTGTCCCAATGTGCGAAATAGCCATAGAATACATTATAGTGAAACAGAGCTTTTGGTGCTTCTACTCAAAGCAATGCTCTAGCTGCTCCTTTCAAAGGCAGACAACTCCACGTTCAGAGAGAACTTCAGCGCCAATGCCATTTTCAGCCACGCTTATAAACCAAGCCTCTGGCTCCAGTTGCAGCACTAAGTACATGTTAGTTACAGTGCCAAAACGCACCATGTTGATGAAGCTTATACTCCGGATGACAGGGCAGAATCACGTTTGTTTGAAACCAACTTCATTGAAGTCTCACCTGAGAAACATCTTCACGATGAAACCCGTTTCGCACGAAAAGCAGTTTTGTCCCAATGTGCGAAATAGCCATAGAACACATTATACTGAAACAGAGCTTATTTTGCTTCTAGTCAAAGCAACGCTCTAGCTGCTCGTTTGAAAAGCAGCCAACTCCACGTTCAGAGAGAACTTCAGCGCCAAAGCCATTTTCAGCCAAGCTTATACACCAAGCCTCTGGCTCCAGTTGCAGCACTAAGTACATGTTAGCTACAGTGACACAATGCAGCATGTGGATGAAGCTTATACTCCGGATGACTGGGCAGAATCACGTTTGTTTGAAACCAACTTCATTGAAGTCTCATCTGAGAAACAGCTTCACAATTAAACCCGTTTCGCACGAAAAACCAGTTTTGTCCCAATGTGCGAAATAGCTATAGAACACATTATAGTGAAACAGAGCTTATTGTGCTTCTAGTCAAAGCAATGCTCTAGCTGCTCCTTTGAAAGGCAGCCAACTCCACGTTCAGAGAGAACTTCAGCGCCAAAGCCATTTTCAGCCAAGCTTATAAACCAAGCCTCTGGCTCCAGTTGCAGCACTAAGTACATGTTAGTTACAGTGCCAAAACGCAGCATGTTGATGAAGCTTATACTCCGGATGACTAGGCAGAATCACGTTTATTTGAAACGAACTTCATTGAAGTCTCACCTGAGAAACATCTTCACAATTAAACCCATTTCGCACGAAAAACCAGTTTTGTCCCAATGTGCGAAATAGCCATAGAACACATTATAGTGAAACAGAGCTTATTTTGCTTCTACTCAAAGCAATGCTCTAGCTACTCGTTTGAAAGGCAGACAACTCCACGTTCAGAGAGAACTTCAGCGCCAAAGCCATTTTCAGCCACGCTTATAAACCAAGCCTCTGGCTCCAGTTGCAGCATTAAGTACAAGTTAGTTACAGTGCCAAAACGCAATGCAGCATGTGGATGAAGCTTATACTCCAGATGACTGGGCAGCATCGCGTTTGTTTGAACCAACTTCATTGAAGTCTCACCTGAGAAACAGCTTCACAATTAAACCCATTTCGCACGAAAAAGCAGTTTTGTCCCAATATGCGAAATAGCCATAGAACACATTATAGTGAAACAGAGCTTATTTTGCTTCTAGTCAAAGCAATGCTCTAGCTGCTCCTTTGAAAGGCAGACAACTCCACGTTCAGAGAGAACTTCAGCGCCAAAGCCATTTTCAGCCACGCTTATAAACCAAGATTCTGGCTCCAGTTGCAGCACTAAGTACATGTTAGTTACAGTGCCAAAACGCAGCATGTGGATGAAGCTTATACTCCGCATGACAGGGCAGAATCACGTTTGTTTGAAAACATCTTCATTGAAGTCTCACCTGAGAAACATCTTCACGATTAAACCCATTTGGCACGAAAATCAAGTTTTGTCCCAAAGGGCGAAATAGCCATAGAACACATTATAGTGAAACAGAGCTTATTTTGCTTCTACTCAAAGCAATGCTCTAGCTGCCCCTTTGAAAGGCAGCCAACTCCACGTTCAGAGAGAACTTCAGCCCCAAAGCCATTTTCAGCTACGCTTATACGCCAAGCCTCTGGCTTCAGTTGCAGCACTAAGTACATGTTAGTTACAGTGCCAAAACACAGCATGTGGATGAAGCTTATACTCCGGATGACAGGGCAGAATCACGTTTGTTTGAAACCAACTTCATTGAAGTCTCACCTGAGAAACAGCTTCACGATGAAACCCGATTCGCACGAAAAACCAGTTTTGTCCCATTGTGCGAAATAGCCATAGAACACATTATAGTGAAACAGAGCTTATTCTGCTTCTAGTAAAGCAATGCTCTAGCTGCTCCTTTGAAAGGCAGCCAACTCAAGCTTCTGAGAGAACTTCAGCGCCAAAGCCATTTTCAACTACGCTTACAAACCAAGCATCTTGCTCCAGTTGCAGCACTAAGTACATGTTACCTACAGTGACACAATGCAGCATGTGGATGAAGCTTATACTCCGGATGACAGGGCAGCGTCGCGTTTGTTTGAAACCAACTTCATTGAAGTCTCACCTGAGAAACAGCTTCACAATTAAACGCATTTCGCTCTAAAAAGCAGTTTTGTCCCAAAGGGCAAAATAGCTATAGAACACATTATAGTGAAACAGAGCTTATTCTACTTCTAGTAAAGCAATGCTCTAGCTGCTCCTTTGAAAGGCAGACAACTCCACGTTCAGAGAGAACTTCAGCGCCAAAGCCATTTTCAGCTATGCTTATAAACCAAGCCTCTGGCTCCAGTTGCAGCTTTAAGTACAAGTTAGTTACAGTGCCAAAACGCAATGCAGCATGTGGATGAAGCTTATACTCCGGATGACAGGGCAGAATCACGTTTGTTTGAAACCAACTTCATTGAAGTCTCACCTGAGAAACAGCTTCACGATGAAACCCGTTTGGCACGAAAATCCAGTTTTGTCCCAAAGGGCGAAATAGCCATAGAACACATTATAGTGAAACAGAGCTTATTTTGCTTCTAGTCAAAGCAATGCTCTATCTGCTCCTTTGAAAGGCAGCCAACTCCATGTTCAGAGAGAACTTCAGCGCCAAAGCCATTTTCAACTACGATTATAAAGCAAGCCTCTGGCTCCAGTTGCAGCACTAAGTACATGTTAGCTACAGTGACACAATGCGGCATGTGGATTAAGCTTATACTCCAGATGACTGGGCAGCATCGCGTTTGTTTGAAACCAACTTCATTGAAGTCTCACCTGAGAAACAGCTTCACAATTAAACCCATTTCGCACGAAAAAGCAGTTTTGTCCCAATATGCGAAATAGCCATAGAACACATTATAGTGAAACAGAGCTTATTTTGCTTCTACTCAAAGCAATGCTCTAGCTGCCCCTTTGAAAGGCAGCCAACTCCACCTTCAGAGAGAACTTCAGCGCCAAAGCCATTTTCAGCTACGCTTATACACCAAGCCTCTGGCTTCAGTTGCAGCACTAAGTACATGTTAGTTACAGTGCCAAAACGCAGCATGTGGATGAAGCTTATACTCCGCATGACAGGGCAGAATCACGTTTGTTTGAAAACATCTTCATTGAAGTCTCACCTGAGAAACATCTTCACGATTAAACCCATTTGGCACGAAAATCAAGTTTTGTCCCAAAGGGCGAAATAGCCATAGAACACATTATAGTGAAACAGAGCTTATTTTGCTTCTACTCAAAGCAATGCTCTAGCTGCCCCTTTGAAAGGCAGCCAACTCCACCTTCAGAGAGAACTTCAGCGCCAAAGCCATTTTCAGCTACGCTTATACACCAAGCCTCTGGCTTCAGTTGCAGCACTAAGTACATGTTAGTTACAGTGCCAAAACGCAGCATGTGGATGAAGCTTATACTCCGGATGACAGGGCAGAATCACGTTTGTTTGAAACCAACTTCATTGAAGTCTCACCTGAGAAACAGCTTCACGATGAAACCCGATTCGCACGAAAAACCAGTTTTGTCCCATTGTGCGAAATAGCCATAGAACACATTATAGTGAAACAGAGCTTATTCTGCTTCTAGTAAAGCAATGCTCTAGCTGCTCCTTTGAAAGGCAGCCAACTCAAGCTTCTGAGAGAACTTCAGCGCCAAAGCCATTTTCAACTACGCTTACAAACCAAGCATCTTGCTCCAGTTGCAGCACTAAGTACATGTTACCTACAGTGACACAATGCAGCATGTGGATGAAGCTTATACTCCGGATGACAGGGCAGCGTCGCGTTTGTTTGAAACCAACTTCATTGAAGTCTCACCTGAGAAACAGCTTCACAATTAAACGCATTTCGCTCTAAAAAGCAGTTTTGTCCCAAAGGGCAAAATAGCTATAGAACACATTATAGTGAAACAGAGCTTATTCTACTTCTAGTAAAGCAATGCTCTAGCTGCTCCTTTGAAAGGCAGACAACTCCACGTTCAGAGAGAACTTCAGCGCCAAAGCCATTTTCAGCTATGCTTATAAACCAAGCCTCTGGCTCCAGTTGCAGCATTAAGTACAAGTTAGTTACAGTGCCAAAACGCAATGCAGCATGTGGATGAAGCTTATACTCCGGATGACAGGGCAGAATCACGTTTGTTTGAAACCAACTTCATTGAAGTCTCACCTGAGAAACAGCTTCACGATGAAACCCGTTTGGCACGAAAATCCAGTTTTGTCCCAAAGGGCGAAATAGCCATAGAACACATTATAGTGAAACAGAGCTTATTTTGCTTCTAGTCAAAGCAATGCTCTATCTGCTCCTTTGAAAGGCAGCCAACTCCATGTTCAGAGAGAACTTCAGCGCCAAAGCCATTTTCAACTACGATTATAAAGCAAGCCTCTGGCTCCAGTTGCAGCACTAAGTACATGTTAGCTACAGTGACACAATGCGGCATGTGGATTAAGCTTATACTCCAGATGACTGGGCAGCATCGCGTTTGTTTGAAACCAACTTCATTGAAGTCTCACCTGAGAAACAGCTTCACAATTAAACCCATTTCGCACGAAAAAGCAGTTTTGTCCCAATATGCGAAATAGCCATAGAACACATTATAGTGAAACAGAGCTTATTTTGCTTCTACTCAAAGCAATGCTCTAGCTGCCCCTTTGAAAGGCAGCCAACTCCACCTTCAGAGAGAACTTCAGCGCCAAAGCCATTTTCAGCTACGCTTATACACCAAGCCTCTGGCTTCAGTTGCAGCACTAAGTACATGTTAGTTACAGTGCCAAAACGCAGCATGTGGATGAAGCTTATACTCCGGATGACAGGGCAGAATCACGTTTGTTTGAAACCAACTTCATTGAAGTCTCACCTGAGAAACAGCTTCACGATGAAACCCGATTCGCACGAAAAACCAGTTTTGTCCCATTGTGCGAAATAGCCATAGAACACATTATAGTGAGACAGAGCTTATTCTGCTTCTAGTAAAGCAATGCTCTAGCTGCTCCTTTGAAAGGCAGCCAACTCAAGCTTCTGAGAGAACTTCAGCGCCAAAGCCATTTTCAACTACGCTTATAAACCAAGCATCTTGCTCCAGTTGCAGCACTAAGTACATGTTAGCTACAGTGACACAATGCAGCATGTGGATGAAGCTTATACTCTGGATGACTGGGCAGCGCCGCGTTTGTTTGAAACCAACTTCATTGAAGTCTCACCTGAGAAACAGCTTCACAATTAAATGCATTTCGCTCTAAAAAGCAGTTTTGTCCCAAAGGGCAAAATAGCTATAGAACACATTATAGTGAAACAGAGCTTATTCTACTTCTAGTAAAGCAATGCTCTAGCTGCTCCTTTCAAAGGCAGACAACTCCACGTTCAGAGAGAACTTCAGCGCCAAAGCCATTTTCAGCTACGCGTATAAACCAAGCCTCTGGCTCCAGTTGCAGCACTAAGTACATGTTAGCTACAGTGCCAAAACGCAGCATGTGGATGAAACTGATACTCTGGATGACAGGGCAGCGTCGCGTTTGTTTGAAACCAACTTCATTGAAGTCTCACCTGAGAAACAGCTTCACAATTAAACCCATTTCGCACGAAAAAGCAGTTTTGTCCCAATGTGCGAAATAGCTATAGAACACATTATAGTGAAACAGAGCTTATTTTGCTTCTAGTAAAGCAATGCTCTAGCTGCTCCTTTGAAAGGCAGCCAACTCCACGTTCAGAGAGAACTTCAGCGCCAAAGCCATTTTCAGCCACGCTTATACACCAAGCCTCTGGCTCCAGTTGCAGCACTAAGTACATGTTAGTTACAGTGCCAAAACGCAATGCAGCATGTGGATGAAGCTTATACTCCGGATGACAGGGCAGAATCACGTTTGTTTGAAACCAACTTCATTGAAGTCTCACCTGAGAAACAGCTTCACCATTAAACCCGTTTGGCACGAAAATCCAGTTTTGTCCCAAAGGGCGAAATAGCCATAGAACACATTATAGTGAAACAGAGCTTATTTTGCTTGTACTCAAAGCAATGCTCTAGCTGCTCCTTTGAAAGGCAGACAACTCAACCTTCTGAGAGAACCTCAGCGTCAAAGCCATTTTCATCTACGTTTATAAACCAAGCCTCTGGCTTCAGTTGCAGCAATAAGTACATGTTAGCTACAGTGACGCAACACAGCATGTGGATGAAGCTTATACTCTGGATGACTGGGCAGCGTCGCGTTAGTTTGAAACCAACTTCATTGAAGTCTCACCTGAGAAACAGCTTCACGATTAAACCCGTTTCGCACGAAAAAACAGTTTTGTCATACTGTGCATAATGGCTATAGAATGCATTGCAGTTAAAAGAGCTGATTGTGTTTTTCACACAAAGCAAAGCTCTAGCTTCTCCTTTGAAAGGCAGACAACTCCACGTTCAGAGAGAAGTTCAGAGCCAAGGACATTTTCAGCTACGCTTATACACCAAGCCTCTGGCTCCAGTTGCAGCACTAAGTACATGTTAGCTAGAGTGACGCAACTCATCATGTGGATGAAGCTTATTCTCAAGATGACAGGTCAGCATGGCATTTGTGTGAAACCAACTCCTTTGAGGTGTCTCACCTGAGAAACAGCTTCACGATGAAACCCGTTTCGCACGAAAAAACAGTTATGTCCCAATTTGCGAAATAGCCATAGAACACATTAGAGTGAGACAGAGCTTATTGTGCTTCTACTCAAAGCAATGCTCTAACTGCTCCTTTGAAAGGCAGATAACAACACGCTCAGAGAGAACTTCAGCGCCAAAGCCATTTTCAGCTACGCTTAGAAACCAAGCCTCTGGCTCCAGTTGAAGCACTAAGTACATGTTAGCTAGAGTGACGCAATGCAGCATGTGGATGAAGCTTATACTCTCAAGATGACAGGTCAGCGTGACGTTTGTGTGAAACCAACTCCTTTGAGGTGTCTCACCTGAGAAACAGCTTTACGATGAAACCCTTTTCGCATGAAAAACCAGTTTTGTCATACTGTGCATAATGGCTATAGAATGCATTGCAGTTAAAAGAGCTGATTGAGTCTTTCACACAAAGCAATGCTCTAGCTGCTCCTTTGAAAGGCAGCCAACTCCACGTTCAGAGAGGACCTCAGCGCCAAAGCCATTTTCAGCTACGCTTATAAACCAAGCCTCTGGCTCCAGTTGAAGCACTAAGTATATGTTAGCTAGAGTGACGCAACTCAGCATGTGGATGAAGCTTATACTCTGGATGACTGGGCAGCGTCGCGCTTGTTTGAAACCACTTCATTGAAGTCTCACCTGAGAAACAGCTTCACGATTAAACCCGTTTCGCACGAAAAAACAGTTTTTGTCATACTGTGCATAATGGCTATAGAATGCATCGCAGTTAAAAGAGCTGATTGAGTTTTTAACACAAAGCAATGCTCTAGCTGCTCCTTTGAAAGGCAGACCACTCCACGTTCAGAGAGAAGTTCAGAGCCAAAGCCATTTTCAGCTACTCTTAGAAACCAAGCCTCTGGCTCCAGTTGCAGCACTAAGTACATGTTAGCTAGAGTGACGCAACTCAGCATGTGGATGAAGCTTATTCTCAAGATGACAGGTCAGCGTGACGTTTGTGTGAAACTAACTCCTTTGAGGTGTCTCACCTGAGAAACAGCTTCACGATGAAACCCGTTTCGCACGAAAAACCTGTTTTGTCATACTGTGCATCATGGCTATAGAATGCGTTGCAATTAAAAGAGCTGATTGAGTCTTTCACACAAAGCAATGCTCTAGCTGCTCCTTTGAAAGGCAGCCAACTCCACGTTCAGAGAGAACTTTTACGCTAAAACCATTTTCAGCTACGCTTAGAAACCAAGCCTCTGGCTCCTGTTCCAGCACTAAGTACATGTTAGCTAGAGTGATGCAACGCAGCATGTGGATGAAACTGATGCTCTGGATGACAGGGCAGCGGGGCGTTTGGGTGAAACCAACTCCATGAACGTGTCTCACCTGAGAAACAGCATCACGATGAAACCCATTTCGCTTGAAACTCCAGTTTTGTCATACTGTGCATAATGGCTATAGAATGCATTGCAGTTAAAAGAGCTGATTGAGTCTTTCACGCAAAGCAGTGCTGTAGCTGCTCCTTTGAAAGGCAGCCAACTCCACGTTCAGAGAGAACTTTAACGCCAAAGCCATTTTCAGCTACGCTTAGAAACCAAGTCTCTGGCTCCAGTTCCAGCACTAAGTACATGTTAGCTAGAGTGATGCAACGCAGCATGTGGATGAAACTGATGCTCTGGATGGCAGGTTAGCATGACGTTTGTGTGAAACTAACTCCTTTGAGGTGTCTCACCTGAGAATCTTCTTCACAATTACAATCGCTTAGCACAAAAATCCAGTGTTTTCCCATTGTGCGAAATAGCCCTAGAACACAATATAGTGAAACAGAGCTTATTTTGCTTCTACTCAAAGCAATGCTATAGCTGCTCCTTTGAAAGCAGACAATTCCACCTTCAGAGAGAACTTCAGAGTCAAAACCATTTTTAGATTCGCTTATAAACCAAGTCTCTGGCTCCAGTTGCAGCACTAAGTACATGTTAGCTAGAGTGACGCAACTCAGCATGTGGAAGAAGCTTATTCTCAAGATGACAGGGCAGCAGTACGTTTGTTCAAACTGACTCCATTGAAGTCTCTCACCTGAGAAACAGCTTCACGATTAAACCCATTTCACATGAAAATCCAGTTTTGTGAACTGTGCATGATGGACACAGAACGCACTGCAATGAAAAGAGCTGATTGTTTTACACAAAGCAATGCTCTAGCTGCTCCTTTTTTTAAAAATTTATTCATTAATTACATTGTGTTTCAATTACACAGAATCTTGGATTCTCTCCCCCATCCTCCCCCCATGGTGTATTCCTCCTCCCCGCTGCAGAATCATAGTTCAAGTTTAGTTGAAATTCCCTCCCTGCAAGTATTTGCCAAGCATAGAGTCCAACATCCCATAGTCCAGACAAGTCCAAGTACTTATTGGGAAGACCCTCTCTGGTCTGAGGGCAGAGTCAGCAGAGTATCTTTCCGGTCAAATAAAAGCACTAATATACCATCTGCAACAATTAACATCATTATGGAATTAATTGACATGGTATTGAGCAGTCAACATGTTAAAAATAAATGCGATTTCCTAACCACTTTCTGTTAATATACTACAAATGACATAATATCCATAACATAACATGATATGCTTAACATCATATCATATTAAATTAAGGCAAACATGTGGTATCTAACCTTTTGGGATTGGCTCATTTCCCTTAGCATTATGGTTTCCTGTTTGGCCCTTTTGGCCACAAAGAACTGCATTTTGTTTTTTTTTAATAGCTGAGTAGTATTCCATGGAGTAGATGAACCATCGCTTTCTTATCCAATCCTCTGCTGATGGGCATTTTGGTTGTTTCAATGTTTTTGCAATTACTGATTGTGCTGGTATGAACATAGGATTGAATGTTGGTTTCTCATAAAACAAGTGTTCTGGATATATTCCTAGGAGTGCTATTGCTGGGTCATACTGTATGTCGATTTTGAGTTGTTTGAATATTCTCCATACTGATTGCCATAGAGGCTGTACCAATCTGCAGCCCCACCAGCAGTGGAGTAGGGTTCTTTTTTCGCTTGCAACCTCGCCAGCAAGTGTTGTTGGTGTTTTTCACGTGGGCCACCCTTACTGGCGTTAGGTGGTATCTCATTGATGTTTTAATTTGGATTTCCCTTATTGTCAGGGAGCTTGAGCATTTTTTCATATGTTTATTTGCCATTTGGGATTATTCCTTTGTGAAGTGTTTGCCCATTTCCCGTGCCCATTTCTTGAGTGGCTTGTTTATTTTGGTGTTTTGGCTGTTTTGTAATTCTTTGTATACTCTGGAGATTAGTCCTCTATCACCTATGTCGTGCGCGAAGATCTTCTCCCATTCTGTGGGCTGCTTTTTTACTTTGTTGATTGTTTCCTTTGCTGTGCAGAAGCTTCTTAGTTTGATGAGGTCCCATTTGTTTATTTTGGTCTCGATTTCTACTGCTTTTGGTGTCCTTCTTAGGAAGTAGGGACCTACCCCTAGATCTTGCAGAGTATTTCCAACATTTTCTTCCAAAAGTTTGAAGGTTTCTGGATGCAGGTTTAGATATTTTATCCATTTAGATTTGATCTTAGTATATGGTGAGAGATATGGGTCTATCTTTTTGTTTCTACAGGCTATCAACCAGTTGTCCCAACAGCATTTATTGAAGAGACCTTCCCATTTGCCTGGATTATCATTTGTCCTTTTATCAAAGATTATTTGACTGTATCTGTGTGGTTTCCCTTCTGGTGTTTCTATTCTGCTCCATTGATCTTCCTCTCTATCTTTGTGCCAGTACCAGGCTGTATTGATAACCACTGCCCTATAGTATGTCCAGAGGTCCGTGACTGTGATTCCCCCTGCTAACTTCCTGTTCTTCAGGATGGTTTTAGCTATTCGTGGTTTTTTGTGTTTCCAGATGAACCTTTGGATCATTGTTTCCAGTTCGATGAAGAATGCTGTGGGCAATTTGATTGGAATTGCGTTGAATGTATATATTGCTTTTGGCAATATAGGCATTTTAATGATATTGATTTTACATATCCAGGAGCATGGGATGTTACTCCATCTTTCTAGAGCTTGTTCAATTTCTTTTTTCAGTAGTTTGTAGTTTTCCTCAAATAGGTCTCCTACATTTTTGGTTAGGTTTATTCCCAGATACTTCATGCTTTTCTCTGTTATTTTGAATGGTATCTTGCTGGTTAGATCTTTTTCCAACTTGGGGCTGTTAGCATACACTATGGCTGTTGATTTTTGTCCATTAATTTTGTACCCTGCCACTCCACCGAACTCTCGTATAAGTTCTATTAGTCTCTGTGTTGAGCCTTTTGGCTCTTCCATATAAAGAATCATGTCATCTGCATATAGTGAAAGCTTGACTTCTTCATTTCCCATTTGGATTCCTTTGAATTCTTTTTCTTGTCTTCTGGCCTCAGCGAGTACCTCTAGAACTATGTTGAATAGCAGTGGAGAAATTGGACATCCCTGTCTTGTTCCAGATTTCAGTGGGAAGGGTTCTAGTTTTTCTCCATTCAGTATGATGCTGGCATTGGGTTTTGCATATATTGCTTATGTTGTGGATTTTTCTATCTATGCCTACCTTGGTTAGGGTCTTTAGCAGGAAGTTGTGCTGGATTTTGTCGAAAGCTTTTTCTGCATCTATTGATACTATCATGTGATTCTTGTTTTTCAGTTTTTGGATGTGATGTATCACATTGATGGATTTCCTTATGTTGAACCACCCCTGCATTCCAGGGGTGAATCCTACTTGATCTGGATGAATGATCTGTCAGATGATTTTTTGAATTCTATTGGCTAGGATTTTGTTGAGTATCTTAGCATCAATGTTCCTCAGAGAGATAGGTCTGTAGTTTTCTTTCTCTGTAGGATCTCTGTCCGGTTTTGGGATTAAGGTAATGTTGCCTTCATAGAATGAGTTTGGAAGGGTTGCTTCCTTTTCTATTGTTTTGAAGAGTTTGTAGAGGATTGGGGTTAGTTCGGTTCTGAATGTTTTGTAGAATTCTGTAGTGAAGCCGTCTGGGCCTGGGCTTTTCTTTGTTGGGAGGTCTTTAATCACTGATTCAATCTCTGCTTCAGTTATGGGTTTGTTCAGGTCGTTTGTTGTCTCTGGGCTAAGTTTTGGCAGGTTGTGTGAGTCTAAGAACTTTTCCATTTCTTGGTGGTCTTCTGATTTGTTGGAGTACAGTGCTTTGTAGTAATTTCTGATTATGTTCTTAATGGTTGTAATGTCTGTTGTTATGTTGCCTTTTTCATCTTTGATGCTGTTAATTCTTGCTTTCTTTTGTTTTTTCTTTGTCAGTCGGGCCAGCAGGGTGTCTATTTTGTTTATCTTTGCAAAAAACCAGCTTTTTGATTCATTGATTTTGTGTGTGGTTTTTTTTATTTCTATCTGATTAATTTCCTCCCTTGCTTTGATGATTTCTTGTTTCCTGTTGTGTGTGGGGCTCATCTGCTGCTGCTTTTCCAATTCCTGGAGGTGTGTGGTTAGTTCCTGTATTTGGCGCCTCTCTTGGGCCTTGACATGAGCTCCAATTGCGATGAATTTACCCCATAGCACTGTTTTGGCAGTGTCCCACAAGTTTTGGAAAGTTGTGTCAGGGTTTTCATTGGTTTCCATAAATTTTTTGATCTCATCTTTAATTTCTTCCCTGACCCATTGTTCATTCAATAGCATATTGTTCAACCTCCAAGAGTTTCTGCATTTCCTTGGGCATTTTGAATTGCTGATTTCCAGTTTCATTCCGTGGTGGTCTGAGAGGGTACATGGCATGATTCCTATCTTTTTGAAGTTATTTAGATTTGTTTTGTGTCCTATCATGTGGTCGATCCTGGAGAAGGTGCCATGCACTGCTGAAAAAAATGTATAATCTGTGGTCTTAGGATAAAAAGTTCTATAGATGTCTACTAAGTCCAGTTGTTCTAATGTTTGTATGAGCTCTGTTGTTTCTTTGTTGAGTTAAGATGGCCCACTATTATTATGTGTGTATCTATGTCTCCCCTTAAGTCTGTAAGTAATTGCTTCATGTAGCTAGGTGCATTGGAATTAGGTGCATATATGTTCACGATTGTAATTACTTCCTGATGGATCAGACCCTTCACCACTATATAATGTCCTTCTCTGTCCTTTTGGATGTCTGTCAGCTTGAAGTCTAGGTCATCTGAGATTAGAACAGCTACTCCAGTCTTTTTTTCTCGTCCATTGGCATGAAATGTCTTTTTCCATCCCTTCACTTTAAATTTCTTACAGGCTTTTCTGGTTAGATGTGTCTCTTGTAGGCAACAGATTGTTGGGTGCTGTTTGATGATCCATTCTGTTAATCTATGCCTTTTGATTGGTGAGTTTAGGCCATTTGTGTTTAGAGATAATATTGAGAGAAATTGATTTTGGGCTGCCATGAGTGTGTGTAAGTGTGCAGGTGTGTATTTGCGACTATTAGAATTTCTGATTGGTTGACTTTCCTTGTATGGGTTTCATTGGGGAGGTCTTCCCATTTGCCATCTTTGATTTTGATTTGTATTTTTTCTTTCTGGGTTTAGCACCTTCCTGAGGAGATTTTCCAGAGCTGGTTTCATGTTGATGTATTCTTCGAGTTTCTCTTTACTGTTGAAGTATTTGATTTCATTCTCAAATACAAATGAGAGCTTTGCTGGGTACATTATTCTTGGTTGGCAGTTGTTTTGTTTCAGGATTTGATAGGTTTTACCCCATTCTCTCCTTGCTTGGAGCGTTTCTTCTGATAGGTTGGCTGTGATTCTGATTTTCCTTCCCCTAAAAGTAATCTTATACTTTTTTCTTACTTGTCTTAGAATAGTTTCCTTATGTTCACTTGAGGGTAGCTTGAGGACCACATGTCTGGGTGACGATCTGCTTGGATTGTATCTACTGTTGGTCCTTTGTCCTTCCTGGATTTGTGTTGGATTTATATTTCCAGTGTCCTGGAAGTTCTCCTGTATTATCTCATTGAACACCCATTGCAAGCCTGTCTCCTTTTCCACTCCTTCGGGAAGGCCTATTATTCTAATATTTGACTTTTTGAGGTTGTCTTTCATTTCCTGTATGGACCTATTGGCTTTCTCTAGATTTGTCTCCAACTGTTTGATGAGCTGCTGCCTTTGATTCTGATTGTCTTCCAATTCTGATATTCTGTCCTCTGCTGTGTTCATTCTGTTGGTTAGGCTTTCAATTTTGTTCTCTATATCGAGGATTCCCTTTTTGACTTGATTTATTTCTGCAGTGACATGGTTTTCAAATACCTTGGACTCTTCCCAGCGCTTCTCACTGTCTCTGATGAATTGCATCACTAGTTTCTTAAATTCCTTATTTGGTATTTCCTCTATGTCTTCATCTTGCATCTCAGATATTGGGATTAGTTTTTGGTTGTATTGGGAGGGAGTGTTTGATCTTTCCTCTGGGTCATTGCTTTTTCTGATACTTCTCCTCATTGTGTTTTGCTTCTTGTTGTTATGGGATTTTAGCGTCGATTCAGCTGAGCCTGCTCTGGTTTGGGGTCTCTGGCTGAGTCCAGCAGGGCGTACTGCCTGAGTCACCAGCTACTTTCAGGGTCTGTAGATCACAGCCCCAAGCTGGGTCAGGAGGCTTTGTGGGCCAGCCCTAGTGCCAGGCCCCTTCCTCTGTGGCTCCCTCTCAAAGGCTGTGCGCCACTGCCGAGCGTGCCTCGGCTCTGGGTCACAGGGTAGCACAGCGGGGGTTTCTGCCCCAGTGCTGAGCCGAGACTCTCCTTCAGGGCTTGAGGTTAGCACAGCAAGGGCCCCTGCTGGTTGAAGCCTGAAATCCCCAACTCCAGACTGGGCTGGGCTAGAAATCTCTGCTGGTCCCAGTGCCGAACTGCGCTCTCCGGGATTCCTACTCAGAGGCGCTGCTCCACTGACACTGCAGGCAGGTCTTTCTGAGCAGGCTCCTGCTGGGAGAACCTGTCCGGCCAATTCTGCAGAGCCCGCTCAGGTCAGGACTTTCCAGCTGCGCCCAGCATGGGACTCCGCCCCAGAGAAGCCAATTCCTCAGCTGCACTCTCTCAAGGGTGGAAGCGGATTCCTGAGAGGCACAGAGCTGTGAGGGACATGCAGACGTGCCACCACTAGTCTGCTCCTCCGCCCAGGACATGAGGTCCCTGCCAAGAATTGCCCAGCCTCTGGAGCTCAGTCCGAGCCCAGCAACAGGATCCACTGGACGGAGCCAGTCAACAGCTTGGAGCCGATACTGGGATCTCTGAGCCCCAGTCCCACAGCGCCACTCCTGTTCCCTCTGCACTCTCCCCAAAACGCTGAGCAGCTGAGAGGCGCACTTCTGGGAAATCGCCCCTGCTTGTCCTCCACTTCTGCAGGGGATGATGCCCCCAATGATCAGTCCAGTAGCCTCCTCTTGGGGCTCCTGCCCTCCAGAGGACTGGTGCCCCTGTCGGTGTGGGTGCCTATCCTTCTAGCCACCTCTACCTTGGGACGGTTGAGTCCCTGCCGCCTTCCCCCTGCCTGGAATCGTGACTCACCAAGTTCCCTGCAGCGTGCTGTATTTTCTTTCCCACTTTTTGTGGCTGTTCCTTCACACCATGTAGATCTTCTTGCTTTAGTGAGCCCCAGTGACCTTCTCGCTCTTCTCCCAACAATTTTCTGTTTCCTAGCCTGTTTCTCTGCTGGATCTGTTCCCCTCTTTCCCTACTAGAACCTACACCAGCTCTCTGCAGTTGGCCATCTTCCTCCTATATCTCCTCTAGCTGCTCCTTTGAAATGCAGCCAATTCAACGTTCAGAGAGAACTTCAACGCCAAAGCCATTTTCAGCTGCGCTTGGAAACTAAGCCGCTGGCTCCAGTTGCAGCACTAAGTACATGTTAGCTAGAGTAACGCAACTCAGCATGTGGATGAAACTTATACTCCGGATGACTGGGCAGCATGGTGCTTATGTGATTCCAACTCCTTTGAGGTCTTTCACTTCACACAACTTCACAATTACAATGGCTTAGCACGAAAAACCAGTTTTGTCCCAATGTGCGAAATAGGCATAGAACACATTATAGTGAAACAAAGCTTATTGTGCTTCCACTCAAAGCAATGCTCTAGCTGCTCCTTTGAAAGGCAGCCGACTCCACATTCAGAGATAGAATGTCAGGACCAAGCCATTTTCAGCTGCACTTGAAACCAAGCGACTGGCACCAGCTCCTAGAAAAGTTGCATGTTCACTAAGGGATGAAATTCAGAATGTGGATGAAGCTTATACTCAAGATGACAGGGCAACGTGTTGCTTGTGTGAAACCACCTTCATTGAAGTCTCTCACTTTAAACAACTCACGATTACACTCGTGTTGCACGAAAACCCGGTTTTGTCACACTGTGCAACATGCACACAAAGACATTGCTGTGAAAAGAGCTGACTTAGTCTGCCACACAAAGCAATGCTGTAGCTGCTTTTTTGAAAGGCAGCCAACTCCACGTTCAGGGAGAACATCACCACCAAAGCCATTTTCAGCTGCGCTTGAAAACAAAGCCTCTGGCTTGAGTTGCAGCACTAAGTACATGTTAGCTAGAGTGACGCAACTCAGCTTGTGGATGAAGCTTATTCTCAAGATGACAGGTCAGCTTGGCGTTTGTGTGAAACCAACTCCGTTGAAGTCTCTCACCTGAGAAACAGCTTCACGATTACACCTGATTCACATGAAAATCCACTTTGTCATACTGTGCATAATGGCTATAGAATGCATTGCACTTAAAAGAGCTGATTGAGTTTTTCACACAAAGCAATGTTCTTGCTGCTCCTTTGAAAGGTAGACACCTCGACCTTCGGAGAGAACTTTAACGCCAAAGCCATTTACAGCTACGCTTATAAACCAAGCATCTGGCTCCAGTTGAAGCACTAAGTACATGTTAGCTAGAGTGACGCAACTCAGCATGTGGATGAAACTTATACTCTGGATGACAGGTCAGCGGGGCGTTTGTGTGAAACCAACTCCATTGAAGTCTCTCACCTGAGAAACAGCTACATGATTACACCTGATTCGCATGAAAATCCAGTTTTGTCATATTGTGCATAATGGCTATAGAATGCATTGCACTTAAAAGAGCTGACTGAGTCTTTCACACAAAGCAATGCTGTATCTGCTGCTTTGAAAGGTAGCCAACTCCACGTTCAGAGAGATCTTCAGCGCCAAAGCCATCTTCAGCTACGCTTATAAACCAAGCCTCTGGCTCCAGCTGCAGCACTAAGTACATGTTAGCTACAGTAATGCAACGTAGCATGTGGATGAAACTGATGCTCCGGATGACTGGGCAGCGTGGTGCTTGTGTGAATCCAACTCCTTTGACGTCTCTCACTTCACACAACTTCACGATTACACCTGCTTAGCACGTAAAACCAGTTTTGTCCCCATGTGCGAAATAGCCATAGAACACATTATAGTGAAACAGAACTTATTGTGCTTCCATTCAAAGCAATGCTCTAGCTGCTCCTTTGAAAGGCAGCCAACTCCACGTTCAGAGAGAGAATGTCAGCGCTAAAGCCATTTTCAGCAGCTCTTGAAAACCAAGCCTCAGGATCCAGCTGCTGGAAAAGTTGCATGTTCAATGAGGGATGAAACTCAGAGTGTGGATGGTGCTTATTCTCCAGATGACTGGGTAAAGTGGTGCTTGTGTGTAACCACCTCCATTAAAGTCTCTCACCTGACACAACTTCACGATTACACCCGTTTTGCATGAAAATCCAGTTTTGTCACACTGTGCAAAATGGACACAAAAGGCATTGTTGTGAAAAGAGCTGATTTAGTCTTCGACACAAAGTAGTGCTCTAGATGCTCATTTGAAAACAGCCACTCTATGATCAGAGAGGACTTCAACCTCAAATACAGTATCAGCTGCGCTTGGAAACCAAGCCTCTGGCTCTAGTTCCAGCACTTAGTACATGTTATCTTTATCGAGGTAACACAACATGTGGATGAAGCGAATACTCAAGATGATTGGACGGCGAATTTCTTCTGTGAGAACAAGTCCACGGAGGTTTTTCAGACAACATAAAAGCCCAAGTACACCAATTACGCATGAAAAAAACAGTTTTATAACACTGTGCCTAATGATTGAGTCTTCCATTGAAAGCAATGCTCTTGCTGCTACTTTGAAATGCACCAACTCCACCTTCAGAGAGAACTTCAATGACAAAGCCATTATCAGCAACTCTTGGAAACCAAGCCACTGGTCCACTTCCACCACTAAGTACAGGTTACCTATGGTGACGCAACTCAGCATGTGGATGAAGCTTGTACCCAAGATGACTTGGCAAAGTGGTGCTTGTGTGAAATCAACTACATTGAGTTTTCACATTCCACACAACCTCCTGATTACACCAGATTCACAGGAAAATCCAGTTTTGTCATACTGTGCATAATGGCCATTGAATGCATTACCATTAAAAGAGCTGATCGAGTCTTCCATGGAAAGCAATGCTTTAGCTGTTCCTTTGAAAGGCAGCCAACTTCAACTTCAGGGAGAACATCACCGCCAAAGCCATTTTCAGCTGTGCTTAAAAACCATGCCTCTGACTCCAGTTCCAGCACTAAGTCCGTGTTAGCTCTACGGATGTAACTCGGAGTGTGGATGAAGCTTATTCTCCAGATGACATTGCGGCAAAGTGGTGCTTTTGTGATACCAACTTCATTGAGGGCTCTCACGTCACACAACTTCACGATTACACCATCTTTGCACGAAAAACCAGTTTGGTCACACTGTGCAAAATAGCCATATAACACATTATAGTGAAATGCAGCTTATTGTGCTTCCACTCAAAGCAATACTCTAGCTGCTCTTTTGAAAGGCAACCAACTCCATGTACAGGGAGAACATCAGCACCAAAGCCATTTTCAGCAGCGCTTGGAAACCACGCCTCTGGCACCAGTTCCAGCACTAAGTACATTTTAGCTACAGTGACACAACTCAGCATGTGGATGAAGCTTATACTCAAGATGACTGGGGAGTGTGGTGCTTGCTGAAACAGAAGAATAATAAATGTCCTTTGGGACCAGGGGAGGGGAGCTTTATCTGGTCCTGGCCTGGTTCCGGCTCTGGACCCCCACCCTCCCTCGCAGTGACCATCGGGATCACTCCGGAAACCCCTTAAAACAAACATACAAGCAAACTAAGAAAAACCTAGAATAAATAGACAAACAGCAACAAGTAAAGCTTAGAATCAGACAGGAAAGAGCTAGCGTGGATTTATTCATACCTCACTGGGTGGGACACAAAGATTAGTCACTCCTCACCATGGTATTGAAGATTTCTCTGCACACCTCTCCTAAAAAAATGTTCTGCACCTTAATTGTTGACAAATGTCTTGTTAGAGTTATAAGCCAGTTTAGACTATCCTAAAATTCGCGAAGTTCAGCAAAATTATGCTTCAACACTACAAACGGCTAAATACTAAAATGAAAATAGACACAAGACAGCTAAATAGTACCCTATAGCCATTTTTATGGGTATAGCAGCCAGTTCTGTATACAAACTAAAATTTCACCATAGATGTAGCCTGTGTATTCTAGTTGGTCCCTGATGTTTAGTATAAGTTACTAAACATAAAAGAATCTAAGGAAAAGTTATTACCTGGTAGAGGTAGCCTTAAAGGTCTACCCTTAAACTAAGACAAGAATAATCAATTTTGAAAAAAGAACTATCACTCATCCCTTCCTTGTGATGCTGAAGTGCCCATAGAATCTCTGCCATCTGAGCCAACACATGATTGCTGAGACATTCTGAATTCTCTGACAAATCATCAAGTTGGCCCAACCTGGATAAGATCCTGATTATGGATGGAAACAGTAACCTCATCAAGGAGATCAGGTATGTGGGAGCAGTGGTAGTAGAACAAGAACAAGTCATATGGACACTAGGACATGAGACACCTGCCCAGAAGGCTGAATTAACTGCTCTGATTCAGGCCCTGAGATACAGCAGACAAAGCTGTAAACATCTGCATGAATCACAGGTATGTCTTTGGCACTGTCCATGTCTGTGGGGCCCTTTATCAGCAAAGGGGACTCTTACCAAGCAAAGAGGTCACACAAAAACCAACGAGTGTCGCTTCAGATGCTCTTAGTCCTACAGGAATGAACACTACCACAGACTCCCCAGTATTTGAGTGAGAAAATGGATGTGAAAAGAACTCGTAGGGCAGAGAGCAACTCCAAAGGATGGATATACATCCCTGGTGGGGAAATTACATTGCTGGAAGCATTGGGACTGAGTTGTTGCAGAGTCACCATTACATCACCACACTACATTAAAAAATCTCAACAAGACTCATATTAGTGCCACATCTACATCCAGGTAAACCCAGGATTATAAGGTGAGTCAACTCCAGGAACTGGCCTGTGAGCAAGCACTCCAGACAAGTATTGGGAGATTAATTTCACTGAGATTCTACTGGGAAAATATGGGTGGCTAACAGACACTTTCTTCGGCTGGGTAGTCATTCTCCACCAAAACAGAAACAGCTCAGGTAGTAGCCAAGAAGTTAGTCTCTGAAACTGTGCCCCAGTTTGGCCTTCTTATGTGAGGTTCAACAATGGCCTGGTGTTCATTGCCCAAATCACATAAGTGTAAGCAAAGGTCTTAAATTGTAGTTGGATGTTACACTGTGCATATAGGCCACAGAGTTCAGGACAAAAAAGATAAACATGACCTTAACAGAAGCTTTAACTAAATTAGAGACTGGCAAAACTGGATGAGCCTCCTTCCCTTTGCCCTCCTGTGAGCCTGTTGCACCCCTTATGTACAAGACCTCACCCTGCGTGAAACCATGTTTAGGTCACTGCCCTTAGTCTGAATCATTCAAGAGGCTGAATGATTGGTTGAGTTAAATAATGATTTCCTCCTTAAGTCATTACAGACTCTAGAGAATGTTCTTCAGCAGACTCATAGCCTGGTAAAGGCAGCACATCCAAGGTCAATGAGGACAGTACCTGACTGATACCTATGAACCCCAGCCCAGCAGCTGGGTGTGGATTAAGAGACATTGGCCTGCCACATTCAAGCAACACTGGAACAGATTCCTGCCTATAATTCTGACCACTCCAACTGCGACAAAAGTTGCAGGAAAATATCACTGGATTCATCACACAGAGAAAAAGTCCTCCTCAGACTCAGTGCTAGGAAAAATGGACTGTAAAGCCCTTGGAAGACCCACTAAAGATAAGGTTTTCCTGAGAGACTTTCTAATCCTGACAATTTCATTAACCGTAACTGCTCATGGGATAAATGGGGGTGGGCTATCTGTGAACCAACTAGTCAGTTATTCTTGGGCACTAAGACTTTGGGTGGGACCCTTAGATGGAATTTGAGACCGCCCAGGCCTGCTGAGATCTTGGCCACACCTTCAGGAGACACCAATGGGGAATATCTTACCTGTAATTTTCCCTGCCCAACAAGACAGGGGTCAGGGAATGCTTAAAATTCCAAGACTCTTCCTCAAACCTTTGGTGTCTCTCTCTCCCTCCTCTTATGAGAGGCACCCCACCTCCCAGCCTTCTCTCTGGAGGTGCTTTCCCCTTCCCTCTCCCTTTCCTGCTCACCTGGTCCCTTCGCAAATAACCTTTTCTGTCTGCAACAGATTTCTGGCTTTTTATTTCTATGCTAATCTGAGGAAAGAACCCACCAGGCATTTCTGGTAGCAAAATTTACCTCGCTCAAATGGGGGATTCAAGATTCCTTCTCAGAGCCCAACACAGTAAGATTAAGAAACAATCTCAACAACAGCAAAACAACACCACCACCACCAAAATTATTAGTATTAAAGTGTTTTCCTGGTGCCTTGTCTGGCCCTCTAATCCTAATATTTCTAGGACTGCTTCTTGGCCCATGTATTATGAACTGTTTAACATGTCCAGGCAATAAAGTTCCTGGTACTCAGAATCCACTACGCATATTAATAATCAGAACAGAGAGTCCATGATTTGACTCACCACCATACCCTCCAAAAAAGCAGTTGGGAATGTGACAGGGTGAAAATTATACAGTGAGTGTATGGCACAGACATCAGTCAGATTAGACTGACCCTTCTGCCCTAGGAAGGAACCAGTTCTAGGGACAGAGCCCCATAAAAGTGCTCGTCCCATTAAAGAACAAATCAGGTCCTAGGAACTGAGCCCCATGAAATATGGAGCCAAAATTTTCAAACATCAAGTAAACAAGATGGTTTTGACCTCTTTGAATTGTAAATTTCAGTGTCTAACTTAGAAGACTTCCTAAACTCATTGGCCAAGATAGTCCTTCAACACAGACAGGTACTAGACCTATTGTTTATACAACAAGGAGGCCTTTGTATGGTTAAAAACCTGCTGTTTTATGCAAATCACCTCAGAATAATTTAAAGTAGCCTATCTCTAGTCAGGAACCATCTCAAGGTAAGAGAAAAGCTGAGAAAAAAATTAACAAACCTGGTTTGAGAGCTTATTCTACTGGTCACCTTGAGGCACTACTTTGATTACAGCCATCTCTGGCTGTAATCACCTTTGCAATTAGGACTGTTAATAGGCCTTGTATTATTAATTGCTTGGTTAACTGTAGAAGGACATTCAGAGTCTTTGCTATTGTGGGAGACAATAGCCAATTGAATCTCCTCCTGAAGGTGCCAGGAGCAGTTGATAAGAGATGAATGAGCAGAATGCATCCTGGCTAACACAAGTTTAGATAAAGGACCTGCTGGAGGAACTAGCTGTGTTTTGGGAAACTGTACCTTGCTGCTGAGATGTAAATGGCTCAAGCCTCTCCCCCGGATGCCTACCTGGCAACATTCCTTTAAAAGTCTAGTGCTGGGGCTTGGCAGCGTGGCCTAGTGGCTAAGGTCCTCGCCTTGATCCCATATGGCCGCTGGTTCTAATCCCAGCAGCTCCACTTCCTCTCTATCTCTCCTCTCAGTATATCTGAGCTTGTAATAAAAATAAAATAAAATCTTAAAAAAAAAAGTCTGGTGCTGGGCCTGGCACTATAGCTTAGCAGTTAAGGTCCTCGCCTTGAACACACTTGGATCCCCATATGGGCACTGGTTCTTGGATCCATACATGGGCGCCGCTTCCCATCTGGCTCCCTGCTTGTGGCCTGGGAATGCAGTCGAGGATGGTCCAAAGCTTTGGGACCCCTCACCCACGTGGGAAACTGGAGGCGGCTCCTGGCTTTGGATTGGCCCAGCTCCAGCCATTGCGGCTGCTCGGGGAGTGAACCATTGTGTGGCAGATATTCCTCTCTGTCTCTGCTCTCTGTATATTTGTCTTTCCAATAAAAATAAATAAATCTTTAAAAATAATCTTAAAAAAATAGTCTGTTGTTGTTAATAAACCTCAGCTATTGACCATCAGTCAGTAATCCAAACATGTTATTATTGTCTCCATGAACCAAGTTTCTCTGCAGGACAGCGACAGTTAACTATAAAATAAGGAATTAATATGATTAAATGTACCGTCCTCAGGTCTCATGATAACTCCATTCCTGTAATAGATGATGAGTCAAAACTTTGATTCTAATTACTAGAAAAGGTGGAATATAAAATCCGATCACAAAATGGAGTCACTTTGGTTCAGGCCTGCATAAGTTTGTTAACCTGCCCTTTACACTTTGCCAGCTTCATGCTTTTTGGACCAGATCACAAGGAACAACACGCCCTGTCATTAATGAGCAAATCTTGGTTCCAACGTATAATTTATTCACCCACTTTCCCTATGGCTGCCTCCTGTGACTGCTCAATTCACTTGGTTCCTGTTGCTGTATAACTCATTCTTTCTGTAAAAATCATCTAACTCTCACCTCAGGATAACTCTGAAGGAAAGGAGAGCTGATTCCAGCAGGTTGGTCTGTTTACCTGCTTCTCAATAAGCCTTGCTGCTTTGGAGAGCTGTCTGGCCTGTATTTCTTGGGGAGAAGCTTGGGTAGGGTGCAAAAATTTGGCCTCAGACTTCTAGGAGTAACTCCCATTTACTGTATAAAGCTACATTAAAATACCTACTGCAGTCTATCTGACTCTTCCTCTGGGCCTCCGGTAAAGTGGGGCACAGAGGCAAACTTTGGGATGTCAGCCAAGCAGAGATTCAATCATATTTCTAAATCTTTAATGGATTGAGCTAGAGATAATTAGTCACAGGATAGTTTTAACTATGAAGGAAGATAATGCCCAGCAAGCAATTAGGCTTTTGGGTCTCCTAAGTTACCTAGCCCTGTATAAGGTCTGGAGATTAAGCTATATAGCCTAAAAGGCCTTTTAGAGTTTTAGAGGAAGTAGAGGAGAAGTAAAGGAAGAAGTCAAAATTAACACACTGATTACTCTCAGTAGCAATATCAAATGAAAACTGTTAAATAACAGATTCAGCAAACATTTACCTGAAGGTCTGATGTTTTCTGTAAATTTGAGACAAACGTACTTGTTCAAGTAGTATATTGGAAAAGGCAATGAAAATATAACATGCATAATCTGATAGGATAATGAACTTGGACACAAGCATATCAGTGGCTTGAAAATATTTTCAAGGAGCAGCCTGAGATTATGATGTGGCCATTTCTCATCTGATTTCAGGGGACAGTAAGATCAAATAGTGTTACAGTAAAACAACACATATCCCCCTTTTTCTTCCTCTCTTTTACATTTTTCCCCAGAATACATCCTAGAGGACTGTAAGAGTAAAGTACCAAACTATTTTAACAAAAAGACATACATCAAGACAGATAAAGGTGGCCACCACAATCGCTCAATTTTAATAATCTAATGGTCCATAATGACGTCTCATATAGACCCTGATCCAAGAAGTTGCACTGTGTCCACCCCTCCTGAGTCCCAGATTTGTACTCAAAACACATAGATCAGATGGTGTGATATCTGTATATGGGCAAAAATCAGTGCAAACCCTGTGAGCCATGAAGCCAGGATTGGCAGCTTCAGCCATGTTAAATATCACAGTGGCCACCCCTTCCAAGCCTCAGAGTCAGATTCCAGAATGCAGGATGGCCACTTCCTCCTAACTGAGGCCTTAGAATATTTCAGGGTGCAAGAGAGATCATGTCAGATAAATTGGGATTTACTAAGGTGCAGGCCCCGGTCTCCCAAGGATTAACTCCACAGCTTAGCTTGTTTCTCAGAGCATAACAGGATTGGTAATTTTGGCCTGATACATATAGCCACTGGCATAACCGCAAGTTCCTGCTTCCTATTTGTCAAGTTATCTGCCAAGGGATTGGATAAAACTCAAGGGATTTAGGGTGGCCACTAGAGGATTGGATAAACACTGGGAGGAACTGAAGGGATTTAGGGTGGCCACTACTGGGAGGAGCTAAGCAGAGTATAAAAGAAAGTCTGGAGTTGCAATAAAAATCAATCTGTCATCGATCGGCATTCGGTGTACTGTGTGTTGCCTTGTCTCTCTGCGTTGTCTGCGTTGCAACCCTAGTCCCTCCGCTCGGCTCGGATTACGTGGCGACGAGGGTGTTGCCAACATCTGGAGGTCCCACCGAGATTGAGAAAGAGAGGATACGACGAAGGGTCGTCCCAAGAGTCTGGCCAGCTGATTCAGGTAAGTGGGACGTATTGTAAGTCTCTCCTAAACTGGTAGGAGAGGGAGGTTTATTTTGAAATATAGTCAGGTTTTAGATTTATTTTGAAGTATAGTTAGGTCTTGGTGTTTAATTTATCCGTTGAAAAGGACGATAAAATGGGTTCTGCCTTCTCACGGGATAAATTGGCCACCGAGCTTGAAGAACTTCTACGTCAACTGGGGATGCCAGTTAAATTTAAAATGATTAGAAATTTTGTTAAAGCCATTCAATCTAGCAGTCCTTGGTTTATTGTTTCAGGCAACTTCAATATTCCCGATTGGGAACAGGTTAAGGCCAATTTACAATCCTGTTTACAAAAAGACCCAGATAATTTCCCCATTGTTAACTTTTCTTTGTGGCGCTTAGTCCGTGATTCATTATTTACTGATAAAGTGAAAGTTGAGAGACAGTTAAGAGAAGTACAGACTACTTTTGAAGCAATCCAGGGGTGGGAAGTTCTACGGTCCTTGGAAGCCTGGAACGAGGCGGCCTCGAGTGAAACCACCCCGAGTGAGACCTCTTCTTTAGAGGAGAGTGAGGTCTCTTCTTTAGAGGAGAGTGAAGCCTCTTTTTCAGATGAGAACGAGGCCTCTTCCTCGGAAGAGAGTGAGGACAAACGAGATGAGGAGGCTTTCTTAAAGCGGAAAATTAAGGATAAGGAGAAGGTTTTCTTAAAGCGGAAAATTAAGGATAAAGAGAAGGTTTTCTTAAAGCGGGAAATTAGGGACATTAAAAGAAAGTTAAAGAAAGCAGGAATAGGTGCATGTTCCTCTGGCAAACTGTCCAGTTCCAGACCACCACCATATGTCCCTAATTTTGTGACCCCTACGGCTCCTCCTGAGGAGGAAACCGCAGGCCATTCACCCAATAATTACCCCACGCGGCCGTGGAGTGACGGTCTCACTGATCAGCCTGTGGGTGGGGTTCGATGCTTCCCTGTAATAGAGGTCCCAGTTCGAGGGGGTCCCCCTCGCCGGGAGCATCAGCCCCTTCAATTTAAAGACCTCAAAAATGTAAAGCAGGCTGTTAAAGATTATGGTGCCCAGGCACCCTTTACTCTTGCACTCATAGAATCCTTTTCGAGTTTGAATCTTACTCCTAGTGATTGGATGCAATTGTGCCGCTCTGCTCTTGATGGTGGTGACTTTCTCCTATGGAAAGGGGATTTTCAAGATAGGTGCAGATTTTTTGCTGAGCAGAACGCGGCTGGGGGACACGCAGATCGAAGCCTTGAAATGCTTACTGGCACTGGACCTTTTGAGGGCATCCAACAACAAGTTAATTATGACCTAGGAGTTTATGCTCAGATAGCAAATGCAGCCCTTGGAGCCTGGAAGGCCTTACCTAACGCTAATACAGGAGACCAGCTTTCCAAGGTCTTGCAAGGCCCTACAGAACCTTTTCAAGAATTTGTGGACCGTGTTATGCAGGTTGCTACTAAGATCTTTGGTAATGTGGAACCAGCAATGCCAGTAATTAAGCATATAGCCTTTGAGAATGCTAATAAATATTGTCAGGATGCTCTCAGGTTCCACAGAGATAAGTCCCTGCATGATTATCTCAAAATCTGCAGACATATTGACTCCACCCATGCCCTTGGGCAAGTGATAGCAGCCGCTGTTCAACACCCTCAGCCCCACCCTAGGGCGCCTCCCAAAACCTGTTTCAGATGTGGACAGCCTGGACATTTTATAAAACAGTGTCCCAAAATTCCGCGACAAGGAAGATCACCCCCACAATCCTTGCAGGCCCCAGATCTTTGTCCAAGATGCCATAAAGGCTATCATTGGAGCAGTGATTGTAGGTCCAGATATGATGCCCAAGGCAATCCCCTATCGGGAAACGGGGTCAGGGGCCCGCTCCGGGCCCCCCAACCTCAGGTGTACGGAGCCCAGCAGACACCTGTAACTTCCGGAACAGCGCAGACTCCTTCCAGAGTCCCTCTCCCAAGGCGAGGAACACCAACATTTCAACCCTCCTCAGAGCAACACCAGGTAGCGCAGGACTGGACCTCTGTGCCACCTCCGGAGAGGTATTGACCCCGCTCCTGGGACCCCAACGGATAAAAACAGGAGTCAGGGGCCCCTTACCTAAGAATACCTTGGGCCTGATCCTAGGAAGAAGTAGTGCTACTATGCATGGAATCAGAGTACTCCCAGGAGTGATAGATGAGGATACTCCAGCAGAAATAGAGGTCATGGCAGAATCAGCCAAAGGCACTATAATCATTCCATCTGGAGCTAGATTTGCCCAGCTGATCTTGATCCCCAAGGTTCCAACTGACAACCCCATTCTTAAGAGAGATAGACAAGGAGGATTTGGACATTCTGGCCCCTTGGCATGTTGGGTCTCTGACATGCAAACCCGACCCACCTTACAGTTAGAGATAGAAGGGAGAAAATTCACAGGTTTACTTGATACTGGGGCTGACAGTACAGTTATATCCCAGGCACAGTGGCCAAGTACCTTGCCATTAGAGGCCACCCCAACCGTTCTCCAAGGGATAGGAACTTCTCAGCCACAGAAAAGTGCCAGGTTGTTAAGGTGGAAGGATCAAGAAGGGCATTCAGGAGTTTTCCAGCCGTATGTCTTACCACATATTCCTATCAATCTGTGGGGACGAGATTTGTTGAGTGCCATGAATGTTGTATTGACCTCTCAGCCTGTGCCAAATATGCTTAATAGACAGGGATACTTTCCTGGAAAAGGTTTGGGCAGACATCTTCAAGGTGACCCCCAACCAGTCTGTGACAGGGTTAAAAATTAGAGGCTGCAATTGAATTGGTAAAGGAACAGCTTGAGAGAAATTAAAAGAAGCCCATTGTTTACAGGCCTTTGCCTATATTTTAATATAACTCACAAAACAGGCATCCCTTATAATCCTCAGGGTCAAGCCATTGTTGAACGTGCTAACCGCACCCTTAAAGTTTATTTAGAAAAAATAAAGAAGGGGGATGTGGCTGAGCATTGCAGCTCACCCCATTCCTTACTGGCATCTGCCATCTATGTGTTAAATTTTTTAACTGTCACTAATGATGTAGCTCCTGCAGAGCGCCATTGGCTTCGCCCTTCTAATGAGAATAAAGGCCAAGTAAAATGGAAAGATCTGGCCACAAATAAATGGCGAGGACCAGATCCAGTACTAACGTGGGGGCGAGGCTCTGTTTGTGTTTTTCCCCAGGATGAAGAAACACCTAGATGGGTTCCTGAGAGACTTACACGACAAATCTCCTTGGCTCCAACTCAGCATGATCCCACTCCTAATGATGTTCTTGCAGGATAGGAGACCCTGACAGCAGTGGTGCAACTTCCTGATATCCTGCCCATGGGAAACGCAGATCTCCAGCTGCTCCCCGATTTACCATCATATATGTGTTACCCCTGTGAAATGGCATTTAACTGGCAGCATGGATGTTTCAGGAACAAAGCGGAATCTTGGCCATGAGGCTGATGGTCATAGCCATGATTGCAGTACTGTTTAGTCTTCTTTGCCGCCTATGCAGGCAACAAGCCTGGGAGCAGGTCATTATTTGACAAACCATGATGGTTTTAGCTGTGGAAAATCCTAGCGCTCAAGTTTGGCTGAACATGGTGTGATGGGCAGCCAGAGACGGGTAAGATCTGGCAGCGCTGATGACCAACCTAAGACAGGGATTCCCCAGGTGGGGCTCCCCATGACGGGTAAGGCGTCAACTGACTGCTGGACAACCTAAGACAGGCGTCCATTAAAAAAAACAAAAAAAGGGGGACATGCAGGCCCCGGTCTCCCAAGGATTAACTCCACAGCTTAGCTTGTTTCTCAGAGCATAACAGGATTGGTAATTTTGGCCTGATACATATAGCCACTGGCATAACCGCAAGTTCCTGCTTCCTATTTGTCAAGTTATCTGCCAAGGGATTGGATAAAACTCAAGGGATTTAGGGTGGCCACTAGAGGATTGGATAAACACTGGGAGGAACTGAAGGGATTTAGGGTGGCCACTACTGGGAGGAGCTAAGCAGAGTATAAAAGAAAGTCTGGAGTTGCAATAAAAATCAATCTGTCATCGATCGGCATTCGGTGTACTGCGTGTTGCCTTGTCTCTCTGCGTTGTCTGCGTTGCAACCCTAGTCCCTCCGCTCGGCTCGGATTACGTGGCGACGAGGGTGTTGCCAACACTAAGGAGTCTTTATAAAACAAGCTTGGTTATAGCAGTGTCCACTAAAACTAGTACGTGAAAAGTCCTTGAGAGAAAAAAAAAATGATCATTACTGAAAACCTGTATTTCAGTTTTCCCAGCAATATAAATTATCCAAAGAGATACACAGTTAACAAACACAGTTAACAGTTCATAAAACTCTAAGCATTTACCTTTTTCTGGCTTTTTGGTCCAAATTCATTATCATTAGGCATTACTTTTCCTAGAAATTTTGGAAATACACAAGTTTGAATCAATCTTCTGTAAAATGTTTGAGACATCTGCAATAGTAGTATTTTGATATGACAAAATTTTGCCCGACTTGGCATTTGACAATATCTTTAATATAATCCACAAGCTTGCTCAGTTTTTATATCTACTAAATGAAAGATACAGCCTTTCATATTTTCAGGAATCTTCACTGAAAACACCAAAGCCACCAACGTTGAAACTCTTGAATTTCTAGATGCCTGTCAAGGATGCCAAGAAGGCTTATAATATCTGGCTGAAATAGAATCTCATTATACAACATATTATAGATTAGATTTAATCATTGGTATCAATGGATTACTTAAATACCTTTAAAATTAGTCCATAGCTTTTATCAATCTTAAGCAATGTGAACTTAAAGATCACCTCACTATAAAATCTTTTCTCACATTCTGAGACATGCCAACAAAGTCAGCTTGCTGGAGCAAACTAAAAAAAATCAAATCATTAATTGGATTAAAAAACACATTTAAAAGGTGATGTTATAATAACATGTGCTTGTAAGACTTTGTTGCTTTAACAGAGGATCAAATTTTAATTCCATGCACCAATGATAAATATTTAGAAAATGCTACAAATGACATTTTAGACTATGAACAATTGTATCACATGTAAATCATACAAGATGTCTTCCTTTCACTTTCTCCATGGTTTCCCAATCCTTATTCTTTAAGTGTTTTGTCCTCTTCACCTTTGCAGCCTAACACAAATATTCTCTTTCAGGACAGAATACTTTACAAGCCACGCCCTTTTTATTTTATTCAAAAACTCCTTCCTTTACAACCCTTTTCATCAAAAACACATTTCTATGCTTGCAGTTATTCATTATCTGATATAAAGACCAGCAGATAGAAGCACAGGGGTGCATCTCACACCTGGAAACAAGTTAACAGTGGATTAGATCTTACTTTTATACCAGTTCATACTTGGTGTAAATGTTACATTCTTTAGAGAATGCCTTACACAATGCCATATGAGTAACATTTAATTGTGCACAAACATGTTTGTGGGCTCTGTTTAGTTTATCCCCTATCACACCCCTCTTGGCTAAAAAGGGGAGGGGTAGAAGGGACTCAACAAAGAGAGAAAAGAAATAACAAAGTGAAGCATCCCTTCAAGTGGCTGCAGCTGTGGGGAGAGTGAAAGGAGGCTGCAGGAGAGGGAGAGGGTGAAAGAGTTTAACCCAGAATTTGCAGGTTGGGAGGAAGGACCCTTGTAGAGGCTGTTTGCACTGTGAAATAGCAGGCCAAGGAAGATCATCAACTTTTAATTGGCATTTCCACTAGCAGCAGGGTTTAAGTCTGTACGCACAAATTAAATATGATACTGGTATTTTGTAATCCTGTGATTTTAAGTGTCTAGAGCTGGTTCTGCCAAGTTTTCCTGACCACAGTCCTAAGCTATCATAATAAATTTTCAATTTACATACCTGTGCCCAATATAGGTCTGAAGGGATGTAGAAAATATTTTAGGGCATTCGTCCTTAGCAGTACTATCGCGATATTTTTGCTTTGTTACAGGATCTGATTCACTTTAGGTATTTATCCTTTCTTGTAGAACATGTGAGAGCACATTTGGTTCATCTCTTCTCATTGATTGCATACAGTTTTTCTTGAACGCAGAACTCAATTTGTTCTCCTGTAATTGTCACTACTTGTGAGGCTCAAGGAAGGTAATTTCTCTCTCTCTGTTGATTCTGGGCATGGACAGGACTTCTCCTGGGATTTAACTCCACCTGTGAAGAAAGATGGATTGGTGAAAAACGAATAATCAGAATTTGTATTGAGAAGTTGTGGTACCCTCTGAACTGTAAAAATAGGCCAGAGTGATTATAGTGAAAGAAGTTGATATGCTGATATAAAGAAACATACCTTGCAGAAGAGTAAGAACTTAATCCTGCTGCTAGTGGAAATGCCAATTAAAAGTTGATGATCTTCCTTGGCAATTAATTGTACTACCCACTATTCATACCACCCTGCTATTTCACAGTGGCAAGCAGCCTCTACAGGGGTCCTTCCTCCCAACCTGCAAATTCTGGGTTAAACTCTTTCACCCTCTCCCTCTCCTGCAGCCTCCTTTCACTCTCCCCACAGCTGCAGCCACTTGAAGGGATGCTTCATTTTGTTATTTCTTTTCTCTCTTTGTTGAGTCCCTTCTACCCCTCCCCTTTTTAGCCAAGAGGGGTGTGATAGGGGATAAACTAAACAGAGCCCACAAGCAATGTTTGTGCACAATTAAATATTACTCATACGGTATTGTGTAAGGCATTCTCTAAAGAATGTAACAATTACACCAAGTATGAACTGGTATATGAGACGTCATTATGGACCATTAGGTTATTAAAATTGAGCGATTATGGTGACCAATTTTATCTGTCTTGATGTATGTCTTTTTGTTAAAACAGTTTAGTACTTTACTCTTACAGTCCTCTAGGATGTATTCTGGGGAAAAGAGAGGAAGAAAAAGGGGGATGTGTGTTGTTTTACTGTAACACCATTTGATCTTAATGTCCCCTGAAATCAGATGAGAAATGGCCACATCATAGATATTAGCTTTATGTGGCTTTTTTTCCAGCTGGAGTTATTGCTAAACAAAATTTTAATGTCTGTGTTTACTAGTTAGGAAATGCTATACTTTTTTAAAATTAATATTTAGCATTATGTGACAGTTTCATAGGCTCTGGGAATCCCCCCACCCCTCCCCCTCCCCTCCCCCCTGTTGGATTCCTCCACCTTGATGCAGCGTTACAGTTCAAATTCAATCAAGATTCTTTCCTTGCAAACATATACTAAGCATGGAGTCCAGCTACTTATTGTCCAGATGGGTTGAACAGTTTCTTGGGGAGACCATTTCTGGTCCGAAGTCAGAGCTGGTATAATATCCTCACTGTCAATTAAGAGTCCCAATATAACACCAACAGCAATTTGCAATATTATGGAATTGACATGGTTGTGAGTAACCAGTATGTTAAAAAACAAAAAAAAAAAAAACAAACAAAAAAATACAAACAAAAAAAGAAATTTCTTAACCACAACCTATGATTAGCTCATTGACATTTCAGTTTTAGTTTTATATACAGAACCGACTGCTATATACCTTAAAATGGCTATAAGGTACCATTCAGCTGTCTCGTGTCTATTTCATTTTAGTATTTAGCCATTTGTTGTGTTGAGGTATAATTTTGTTGATCTTGGCAGATTTTGGGATAATCTAGACTGGCTTATAACTCTAACAAGATATTTGTCAACATTTAAGGTGCAGAACTTTTTTTTTGGGGGGGGGGTGTGCAGGAAAATCCTCAACAGCATGGTCAGGAGTGACTAATCTTTGTGTCCCACCCAGCAAGGCATGAGCCAATCCATGCCAGCTCTTTCCTGTCAGATTTCAAGCTCTACTTTCTGTTGTTTGTCTATTTATTTTAGTTTTTTTTTTTTTTTTTTTTTTTTTTTTTTTTTAGTTTGTATGATTGTTTGTTTGCTGTCAGGGGTTTTCGAAGCTATCCCGATGATCACTGCGAGGGAGGGCGGGGGTCCAGAGGTGGAGCCAGGCTGTTGGATCAGAGAAAGCTCTCCTCCCTGGTCCCGAAGGACATTTATTGTTCTTCTGTGTCTGCGGACCGCTCAGGGCTTCTGGTTGTCTTTCCAATGATGTTGGTTTCTGCGCGGTAGTGTTTGGACTTCTTCCATCCCCTGCAGAAGCTCCGGTTGGGGGTGGGTGACCTCAGAGTACTCAGCCTCCGAGGGCATCCAATTCCCTGTGGCCTCCTTGGCAGTTGGGGTATAGTCCTTGTTGCTCGTATTAATAGTTTGTGGTGAA
The DNA here is from genome assembly GCF_030435755.1 of Ochotona princeps. Taxonomy (NCBI): domain Eukaryota; kingdom Metazoa; phylum Chordata; class Mammalia; order Lagomorpha; family Ochotonidae; genus Ochotona; species Ochotona princeps. Next base: position 607,628 of record NC_080834.1, on the reverse strand, counting down.
GGTCTGGGAGTCTTCGTGGTTGGGATCCAAGCTTCCTCCTTACCACCTGCTCCACTCTGGAGTGCCCCCCTGCTCCACGCACATGACCTCCTGTTAAGAGGTTGTCAGGATCACACCCGATTCCCCCCTCATGCATTGGTATTGTAGTTTTATTGTTGTTTAGTGCCGGTATGAGTCTGTTGTCTATGAATTACCAGATTTGACCTTGATAGGCTATATTGTACTTTTTTTCTCACTCTTTTTATGGTCCTGAACGATTTCCCTGCACTCCCTCCCCATTACCGGTTAACATAGCGTATTGAGGGTATAGTAGGTTTTACAGTTTTTTTGATGTAGATCTTAAATATTCTGACATTAATTGTTGGTTTATAGATTATATCGCGTTATCTTATTGCATTGGATACAGGTTGTTAGAGATTGCACTAATATTACAATATACAGGTACTATCTTTCAAGTTGTCATCTTTTCATCTCAGATTAAGGCGAACATGTGGTATTTAACCTTTTGGAATTGGTTCATTTCTCTTAGCATGATGGATTCCAGTCGGGCCCATTTGTCCACAAAGAACTGCATTTTGTTTTTTTTAATAGCTGAGTAGTATTCCATAGAGTAAATGAACCATAGCTTTCTTATCCAGTCTTCTATTGATGGGCATTTTGGCTGCTTCCAGATTTTTGTGATTGTAGATAGTGCTGCTATGAACATAGGCGTGCATGTTGGTTTCTTGTGTAGGAGATCTTTTGGATATATCCCTAGGAGTGCTATTGCTGGATCATATGGTATGCTGATTTTCAGTTGTTTGAGTATTCTCCATATTGATTCCCATAGAGGCTGTACAAGTCTGCAGTCCCACCAGCAGTGGAGAAGGGTTCCCTTTTCCCCACAGCCTCGCCAGCAAGTGTGGTGGTATTATGTATGTGTGCCATCCTTACTGGAGTTAGGTGGTACCTCATTGTTGTCTTCATTTGGATTTCCCTTATTGCCAAGGAACTTGAGCATTTTTTCATATGCTTATTTGCCATTTGAGTTTGTTCTTTTGTGAAATGTCTGCCCATTTCCCGTGCCCATTTCTTGAACAGTTTGTTTGTTCTGTTGTTTTGGTTTCTCTGTAGCTCTTTGTATATTCTGGAGATCAGCCCTCTATCTCCTATGTAGTGTGCAAAGATCTTCTCCCATTCTGTAGGTTGTTTTTTTACTTTGTTGATTGTTTCTCTAGCTGTACAGAAGCTTCTTAGTTTGATGAGGTCCCAGTTGTTTATTTTGGTCTCGATTTCTACTGCTTTGGAGTCTTTTTTAGGAAGTGAGGGCCTACCCCTAAGTGTTGCAGTGTGTTTCCAACATTTTCTTCCAAAAGTTTGAAGGTTTCTGGATGTAGGTTTAGGTCTTTTATCCATTTAGATTCGATATTGGTGTATGGTGAGAGATGTGAGTCTATCTTTTTGTTTCTGCAGGCTATCAACCAGTTGTCCCAACAGCATTTATTGAACAGACCTTTCCATTTGTTTGGGTTGTTGTCTGTCTTTTTGTCAAAGATTATTTGGCTGTATCTGTGTGGGTTTCCATTTGTTGTTTCTATTCTGTTCCAATGATCTTCCTCTCTATCTTTGTGCCAGTACCAGGCTGTTTTGATAACCACTGCCCTATAGTATGTCCATAGATCCGGTACTGTGATTCCCCCTGTTAAGTGCCTGTTCTTCAGAGTGGTTCTGGCTATTCGTGGTTTTTTGTGCTTCCAGATGAATCTGTGTATCATTTTTTCCAGTTCGATGAAGAATGCTGTGGGTAATTTGATTGGGATTGCATTGAATGTATATATTGCTTTTGGTAGTATAGACATTTTGATGATATTAATTTTGCCTATCCAGGAGCATGGGATGTTGTTCCATCTTTTGAGGTCTTGTTCTATTTGTTTTTTGAGTGTTTCATAATTTTCTTCATAAAGGTCATCTACGCTTTTGGTTAAATTTATTCCCAGATATTTCATGCTTTTCTCTGTTGTTTTGAATGGTAGCTTGTTCATTAGATCTTCTTCCATCTTGGGGCCATTTGCATACACCATGGCTGTTGATTTTTGTTCATTTATCTTGTATCCTGCCACTCTGCCAAATTCTCGTATGAGTTCTAGGAGTCTTTGTATTGAGTTTTTTGGTTCTTCTATGTAGAGAATCATGTCGTCTGCGAATAGTGAAAGCTTGACTTCTTCATTTCCAATTTGGATTCCTTTGATTTCTTTGTCTTGTCTTATGGCTTCTGCAAGTACCTCTAGGACTATATTGAATAGCAGTGGTGATAGTGGGCAGCCTTGTCTTGTTCCAGATCTCAGTGGGAAGGGATCCAGTTTTTCTCCATTTAGTATGATGCTGGCATTGGGTTTTTCATATATTGCTTTGATTATGTTGTGGATCGTTCCTTCTATCCCCACCCTGGTTAGGGTTTTTAACATGAAGTGGTGTTGAATTTTGTCGAAGGCTTTTTCTGCATCTATTGATACGATTATATGGTTTTTGTTTTTCAGTTTTTGGATGTGATGTATCACATTTATGGATTTCCTTATGTTGAACCATCCCTGCATTCCCTGGATGAAACCTACTTGGTCTGGATGGATGATCTGTCTGATGTTTTTTTGTATTCTATTGGCTAGGATTTTGTTGAGAATCTTAGCGTCAACATTCATCAGGGAGATCGGTCTGTAGTTTTCCTTCTCTGTTAACTCTCTATTCGGTTTGGGGATTAAGGTGATATTGGCTTCATATAATGAGTTTGGAAGAGCTGCTTCCTTTTCTGTTGTTTTGAAGAGCTTGTAAAGGATTGGGGTTAGCTCTGGTTGGAATGTTTTGTAGAATTCTGTGGTAAAACCATCTGGGCCTGGGCTTTTCTTTGTTGGGAACTCTTTAATCACTGATTCTATTTCTGATTCGGTAATGGGTTTATTCAGGTCTTCTGTTGCTTCTGGGGTGAGTTTTGGTAAGTGGTGGGAGTCTAGAATCTTTCCATTTCCAAGTGGTTATCGGATTTGTTGGCGTATAGTTCTTTGTAATAATTTCTAATTATTTCCTTAATGGTAGTAGTGTCTGTTGTTATGTTGCCTTTTTCATCTTTGATGCTGCTAATTCTTGCTTTGTCTTGTTTTTTCTTTGTCAGTCGGGCCAGTGGGGTATCTATTTTGTTTATCCTCTCAAAGAACCAGCTTTTTGATTCATTTATTTTCTGAATGGTTTTTTAATTTCTTTCTGATTTAGTTCTTGTCTTGTTTTGATAATTTCTTGTTTCCTCTTGTTTGTGGGGTCCTTCTGCTGTTGCTTTTCCAGTTCCTGGAGATGTGTGCTTAATTCCTGCATTTGTTGCCTTTCTTGGGCTTTGACGTGCGCGCTAATTGCAATAAACTTACCACGTAACACTGCTTTGGCGGTGTCCCATAAGTTTTGGACGTTTGTATCTGGGTTTTCGTTGGTTTCCATAAATTTTTTGATCTCGTCTTTAATTTCTTCTCTATCCCATTGTTCGTTTAGTAGCATATTGTTCAGCCTCCAGGAGTTTACATGTTTCCTGGGACATTTTGAGTTGTTGATTTCCAGTTTCACTCCGTGATGGTCTGAGAAGGTACATGGTATGATTCTGATATTTTTGTAGTTAGTTAAACCTGCTTTGTGTCCTATTATGTGGTCTATCCTGGAGAAGGTACCATGCATTGCTGAGAAGAAGGTGTAGTCCTTGGCCTTAGGATGAAATATTCTATAGATGTCTACTAGGTCCAGTTGTTCTATCGTTTGTGTGAGTTCTGTGGCTTCTCTGTTGAGCTTTTGCTGCGTTGATCTATCTATTGGTGTTAGTGGGGTGTTCAGATCTCCCAGAATTATCGTATGTTCATCTATGTCTCCCTTTAAGTCCAAAAGTAGTTGTTTCACATAGCTGGGTGCATCCGGGCTAGGAGCATATATGTTAAGAATTGTGATTGGTTCTTGTTGGATCCTCCCTTTCAAGAAGATGTAGCGCCCTTCCCTGTCCTTTTTGACGTTTGTTACTTTGAAGTCCGTATCATCTGAGAATAGGACTGCCACACCAGCCTTTTTTTCTCATCCATTGGCATGGAATATTTGTTCCCATCCTTTCACTTTGAGTTTCCTGAAGTTTCTTCTGGTTAGATGTGTTTCTTGCAAGCAGCATATAGTTGGGTCCTGATTTTTAAGCCAGTCTGCTAATCGGTGCCTTTTCAGTGATGAATTTAAGCCATTTGTGTTGAGGGTTAATATTGAGAAATTATAATTATGCAGTGACATATGTCTGTGTTTTTGAGGTTGTTGGTAATTGATTGTCGTTTCCGTGGATGAACTTTATTGAGATCTCCCTGATTGCCATCCTTGCTTATGGCTTGCTTCCTTTTTCTCTGGGAGTAGCGCATTTCTAAGGAGATTTTGTAGAGTTGGTTTTGTGTTGGCATATTCTTCTAATTTCTCTTTGCTGTGGAAGTATCTAGTTTCGTTCTCGTACACAAATGAAATCTTTGCTGGGTAGAGTATTCTTGGTTGACAATTGTTCTCTTTCAGTACTTGAAAGATTTTGTTCCACTCACTTCTTGCCTGGAGCGTCTGTTCTGAGAAGTCGGCAGTGATTCTGATGGTCCTGCCCCTAAATGTAAGCTTCTCTTTGGTTCGTGCTAACCTTAGGATTCTTTCTTTGTATTCATTGGAGGGTAGCTTGATTACCACGTGTCTTGGGGAGGATTGTTTTGGGTCCACTCTGTGGGGAGTCCTCTGGCCTTCCTGAATTTGGATTGGACTCATGTTCCAGGTATTTTGGAAGTTCTCCTGCTTAATTTCCTCAAGTACTGGTTGTATGCCTGTTTCTCTTTCCACTCCTTCTGGGAGCCCCATGATTCTGATATTTGACTTCTTGATGTTGTCATTCATCTCCTGGATCGTCTTGGTCACCTTGTGTAGTTGTGACTCTAGTTGGTTAATAATCTGCCTGCTTTCATTCTGGGAATCTTCTAAGTCGGATATCCTGTCTTCTGCTGCTGTAATTCTGTTGGCTAAGCTCTCAACTTTATTCTTCAAGTACAGGATCTCGTTTTTGAGTGATTTTGTTTCTGTGATTATGTGGTTTTTAAAATCTTTGAGCTCGTCCCATCGTTTCTCATTGTCTCTGAAGAGTTTTATAATTATTTTTCTGAACTCCTTATCAGAGACGTCTTCAATTTTTTCATCTGTGATCTCTGCGATTGACCAGGCTTTATGGTGGCTTTTTGGGGTGGAGGAAGCTGTGTCTAGGTCACTACCTCTCTTATTGCGTTTCATATTTGTGGCCCAAGGTGTTGCTGAATTCTCACCCTTGACCTCTGTTTCCACCTAGTGGGTGGCCTGAGGTCTTTCTAGCCTAGGTTTTTGTTTTCCTTCGGCCCAGAGAGTTGTTTTTGTTTCCCTTCTGGGTTTCAGGTTTCAGCGCCTAGGATTTTTTTGTTGTTGTTGTTTTGCTTTGGTTTTTTGTCTGAGGCACGGCCGCTTTTCTTCCTTTCCTTCGGCCTGGGTTGGCCCAGAATTTAGTTTAGCTGTGGTCCTGGGGTAGCTGCCAGCTACCGCACTTCAGGGTCGTAGCGCCCTTCCGGTACTGTAGTGGTCGTTATGTGGGAATGTGTGTTACTTAGCCGTCCCTGTCTTTGCCTGGGTCCCACCAAGGTTATTAATATCGCCACCAGTGCTAGAGGTTTCAGCACTCCTGCAGTCTCCAGCCGCCACTGGCGGGGCCTTGTGCAACGATCTCCCAAAATTGCCTGTATATTTTCTGTTCAAAACTCCCGCCGGCCTTTCCCCTGCTGGGTTCCCAACTCACCCTTTTCGAGCTGCAGTGAGACTGAGCCGGCCGCTGAGCGCTGCCTTGGTTTATTTGTTGTTGTTATTTTTGGTTGATTCTCCAAATTGCGTGGATCTTGTTGATTCCGCAGGGTCCTGTGGGATTCGCACACCTGTGTATACTATTTTTAACTAGACTTGCTCCTTCTTCTGGCACGTTTTGGCCCTCTATCTCTGCCTTCTCCTTTACATCAACCCTCCATGGTCGGCCATTTTTTCTCTCTCAGAAATGCTATATTTTTAAGCCAACTTTTGGAGGTTTTGTAACAGGAAAAGCAATTAAAATAACAGATGTGCTTGTCTGATGTGTGTTTCTCTAAGTTGTCTCAGTACACTTAAGTATAAATTACGTAAAAGTACAGAACTATTTGTGCCTGTTTTAAGTGCCATGTGTAGTGACAAGTTTGCCTTCTTGTCAGTTTTGACTGTCATGTTTCCAGCTCTATCTGTTTGAAATCTGTTTAAAATCTTTATCATAATTCAGTTTGCATTCCCTCTTCATGTGGAATTTGTAACAAGTTCAGTAAGAAACAGCATTTGGTTTTCTGCGATGCTCATTAGGCTTAATTTCAACACAGTGCACTCTATGTGCATTTGGTGCAGTGACATAAATGGATTTCCAGGAGAGCTGCTTGTAAGCCTGAAGGTGTATGAAATTAGTGATAGAAATGAAGCTCTTTCATCTTAAGTATGACCCTTTCAAACACGGTGAGGTACCCAAGTAAAATGCACATTCAACACTATGCTTTGCCAGAGCAGTTGTTTTAAATGCTGGCTGAAAACCATTTTGGTGCTGAAGATCTTTGTTGATATTAAGTTAGTAATGCGTTGAAGTTGTAGCTGCGCTATTCAGTTCTTTGGGATGCTTAACAAGCTTCATTTCAACACACGGCACTCTACGGTTATTAGACGCAAAGTGACAAAACCGGCTTTCCATGATAGTGTATGAAGTTAGTGACCCAAATGTAATTGTTCTACCAGAAGAAAAAGTTTGCTGATTCATCTTGACTGTACTGTTCACAAACATGCTAAAATTCCATGTGCAATATGCACACTGATCAGTATGTGGTGCCAAAGCTTAGTTTGAATCCTAGGTGAAAATAGGTTTGGCGTTGATGTTTTCTCGAGATATGTTGTATGTAGCATGTCAACTAAGCCAGCATAACATTTCCTTTTTTGGGGTGCGCAACAATCCTCATTCCAATACTGTGTATACTAAGTGCATTTGATGTAAACTGACAAAACTGATTTTGATAGATGCCTGTAAATTGATAGTGCGTCTATTTCAAGACACATAGAAAATTGTGCCATGCAAACTCCTTTGCTGCTTCTTCCTGACTCTGCAATGCATGAACATGCTGAGTTCCCTATGTATTCAGCAGTATGTGGCGCCAGGGCAGTTTTTTTAAAATTGTTGGTGAAAACCAGTTTGGCACCAAATTTCTCTATGAGTATGGAGTTGATAGTGAATTAAGTAAAGAGACACACCATGCTGTTTTGTGGGTGGCTCAACAAGACTCATTTCAATACAGTGTGCTCTAAGGGCATTAGATGCAAAGTGACAAAATTGGGTTTCCATAAGAGCTGCTTGTAAACTTGATGGTGTGTGAAGTTCTTGAGCAAAAAGGACTTGTTTAACCATGGAAAGATCCTTGCTGTTTTTTCCTGACTATGCCAAGCAGGAATATGCTGAGTTCCTCATGTGTAATCTGTACATTCAACATTTTGTGTTTCTACAGCAGTTGTGTTATGTTAGTGGATAATCACTTTGGCTCTAAATTTCGCTCTGGCTGTGGAGTTTGTGACATGTTTAGCAAGTAGTTTCACCATTCAGTTTGTTGGATGTTGAATAAGCTTCATAGCAATACAGTGCGCTTTAAATACGTTTGGTGCAAAGTCACAAAACTGTGTTTCTGTGAGAGCTGCTTGTAAGCCTGATGGTGTGATAAGCTATTCACCCAAATGCAGTTGTACCTTGCAAACACCTTTGCTGTTATTTCCTGACTATGGCCTGCATGAACATGCTGAGCTCCCCATGTGCAATACGCACATTCAACAATAGGTGGTGCCAAAGCAGTTGCTTTCAATGACACTGGAAAACCACTTTGGAGCTGAGGTTCTCTCTCGATAGAGTATGTAGTGCTTAGACAGAGTAACTACCACATTTAGTTGTTCTGTGATTATCAGCAAGCTTCATTTCAATACAGTATGCTCTGTTAGAATTAGAGGTTAAGTGGCACAATTAAGTTTCTATGAGAGGTGATTTTACATTTGATGGTGTTTAAAAAATCTTTTATTTATTGCTGTTATTATTATCATCATCATCATTTTATGATACAGTTAAAGAGGCTCCTGGGATCTCCCTTATCCCCTCCCCAACTTCCTTGTCACCCCACTGAGTTCCCCTATATCATTACTAAAGTATAGTTCTTCATACACGGTCACATGTCCATCATTGTGGGCATGGACAATGGCAGAGTCCAGCATCTCATTATCAAGATATAGTAAACAGTTTCATTGGGAGTCCACCTTTGTCTGGAAGTAGAGATGCATGGTACATTTTATTCTCACAATTGGATATGTTAGTCTCCATTACACAGCTACTGTACATCCCCTTAAATGAAAAGCCACACAATAAAATCAACAACAGGAAGAAAAACGAAACTAGCAGCACCGTGAAGTTAAATAACATGCTACTGAATGAGTAACGTGTCGTTCAAGAAATGAAACAGAAAATCAAGAACCTTATTGAAAGAAATGATGCTACTGTATGAGCTGTGAGTCATTGAAGAATTTAATTAGAAGAAAGTGTTTTGAAGAGATGCAACTAACAAAGATAAAAACATCAAAATCCATGGGATACAGCCTCTGCTGATTTTTGCTGTTGAAATTTCTCTTCTAGACAACAAATAGATGGGTTTTCTTTTTTAATCCAGTCTACTACTCTATGACATTTGATTGAGCTTAAGCCATTTACATTCAGGGTTAATATGTATGGATGGCACTTTGGTCCTGTCATTTTAGGAATAGGTCGTTCATTGGTTTAGTCTTCTGTTGCTATTTTACTGGGATGTTCTTCAAATTTGCCTTTGGTTTTGGTAGGTGCTATTCCTCTTCTCTGTCAAAAAGGTTACATGATGTGGAAGGACCCCTTGACTGGTCAGTGGGAAGGCCCAGATCCCATCCTCATATGGGGGCAAGGATCGGTGTGTGTTTTCCCAGAAAACAAAAATGGTCCACAGTGGATTCCTGAGAGGCTTGTCAGGCAAGTGCCTTCAGCTGAATCTTGTGAAAGCTCGGGTACTGGCCATGGTGATGGCATTTGAGTTGGAAGATCAATGGGACAGGCAAGTATGTTGGGCTTTCGTAAAGCACACCTCATTTTTGTGTTCTTCCAATGAGTACCTAGGTACTGATAGTTCCTGCCAGTTTCTCCTTTAACCAGACTACCAGACTGTCTAGTGTGCGATCCCAGTTGTTGGGGGTTTGGCCCTCCCTTTATAAATAGCTCAATTTCTGCCTGTACTTTTTCTTATCATTCTCCTGTTATTTCCATGGGAGAAATACCCACCTTTTCTATGTGGCAGCTTTGTTGGGTATGGGCATGCACTGGCATGTGCCCTGTTTTCCCTTTTTCAGGGATGCACTTATTCCTATGGAATTTATTAGTTCTATCACTCCTCTGGATTGAGGACTCGCTCACGTTGGTGCACCTCAGCGCCTTGAATTTTAAGCTTGTGTCCACATGTGTTATCCCCATGTTTCTCTCTTACATACAGGAAATGCCTCTGAAGTGAATGACACCACATTCAATTGCACCCTGACAGTGTGTTGGAATGGCAATTGTGATACTGCTATTATCATGCGGCTGCCGGGAATCCTGCCTGTGACTGTCGGGGCTAACAGAGAGGCCTCTGTTGGCCTGATATGCTTAAAGGAGATTTTGGCATGACATCAACCATCATAGCCAGCATTGTCCTGGCATTGGCAGCCACCACCATAGCAGCAGTGACCCTAGGACACCCTACAGTGACTGCTGAGACCACAAAGAAGCTTGCAGAATTGACTGCCTGAGTTATGGAATAACGGAACTGTATTAATGAACACATGCGGATGGACTTGTTTATGTTGTAACTGAGGGTTGATTTGTTGGTGGAGGAACAGCAGATGCTGTGAGATACGGTAAGGGCCTCTTGTGCTCTATTATGCCTTTATGTATGTTACACCTGTACAATGCTATGTTTCCCAAGTCTGGGAACTGCTGTCTGCTTATTGCTACCACGTTAAAGAATCTCCTAGCCATGTAACAGGGTTACCAGCCTCCCAAGTATGGTTTGTGTAGCTGTAGCAGGCAACGCATTGAATGGCAGCCAGTGAAGGGTAAGATGAACCAGGCACTGACCAACCTAATACAGGGGCTCTGTCATACTACAGAGATACCCGATTATGGGTAAGGCTGATTACCTGAGACTCCAAAACCTAAGGCAGGCACATTCAAGTCTGCTTTAAAACAAAAAAGGGGGATCTGTTGTGGACTAAGGAGTTAATTAGTGCTCCTTAAGATGAGGAGTAACAGGAAATGGGCTTGTAGCTAAAAGCATCTAGTCTAATCAGACTCATTGGCATCCTATTGTTTGGTAAAGGGCTTGGGGGAAAGAGTATAAAAAGAGTAATAAAAGGAGACTTCGGGCCCGGCGGCGTGGCCTAGCGGCTAAAGTCCTCGCCTTGAAAGCCCCGGGATCCCATATGGGCGCCGGTTCTAATCCCGGCAGCTCCACTTCCCATCCAGCTCCCTGCTTGTGGCCTGGGAAAGCAGTTGAGGACGGCCCAATGCATTGGGACACTGCACCCACGTGGGAGACCCGGAAGAGGTTCCAGGTTCCCTGCTTTGGATCGGCGTGCATCTGCCCGTTGCGGCTCACTTGGGGAGTGAATCATTGGACGGAAGATCTTCCTCTCTGTCTCTCCTCCTCTATGTATATCTGGCTGTAATAAAATGAATAAATATTTAAAAAAAAAAAAGGAGACTTCGTGGAGACTTCCACCATCACTGGTCTTCCATAGGAGCTTCATCCCCAGACCCTCTCCATGTCTGTGTTACTGACTCTGCTGGCCAGAACAAGAGCAGATGTTTTCAATGGTAGCTGAGAATCACTTAGGCAACGAATTTGTCCCTAGCAATGGAGTGTCAGTGTGGTGAGTGAAAATCTACACCCTTGTTTTGTGTGGGTTCTCAACATGCTTGATTTCATTATACTGGGCTCAAAGGGCATTGGATGAGAAGGGATCAAACAGGATTTTCAGGAGAGCTGCTTGTAAGCCTGATTGTATGTGAAGTTAATGACTGAAATTGAGTAGTTTTGGCACTGGAAGACCTGTGCTGCTCCTTCAGGATGATGCCATTCACCAGCACCCTGAGTTCCCTAGGTATCACATGCACATTCAGCAGTATGTGGTGCCAGAGCAGTTGTTCTCCATGGTAATTTATGGGTGTTTGAGCCCCAAGCTTGTGTCTGTATGTGGAATTCTTAGCACATTGAGTGAGAATCCATATCATTGCTTTGTGTGCGGTGCTCAGCTTGATTTTATTATACTAGGCTCAATGGGCATTAGATGAGATGTGATAAAACAGGGTTTCCTGGAAGAGCTGCTTGTAAGCCTGATTGCATGTGAAGTTGGAAGACCTGTGCTGCTCATTCAGAACAATGCTATTCACAAAAACACTGAGTTCCCTTGGTGTCACATGCACATTCAGCAGTGTGTGTTGCCAGAGCAATTGCTTTCAATGATAGATGAAAATTGATTGGATGCTGAACTTGTTTCTGGATGTGGAGTTCTTAGCCCCTTGAGTGAGATTCTACAACCTTGCTTTTTTATTATTAATTATTTTGCATTATGTGACAGTTTTATAGGCTCTGGGAATCCCCCCTCCCCACGTCCCTCCTCTCTGGTGGATTCCTCCACCTTGATGTAGTATTACAGTTCAAATTCAATCAAGATTCTTTCCTTGCAAATGTATACCAAGCATAGAGTCCAGCTACTTATTGTCCAGATGGGTTGAACAGTTTCTTGGGGAGACCATTTCTGGTCCGAAGTCAGAGCTGGTAGAATATCATCCCAGTCAATTAAGAGTCCCAATATGACATCAACAGCAATTTGCAATATTATGGAATTGACATGGTTGTGAGAAACCAGTATGTTAAAAAAAAAAAGCAAGTTCTTAACCACAACCTATGATTAGCTCATTGACATTTCAATTTTAGTTTATATACAGGACCGACTGCTATATACTTTAAAATGGCTATAAGGTACCATTCAGCTGTCTCATGTCTATTTCATTTTAGTATTTAGCCATTTGTTGTGTTGAGGTATAATTTTGCTGATCTTGGCAGATTTTAGTGTAATCTAGACTGGCTTGTAACTCTAACAAGACATTTGTCGACAATTAAGGTGCAGAACATTTTTTGGGAGGGGGTGTGCAGGGAAATCCCCAACACCATGGTGAGGAGTGACTAATCTTTGTGTTCCACCCAGTGAGACATGAGCCAATCCATGCCAGCTCTTTCCTGTCAGATTCCAAGCTCTACTTTTTGTTGTTTGTCTATTTATTTTAGGTTTTCTTAGTTTGTATGGTTGTTTGTTTGCTGTCAGGGGCTTTCGGAGCGATCCTGATGGTCATCACTAGGGAGGGTCGGGGTCCAGAGCTGGAGCCAGGTTCGGACCAGAGAAAGCTCTCCTCCCTGGTCCCGAAGGTCGTTTATCGTTCTTCTGTTTCTGTGAACCGCTCAGGGCTTCTAGTTGTCTTTCCGATAACGTTGTACAACCTTGCTTTTTGTTAGATTTTCAACATGCATTCTTTCAGTATTGTGGACTCTATGAGCATTAGATGGAAAGTGGCAAAACTGGTTTTCCTGGGAGAGCTGTTTATAAGCCTGATGATCTATAAAGTTAGTGACCTGTGATGTTTCTTCAGTTCTATGCCATTCACTAACACACTTAGGTTCTGTGATTTCCATGGTTAGCTGAAAAGCTCTTGGGCACTGAAGTTCTCTCCAAATGTGGAATTCTTACCACTTTGAATGAGATTCTACATTTTTCTTTTGTGTGGGTTGCTCAAAATTCTTCATTTCAATACAGTGAGCTCTTTGAGCAGTGGATGCAAATGACAACACAGATTTTCCAGGAGAGCTGCTTTTAAGCCTGATGTTATTCAATGTCAGTGACACAAATGGAATAGTTCTGCCACAGGAACACCGTGTTCTTCCTTCAGGGCCACGCTATTCACCAACACACTGAATTCCTAGGTGTCACATGCACATTCATCAGTATGTGGTGCTAAAACTTTTGTTTTCAATGGTAGCTTGAGAATCACTTGGATGTTGAATTTATCTTTGGATGCAGAGTTTTTAGTGCATTGAGTGAGAATCTATATCTTAAAATCTTCAGTTCATTTTTCATATTTTTATTTATTTGTTTAATTTTATTTAATTTTGTTAATCTTTACATGGTTAATTTGGGCACAAAAGCTCAAGGGTTACAAAATGTTTCCACATTGTGTGTATGTGTGTGTGTGCGTGTATGGGGTAAGGAAGGAGATAAAGGGAGAAACCTCTCCCATCTTCCCACCCCATCCTAACATCCCCAACAAAGGAATGCTCCAAGGGCACTGCTCAAGTGGTTTCAATAGTTCAACACTTACGAATTGCTGCCAATCTCGCTATTCAAAGCATGATGAAATATCTCCAGAACTCACTGGCTGACAGTCCATCTTTGGATCTCTGCTCAGATCACTGCCAATACCTGGCTGTGGCAGTTGATCCATTTGTTCTGTCCTCTGTCCTCTGATGTGGTACCAAGTGTCTCCTGCAGGCTCCACTGCACCACCATTTCCTCCATGTGCACTTGGATATACTCTCTACTGTTCCATATGAGTCTCTGAGGAGGCTCAGCTTTGACACATGCACTCCAGGGTCAGACCATGGAACCTGCAATTCTGTGCATGATTGGGGTTCTGAGATCAGCAGTTCAGTTGAAGTGATCCCCAAAGAAACGTCATCAGGTGATCCCAGACCTGATTCTTGTCCATGAATGCCAGTATAGAGTTTGGCAGTCTGTCACCTCAGTCAGCTTATGCCTATGCTGGTGGTTGCAATTACTGGGCCAGTTCTGTTTCCAGATCTGTCTTCTACATGAACCAATGTGTGTTGCAGTCAAGCCTGTTTCTGCCCACCTCACACAAGGCCCTGATGCAAACCAGTAGGAGCTGTAGCCTAGTCAGGGCAACTCCCATTAACCCCCACCAGGCCTGATCCCCTACCCTGGTTCCCGTACTTGCTAGTATGTACAGCAGACTTGTCCAGTCTTTCCCAATCCAATTTAGCTCTTACGTATGACAACAGGCATTGAAACCTAGTTCAACCAAGCCAGCCCTACTTTCCAGCCCACACACGTGTTGACAGGTGCCATTCTGTCTAGCAACATCTGCTCAGTCCTAGTTTTCATGCTCTAGTGGGAGTGGCAACCTAAGAGGGTGCCCACTCTTTCCCTCCTCGGCCCACTCCCAGAACATATGCTCTCCTGGTTCTGCAGTTTAACTTGACAGAATTAGTCCCCAGTGCAAACCTCTGCCAGCTGACGCTGCAGCAAAACGAAACCAACACTCACTAACTCACTCTGATTTATGCTTGCACTGTTAAGAACAGTCAGACCAGCCTAGTTATTTCCTGATTTAGCTCACAGGAGATTCACAGGTGTTGTAGCCCTGCCTGATCTAGTCTGCCCCAATTCGAACTCATGCTTTTCAGTGGGAGTGGTTGTCTAAGGCGAGCCTTCCACTTTCCTCCTACCAGCTTTGCCCCCTCCCCCACTGGTTCTCACATGTGCTGGTTGGGTACTGTGACCCAGTTTGGCATGACCCACCTCTTCTCAGCATTTGTCATTGGGTGCTGTAGCTTGGCCCAGTCCACACCCAATTCCAGCTGACTGTGGTAGGGGTTACAGCTTAGCCCAGCCCAGCCAGTCTCCCATCCCAGCCCTATGTCTACTGGTATGTGTTGCAACTGAATCTGGCCCAACCTGCACTCTGTTCTGCTGCTCAGATTGGCCAGCAGGTGATGTGAACTGGTTCAGCATGGTCTGCCCCAAATGTATGACGGTGGGTACCTTTCCCTGGCCTGGTCTGGGTTGTTCCCTATTGTGGTTCTTGTGGTCACGGGCAGGAACCGTGTCCTGACAGAGGAGTTTCCCAAGCTCCTTCATCAAAATCTCTCGCCTATGGCAGATTTTGCACATATCAGTGGGTCCATGGGCCAGCCCTTATTTAGTTCCCCTCCTATCCTGGCAGTAACAGTGGACTTTCCTGACTGACTTTCAACCCAATCTGGTTCTTACTGTTGTATGTTTCAGCCCAGCCAAGGCTCGTCCATACCCAAATACAGCTCACACATGGCTCAGTAGAGGCAGAGACCTAGCCTAATCCATCCTGCATCTACCCTGATTCTCCAGGGCACTAGTTAGTGCTGGAGTCTAGCCAGGCTTGATGTGCCCAGTCCCAATTCACACTTGTGCCAAGGGACACTGCAGCCATATCAAGACCAAAGCACAACCCTCACTCTGGCCCCTGAACTCACCAGTAGGATCCCTAATCCAGCTAGGGTGTCCTTTTAGAGCACAACCAGGTGTGTTTCCAGCCATAGATTGCGTACATGCCAGTGGTTGCTCTCAGTTGACATAGTCCCTCATCTGTCTTGGCCTTTGCCTTCATTGCTGTGGCCTGGCAACCCTGGCTCATGCAAATCTGTTGGTGTAAGAGCCTAGCACAGCATGACCTGTGCTCCAGCCTAATTTCCTTTTTATTTCTTTTTTATTAATTACGTTGCATTATGTGACAGTTTCATAGGCTCTCCAGCCTGATTTCTGTTTTTGCTTTCCATTAGACTAAGCTGAAATAACGTGCTTGTGGAAGAGCTGCTTGTAAATCTGACAGTATGTGACATTTGCAAGCCAAATTTATTATTATTATTATTATTTTTTGCCACTGGATGACCTCTGCTGCTCCTTTGGGATGATGCCATTCATCAACACACTGAATTCCATGTTTGTCACTTGCATCTTTAGTCATATGTGTTGCCAGAGCAGTTATTTTAAATGATAGCTAAAAATGGCTTGGGCGCTGAACTTGTCTCTGGGTGTGGAGTTCTTAGTGCATTGAGAATCTACATCCCAGTTTTTTTTTGTGTGATGGATAGAACTTCTCCTTGGATTTAACTCCACCCTGTGAAGAAAGTTGGGTTAGTGAAGAGAAAATAATCAGAATTTGTATTGAGAAGTTGTGGTACCCTCTGAACTGTAAAAATAGGCCAGAGTGATTATAGCGAAAGAAGTTGATATGCTGATATAATGAAACATATCTTTAAATTTTTAGAGAATTTAAACCCTGCTGCTAGTGGAAGTGCTAATTAAAATTTAATGATCTTCCTTGGCAATTAATTATACTACCCACTATTCATACTGCCCTGCTATTTCACAGTGGCAAGCAGCCTCTACAGGGGTCCCTCCTCCCACCCTACAAATTCTGGGTTAAACTCTTACACCCTCTCCCTCTCCTGCAGCCTCCTTTCACTCTCCCCACAGCTGCAGCCACTTGAAGGGATGTTTCACTTTGTTTGTGCACAATTAAGTATTACTCATACGGCATTGTTTAAGTCATTCTCTAAAGAATGTAGCATTTACACATGTGTCCAAAATGGCACATGTGACACATGTTTCACAAATGTCCAAAATCCTGCACACGTGTCCAAAATAACTCATGTGACAAATGTGACACACGTGTCCAAAATGATGCTCACATGTCCAAAATGATGCACATGATGCACGTATTCAAAATGACACACATGATACACATGTGCAAAATGATTCACGTGACACACATGGCACACGACACAGGTTTCCAAAACGACACACATGTAAAAAATTACATATGTGACACACGTGACCAACATGACACATGCATGTCCAAAATAACACACGTGACATATTTTGGAAAATGATGGACATATGTCCTCTAAATCTTTAGTAAAATGAAAAAACCTTTCCACAGGAGAATAAAAAGAACGTGCTTTTCTTCTAACTCCTGAGAGAGAATGCTTTGTTTTTCCACAGAGTCCATGTTTGCCAATTTGGATCCAGGATTGGCTGATTAGACATCATGTCCCATCTACCTCAACTCCCGTGTCAGCCACACAAGAGATGCCATCCGCTGCTTCCCCCACCAACACTCCCATTCTGCATGGTTCATGTTGCCTGCCTGAATCATCTTCCTCCAAGACAAATGAATCAAGTTTATTGTTGCCAATTACTTTAATTATTCTTTATGCCTGCCACATTTGTTATTTTAAGACATAACTACTCATATGTACTATTGCCTGAAAATTTTTAAAGATTTTTATTTATTTATTTTTATTTGAAAGGCAGATGTACAGAGAGGAGGAGAGACAGAGAGGAAGATCTTCCATCCAATGATTCACTCCCCAAGTGAGCACAATGGCTGGTGCGCCGATCCAAAGCCAGGAGCCAGGAATGTCTTCTAGGTCTCTCACATGGGTGCAGGGTCACAAGGCTTTGGGCCACCCTTGACTGCTTTCCCAGGCCGCAAGCAGGGAGCTGGTTGGGAAGTGGAGATGCTGGGATTAGAACCAGCGCCCATATGAGATCTTGGTGCATTCAAGGTGAGGACTTAAGCCCCTAGGCCATGGTGCCGGACCCTATTGCCTGAAAATTTAATTTCTATAGATTTGTCACATTCTCAATGTTTTATAGTTTTCTTAATTATAGTTATCATTCCATTTATTATTCTTACAGTATCTCTTGCAGCCTCTACCGCTATCTTAGTGCAACAAGTTCATATATCTAATCATGTTAATTATCTTTCTTATAATATTAGCTATGGCTTATTCACACAAAACAGTCTTAATAAAAATTTAGAGATAAAAAGGCTCACATTTACATTAGCAATAAAATTTAACACTTAAAAACTAGATTTAATTCCACTTGCCATAACAAATATAAATGAATTTGTATTACTTCTCTTTATTATAATGATTCACATATGTCTTGGGATGACATTAAAACTCTTCTTCAAGTGCCAGAGTCTAGTTCCAGCTGAGTTCGGTACTCGAGAAGGATGTGTGGGTGAGGCATAAAAAGGAAAAAATTGGACCACTATGATTTCATGATCATAATGGACAATGCGGGAAAGCAGTCCGCTTTATTTATATAGAAACAGTCAAACTCTGGCTCAAACATTTTATGTCATGGTCAAGTGGGTATTTCCTAGGAATATTCTGCCATTTGTTTCACCTTAAAGCAGAATGTTATCCATCCTGCCACTGTGGTCAGGGAGTTCTCAGTAGATGGTGCATATCAATCAGTAACACATTCCTACTACAATCCTCATTCTACAACTTAATCTTGAATCAGTTAAGGGAGGAAATGCATCACAGAAGGAAGGACCTTAAGATCAAAGAAAGAGGGAGAGAATAGATTCCCACTACAACTGGGGATGCAACACCCTTGATTAGCATAAGCTCAATTAGGGCAGAGACAGCAATATTAAAAAGCCCTTTTGCTAAAACAGTATCAGCAACATCAACTTCAAAGCTCACATTGGTGATAAACATTAACTCTGCAGAGGCAGACAATGCCTAAATAGGTTACAGAATTCTCAGTGGGATTGTCCGGTATCCATGCAAAGGGGGGTGAAGCTGCATTTAGGTGATTGTAGAGACATCTGCTGGGCCCTGCCGTGTGGCGGGAAATTCCTTGAGGTCATGCCTGCAATGGAACAATACTCTACACATCTTCATGTCTTCCACACCCACACCACAGACCCCAGCATTCAAGGTATATGGAACAGTACCTCCACTGCTCTTAGTATTCAAGAATAACACTCCCAAATTTCTGCCATCTCACATTCTCATCTTCAAGCCCTTTCTGTAGGAAATGTTACTAATCAATTTTTAAACCTGTTACATCTTTTGTTTCTGGAAAAACATTTACCTCATTTTTTATTAATTTAGGAACCACATCGGGAGAACTTTGTAAAAGAGGGGCAGATGTGGGGAGTCATGCAATTGGGTTGGACAGCATGGGTCTGTGATGAGCACCACTCTTAGGTTAGCAAGGCTATGAGGAGTTTCTGGCTGTGTGGCAAGGCCTAGCAGAATGTCTCTGGTCACTTCGTTGCTGCCTCACCCCATTGTATGGACATTCAATCACCTCTCTGATGTTTCATAGAATTCTTCTGAGGGTTTTGTTGTTGGCTTTCTGCTGATGTGAAGTGATTCCTGTAACTGATACAACACCTCAAACTGATCACTCATGTTATGATAAAAGCATCTTTAGCTAAAAGTATACAATAGTACAATTGAGCCCACAATGTCTCCAAACATCCTGTTATGTGGCCACCTTTGTTCTGAAGTTTGCCCTAATAAAAGTAATGTTTTCCTTAAAATATAGCTTGATAATATCTTGAAACAGATGGTAATCACGGAGGTACAAAGAGTTTGTTTACCATGCTCCTTGAACTGTTACAACACATGATATGACACATTTTGGTTTCTCACAACAGAAAACAGAAAGTATATGGACCACCTTCTAAACAGAGACAAATGTGAACCCCCTAAAAATAGCTTAAAATCTCAACCTTATATTGGCACTTTTATTTAGGGAAAGAAAACAGTTCCTAAAGGTAAAAGGAAGTTTCTTGTTAAGGCCCTCTGTTTGTAGATTGGCTGAGTTGCCTTTATCTCTTTCACTGCCCTATAACAAAAGAACCTTGATTTGCTTTATTGCTTCCTTAAATTCTTTGAACTCTTGTATGTGCTTCTCATTGTTGATTAGAATCTTTAAAATGAGTCTTATGGATTCTGTGTGCCCCATTTTCTCGATGTCTTCCTCAGTTAACTTTGAGGTTGGCATAGGGTTTTGCTCCCTTGCAGGGGAGTTTTTGGCAATATTCATTGTGCCTTTGTCTCTTCTTTTGCTCTTGATCATTGTACTTCTGGTTAGCAGGGTCTTCTGCTTGGGGTAGGTTTCTAAGCTGTGTCACCCACAGGTCTACAATGAAATTTTACTTATTGCGGTTGGTATACAACTTTTCTTGCAGCCACCTGTACCACAACCTCCACCAAGTTCCAGGTCTGGGTTCTTATGTCAGATTTCCACCATGGTCTCCACAGCCCCAGCTCCCGGCTCACCACTCTCCACCTCCTGTGATACCGTGCTGAGGCTGCACCATTGTCTCTGCAACCTTTCTTCCACTTCCGGTTGTAGCAGGTCCCAGGTGTCCTATATAATTAGGCTGTTGGTGGAGCTGATCTTGTTCTACCTGTTGGCCATTAGGTCTGGGTGCCACATGGACCTATTTTGACAATATGATGCCACAGTCAGTATTATTTTCCTGCAGGACCAGTGCAATCATGGACCTCAGCAACTTTTCGCGAGACCAGTTCATGCGCAGTTCACTGATGTACAGCCACTAAGGTTCTTGATTTGCTGGCCATCAGATCCAAGGGCTATCCCAGACCTGCCCTGGGTGGAGCCCGTAGAATGCCACGTCGTTGCAGTTCACCGAGACAGAAATGAGCTCACTGCCAGCTCAGTGTATGCTCAGTCCTTTCTCTTGCCTTTGCCTTCCTATACAAAATTGTGCCCAATTCGGCTCTAGGGGGCTTACTGGACTGTGAAATCCAGTCTGTTCTCGCACTGCCCATCTGAGATCTGCTGCTCTGTCTCTGCTCCTGGTTTAATCAAACCGACCAGCAGAACAGACACTTCTTTGTCTGGGTTCACCATCCAATCTCCCAGTGAAGTCCCTTCCTACCTGGTTGCTGGTGGAGTTCTGGCTGCTGGTGGAGTTCAGATCACCATGCTGGAGTATCAGTCACTGCAACACCACACTGTTATGTCCACTGCTTTCCTGTGTCTGTCAGTCTCCAGGTACCCCTCTGCTGTTGTTCTGTCCTCTCCTATTTCCTGGAATATGTCCACTCTGCTTCATCCTGATTAAATGTCTTTCCGTCTGTATAAACGTGTCCTTACCCTATTCCGCCATCTTGATTCTCAATTTTGTTATTCTTTTGTAATGAAGTAAAAATGAAACAATTGAATGTTGTGCAAAAGCTTGTGATGATTTCTGTATAAATAAAGAAGGCAATTTTTCTGAGTTGTCCATTATGAACATCACGCTGTAATGGTTCATGCCTTCACTGCCTCTTCTTCTATCTCTCCTTATCATCTCACCGATCCACACATCCCTAGCAAGCTCTAGAGTCAGCCAGAGTATGCCTGTGGCAACATGTGTCCTTAATGACACACGTGACACACGTGTTTAAAATGATACATGTGACACAATGCCCCTAATCACGCACATGATACATGTATCCAAAATGACTCACGTGACACATGTGACACACATGTCTACAATGATGCAATTGTCCAAAATGACGCTTGTGACATGCGTGTCCAAAATGACCAATGAGGCACATGTTATACACATATCCAAAACAACAGACATGACACACTTGTCCAAAATGATGCACATGACAAGTGTCCTTAATGACGCATGTGACACACATGTTACACGTGTCCTTAATGATGCATGTGACAGCCGTGTCCAAAACTACACACATGTCCAAAATGATGCACATGACACACGTGCCCAAAATGACGCACATGACACATGTGACACATGTGTCCAAAATCTAATCTTAGTGTTAGTCATAACCCTAAGCCTAGCATACATCTAAAAATAACCCAAGCAATAGGCCTAACCCTAACTCTAATCTCAGTGCTAGGCCTAACCCAAATCCAACCACAACACTTATCCCTGACCCGAACCATAAACCTAAACCTAACACCAGTTCTAGCCCTAACCCTAACTTATACCCTAGCATTAACACTAACAATATCCCCAACACCAGCCCTAGTCTTACGCTAACCCTAAATCTAACCCTAACCTTAGCCATAGTCCAAACCCTAACCCTATCCCTATCCTTAGGTGTAACACAAACCCTTACACTAGACCTAGACCTAACCATAAACTTAACCCTAAACGTAGTGCTAGCCCTAGCACAAACCTAAGCCCTTGGCCTAACCGTAACCCAAGACAAAACACTAACCTAAACCTAGACCTAGCCAAGCCTAACCCTTACCCTAACAATAGCAATAGCCCTAACCCTAACCCTTAACCTAAACATATTCGTAAACCTAGCCCTAGCCCCAGCCTTTGCCAAAGCCCTAAGCTTAGGTATAGCCGTATCACAAGGCCTAGCCCTAGACTTAGCCCTAACCCTAAACCTAACACTAACCCTAGCCCTAACCCTGTTCTTAACCCTAAAGCTAACCCTAACATCACCCCTAGACCTATCCCTAACCCTAACATTAGTCCTGGCCCTAACCATAATCCTAGACCTATCACTAATCCTAACATTAGAACATAGCCCTAAGCTTTCTCTAGCCATAGCCCAGTCTTAACCCTAACCCTGACATCAGCCCAAGACCTAACAATAACCATAAGCTAGCTCCTGCCTTTACCGTAACACTAGACCTAACACTAATCATAGACTTTGCCTTAACCCTAACCCTAACCCTAACTCTAGTCTAGCCCTAACACCAACCCTAACCCTAACTCTAGCCCTGGCTCTGGCCTTAGCCCTAAACCTGCATCTATCCTAGGACTAACACTAATCCTAACCCTAACCCTGGCCCTTGTACTAGCCCTAGCCCTAACTGTAGCTCAAACCCTAACCCTAACCCTAACTTTGGTTATAGAACAGCCATACACCTAACCCTAATGCTAGCCCTAACACTTGCCCTAAACATAGCCCTAGCCCTAGCCCAAGCCATCACCCTGGACATATGCTAAACATAGCTCTAAACCTAACCCTAGTCTTAGACCTAGGCATACCCTAGCCATACACAAGACCTAACACTATCCCAAGCACCAACATTAACCCTAGCCCTAGCCCGAAACCTAACCCTAGCACTAGGCCACACTCTAGCCAAAATCCTAACCCTAAACCATTACCTAACACTAAACCTAACACTAACCCTAAACCTAGCCCTAGCAATAACCCTAACACTAACTCTAGCCCTAGTCCTAGTCCAAACCTTAACACTAGCCCTAGCCCGAACCATAAAACTAGCCCTAGCCCGAACCATAAACCTAACCCTAACCCTAGTCTTAGGCCTAATCCAATCCTAGGTCTAAGCCTAGAACTAGCCTTAACCCTATCACTAACCCTAGACTTAGCCATAACGCTAGCCCAAACCCTAGCCCTAAACCTAATCCCAAACCTAACCCTACCCTAGTTGTAGCCATAACCCTAGGCCTCGTCTTAGCCCTTGTCCTAGTTCTAACTTTAGCCCCAGCCCTAACCCTAAACCTACTCATACCCCAAGCCCTGTGTCTAACCCTAACCATAGCCGTGGTCTTAAACCTAGCCATAGTCCTAGTCCTAGCCCTAGCTCTAGCCCTAGCGCCAACCCTAACCCTAGCTCTAGACCTAACCAGAGGCCTAAACCTAGCCCTAGTCTTAGCCCTAGCTCTAGCGCTAAACCTGACCCAAGAGTTATCATTAACCCTATACCCAGCCCTAGCCCTAAACCTAACCCTAGCCCTAATCCTAACCCAAGTCCCATCCCTAGCCCTAGTCCTTGGCATAGGCCTAGTCCTATCCTTAGCTCAAGCCCTAGCCCTGATGCTAACCATAGCACTGGCCCTAACCCTAAAACTAACTCTAGCCTAGCCTAGCCCTATCCCTAGGACTAGCCCAAGCCCTAACACTAGCACTAACCGTAACCCTAAACCCAATCTAACTCTAACCCTAGCCTACCCATAGCCATAGCCCTAACACTAGCACTGAATCGAATCCTAGACTTCTCAATAGCACTACCCCTAAACCTAGCACTAACCCTATCCCTAACCATAGCTCTAGCCCTAAATCGAGCCCCAACCAAACCCTTGGCCTAACCCTAACAATAGTCCTAGCCTAGCCCTAGCCCTAATCATAGTCCTAACACTAGCTGTAGCCCTAGTCTGAGCCCAAACCATAGCCCTAACCCTAACCCGGCCCTAGCACTAGCCCTAATCATAGCAATAGCGCTAACTCTAGCCTTAGCACTAACTGTAACCCTAGCCCTAGACCTAGACATAGATCTAGCCCTAGACTTAAACATAACCCTAACCCTAGGCATAACCCCAACCCCATTCCTAACCCTAACATAATCCTAGTCCTAAGCCTAGTCTTAGCCCTAACCCTAACTCTAGAACTAGCAATAGAATTAGCACAAGTGCTAGCCATAGAACTAGCCCTAATCTTGACCCTAGCACGATCCCAGCCTTAGCCCGAGGCATAACCCTAAACCTAACCTTAGCCTTACCCCTAGTCTTAACCCTAACCCTAAACCTAGACCTAGCCCAAGCCCTATCACTAACTCTAACAATACCCTTCTCTAGCCCTAGCTGTGGCCCTAACCCTAGCCCTAATCCTACTCATAGCCCTAGCCCTAATCCTAGACCTAGACCTAAACTTAGCACTAGGCCTAGCCCTATCGCTTGCTTAAGTCCTAGCCCTAGCATTTGGCCTAGCCCTGACACTAGGTCTAACCCTAAACCTAACTCTTGCCCTAGACCTAGCTCTAGTGCTAGCCCTAGCCCTAATGCTAAACATAGCCTGAGCTCTAACCATAGCACTAACTCTAGCTTAGCCCTAGTCCATACCCTAGTCCTAGTGCTAGCCCTAGGCTGAACGCTAACACTAACCCCAGCACTAGCCCTAGCCGTAACCCTAACACTAGACATAGCCCTAGCTTAAGACCTAGCTCTAGCTTTAAGCCTAACTGTAGCCCTTATCCTAGCCCTAGTTTTAACCCTAAACCTAACACTAGCCTTAGCCCTAGCCCTAATCCTAACCCTAGCCTATCCCAAGTCGTAGCCCTGCCAGTAGCACTAAACCTATCCCTAGCCTTATTAAACCTAGTGTGAGCCCTAACACTAGCACTAACCATAGCCCAATTTCTAGCCCCAGACCTAACTCTGAAACAAACCCTAGTCTTAGGCATAGCCCAAGCCATAGGCCTGGCCCTAACTGTAGTCCTAGCCTTAGATATAACTGTTAACCTAAGCCTAATCTTAGGCCCATTCCTAGTCCTAACCCTAAGCCCAACTCTAGCATAGCCCTAGCCATAACCCTTGCACAGGTCCTAACCTATACCTATCTTGAGCCCTAACACTAGCCCAAGCCTTATCCTAAGTCTTACCCCTAGCCTTAAAATTAATACTAGACTTAGCTCTAGTCCTTACCATAAACTTAGCCCTAAGCCTAACCCTAAACCTAACCCTAGCTCTAGCCTTAACCCTAAACCTAGAAATGACTTCACCCATAACCCTAGCCCCAGCTCTAGCCTAGGTGTAACCCTGGCCCTATCCCACACCCTAGCCATAGTCCGAACCTAGCCTTGGTTCTAGCCCTACCCTGAGCCCTAGCACTAACCCTAACCCTAACCCTGGCCCAAACTCTAACCTTACCCTGAGTCTAATCATAGCCTGACTAGGTAGCCCTATCCCTAGGCTTAGACATAGCCTTAGCCCTAAACCTAAATCTAGTCCTAGCCCTAATCCTAAACTTAGCCCTAGCCCGAACCTTAACACTAGCTCTAGCACTAACCTTAGCCCTAGCCTTAGGTCAAGACCTAGCCTTACATTTAATCCTGAATCTAAACTCAGACCTAGTGCTAGACGAGGCTCAAGGCCTAACAATAACCATAGAACTAGTCATAGCCATGACCCTAATCCTGGCCCAAGCCTTAACTCTAACCCTAACCCTAGTACTAGCCCCAGACCAAACACTTGCCCTAGCCCTATCCTTAGCAAAGCCCAAGTCTTAAACATAACTCTCGTCTCAACCATAGCCCTAAGCATAACCCTAGCCTTAACCATAACCCTAGTTCTAGCCCTAATACTGGCCCTAGTGCTAACTCCAGCCCTAAACCTAACACTAACTCTAGCCCAGTCCTAGCCCTAGGGCTAGCCCTAAACCAAGCACTAGCCCTAGCCTCAGACCAAGCACTAGCCCTAAACCTAACTCTAGCCCTAACCCTAGCCTCACTCCTAACACTAGCCCTAGCTTAGGCCTAGCCATAGCCCTGTCACTAGCAGTAAACCTAACCCTAACCTTATCAATAGCTCTAAACCTAACCCTATCCCTAACTATATCCCTAACCCTAGCTCTAGCCCTAACCCTAGCCCTAGACCAAGCCCAAGCCCTACACTTAACTCCAAGTCCTACTCCTAGACGAGGCACTAGGCCTAACCATAACCATAGCACTTGTCATAACCCTAACCCTAACCCTAGCCTTAGACTTAACTCTAACAATAACCCTAGCCCTAGTACTAGACCTAGCCCTAGCCCTAACCCAAAATCTAGTGCTAGCTCTAACACTAATGCTAGCCATAGTCCAATCTCTAGCCCTAGATGTAACCCTAAACTAAACCCTAGCCCTAGCCATAGCCCAACCCTAGACCTAACCCTAAACCTAGACCTGGGCTTAGGCCTAACCACTAACTTAACCCTAACCCGAAACATAGGCCCAGTCCTACCCTTAAGCCTAAGCCTAACGCTGGCATCTATTTAGACCTAGCTCTAACCCTAACCATGGGCCTAACTCTAACACTAACCCTAAGCCTAGAACTAGCATAGCCATAGAGCTAGACCTAACTCTATCCCTCAACTTAACCTTAAGCCCAACCCTATCCCTCAATTTAAGCTTAGGCCTAAACCTAATCCTTAAACTATCCCTAGTGTTAGCCATAGCTTTAGTCCTAGACCAATCCATATCAGTAAACTTAAAGCTTAGACCAAGCTCAAGCATTAATTCATGCCCAAACCCTAAACATAACCTTTTTGCTAACTCTTGCCCTAGGCCTAAACCTAAACTAAACACTTGCCCTAGCACTAGCCCTATCCATAGCCCTAGGCCTATTCTTAAACCTAAACTAGACTTGGCCTTAGCACTAAGTATAACCTTAGCCCTAATCCTAGCCCTAACACTAACCCTAACCCTAACCCTAACCCTAACCCTAACCCTAAGCTTAACTCTAGCTCAGGCCTAACCCTAGCACTGCGCCCAACTCTAGCCCTTGCCCTAAAACTAGACCTAGCCCTAGTCTTGTACTTAAACCTAGCTTAATCCTAGTCCTATCCCTGGCCCTATCCCAAATCCTAGCCTAGCCCTATCCATAGCCCTGACACTAACACCAAACCTAACCCTAGCCTTATTAATAAACCTAACCCTAGCCCTATCCCTAACTCAGGCTCTAGCACTAACCATAGCTCTAGAATTAGACAAGCTCTAGCTCTATCCTTAACCCTAAATCTAACACAAGTCCTAGCACTAGACGAAACTCCAGGACTGACCATAGACTTAGCCATAGCGCTAAACCTAACCCTACACCTAGATTTAATTTTAATTTTAACACCAGTCTTAGCACTAGTCCTAACCCTAAACCTAGAGCTAACCCTAACACTAGCCTAAGCCCAAGCATTAGACCTAGAACTATTCCTAAACCTAAACCTGCACCTAAACCTAACCCTAGACCCAAACCGAACTTTAACAATAGCCCTAGCCCTAGACATACACAAAGCCCTATAACAAGCCCTAGCCAAAAACCTATCCCTAGACTAGGCCCTAGCAAAAGAATTAACCTAGACCTAACCATAACCACCTGGAAAGGTGATGTTATGTTAAGTTAATGGGCCAGGTGGAGTTGTTTTGGCACTGGAAGAGCTATGCTGCTGCTTTGGGCAGTTACCCTTCACCAACACACTGAGCTCCCTAGCTGTCACATCCACTTTCAGACATCTGTGCTGCCAGAGCAGTTGCTTTCCATGGTAGCTGAAAATGGCGTGGGCACTGAACTTCTCTCTGGTAGTGCAGTTCTAGCGCCTTGAGTGAGGATCTCCATCTTGTTTTGTGTAGGTGCTGAACCTGCTTGATTCCATCACACTGGGCTTAATGGGCATTGGACAGGAAGTGACCAAACAGGGTTTCAGGAGATCTGCTTGGAAAGGTGATGGTATGTGAAATTTATGAGCCAAATGGAGTTGGTTTGGCACTGGAAGATCTATGCTGCTGCTTCGGGCAGTTGCCATTCACCAACAAACACGCTGAGTTCCCTAGGTGTCACTTCCACTTTCAGAAATATATGCTGCCAGATCAGTGAGGTTTCCATGGTAGGTGGAAATGACTTGGGCACTGACCTTGGCTCTTGCTGTGGAGTTCTTAGCACCTTGAGTGAGAATCTCAAACTTTGATCTATGTAGGTGCTCAACCTGCTTGACTCCATCACCCTGGGCTCAATGGGCAGTGGACAGGAAGTGACCAAACAGGGTTTCAGAAGATCTGCTTGCAAATGTGATGGTATCTGAAGTTAATGAGCCAGATGGAGTTGCTTCGGCACTGGAAGACCTGTGCTACTGCTTCGAGCAGTTGCCCTTCAGCAAAACACTGAGTTCCCTAGGTGTCACATCCACTTTCAGACATATATGCTGCCAGAGCAGTTTGTTTCCATGGTAGCTGGAAATGGCGTGGGCACTGAACTTGTCTCATGCTGTGCAGTTCTTAGCGCCTTGAGTGAGGATCTCCATCTTGTTTTGTGTAGGTGCTGAACCTGCTTGATTCCATCACCCTGGGCTTAATGGGCATTGGACAGGAAGTGACCAAAAAGGGTTTCAGGAAATCTGATTTGGAAAGGTGATGGTATGTGAAATTAATGAGCCAGGTGGAGTTGTTTTGGCACTGGAACACCTGTGCTGATGCTTTGGGCAATTGCCATTCACCAACACACTGATTTCCCTTAATGTCACGTCCACTTTCATACGTCTGTGCTACCAGAGCAGTTGCTTTACATGGTACTGGAAATGTCTTGGGCGCTTAACTTTGCTGTGGCTGTGTAGTTCTTCATGCCTTGAGTGAGGATCTCCGCCTTTGTTTTGTATAGGTGTACAACCTGCTTGATTCCATCAAACTGGACTCACATTCTTTGGACATGAAGTGAAAAAATCAGGGATTCCAGGTACTCAGCTTTGAAATGTGATGGTTTGTGAAATTAATGAGCCAGGTGGAGTTGTTTTGGCACTGGAAGACCTGATCTGCTGCTTCGGGAAGTTGCCATTCTCCAACACACTGAGTTCCCCATGTGTCACATCCAATTTCAGACATCTGTGCTGCCAGAGCAGTTGGTTTCCATGGTAGGTGAAAATGGCTTGGGGGCTGATCTTGTCTCTGGCTGTGGAGTTCTTCGTGCTTTTAGTGTGGATCTCCGTCTTTGTTTTGTGTAGGTGCTCAACCTGCTTAATTATATCACCCTGGTCTCACATTCTTTGGATATGAAGTGAAAAAAGCAGGCATCCCAGGTGCTCTGCTTTGAAATGTGATGGTTTGTGAAATTAATGAGCCAGGTGGAGTTGATTTGCACTGGAAGACCTGTGCTGCTTCTTCAGGCAGTTGCTATTCACCAACACACTGAGTTCCCTAGGTGTCACATTCACTTTAGACATATAAGCTGCAAGAGCAGTTGACTTACATGGTCGGTGGAAATGGCACGGGCACTGAACTTTTCTCTGGCTATGGAGTTCTTCGTGCATTTAGTGAATATCTCCGTCTTTGTTTTGTGTAGGTACTCAACATGCTTACTTCCATCAAATTGGACTCACAATCGTTGGACATGAAGTGAAAAAAAGCAGGCATTCAAGGTGATCCGCTTGGAAATGTGATGGTATGTGAAATTAATGGGCCAGATGGAGTTGCTTCGGCACTGGAAGACCTGTGCTGCTGCTTCGGGCAGTTGCCCTTCACCAACACACTGAGTTCCCTAGGTGTCACATCCACTTTCAGACTTATATGCTGCCAGAGCAGTTGGTTTCCATGGTAGGTGGAAATGACTTGGGCACTGAACTTGTCTCTTGCTGAGCAGTTCTTCATGCCTTGAGTGAGGATCTCCTTCTGTGTTTTTTGTAGGTGCTAAGCCTACTTGATTCCATCGAACTGGTCTCATTTGGCATTGGGCAGGAAATGACCAAATAGTATGTTAGGGGATCTGCTTGGAATGCTGATGGCATTGGAAGCTGATGAGCCAGGTGGAGTTGTTGTGGCACTGGAGAACCTGTGCTGCTGCTTCGGGCAATTGCCTTTCACCCACACTGAGTTCCCTAGGTGTCACTTCCACTTTCAGACATCTGTGCAGCCACAGAAGTAGCTTTCTCTAGTACTGGAAATGGCTTGGGCACTGAACTTGCCTCTTGCTGTGCAGTTCTTCATTTCTTGAGTGAGGATCTCCATCTCGGTTTGTTTAGGAGCTCAACCTGCTTGTTTCCATCAAACTCGACTCATATTCGTTGACTTTGAAGCGAAAAAATTAGGGATGGTTGATGATGCGTTTTGAAATGTGACGGTACGTGAAATTAATGGGCCAGATGGAGTTTCTTTGGCACTGGAAGAACTATGCTGGTGCTTCGGGCATATGCCCTTCACCAACACACTGAGTTCCCTAGGTGTCACTTCCACTTTCAGACATCTGTGCTGCCATAGCAGTTGGTTTCCATGGCAGGTGGAAATGACTTGGGCACTGAACTTGTCTCTTCTGTGGAGTTCTTTGTGCCTTGAGTGAGGATCTCCGTCTTTGTTTTGTGTAGGTGCTCAACAGGCTTTATTCCATCAAACTCAGCTCAATGGGCATTGAACAGGAAGTAACCAAATAGTGTTTCAGGAGATCTGATTTGGAAAGGTGATGGTATGTGAAATAAATGAGCCAGGTGTTGTTTTTTTCGCACTGGAAGACCTGTGATGCTGCTTTGGGAAGTTGCCATTCACCAACACACTGACTTCCCTAGGTGTCACATCCCTTTCAGACCTATGTACTCCCAGAGCAGTTGCTTTCCATTGTAGTGGAAATGGCTTGGGCGCTGAACTTGTCTCTGGCTGTGAAGTTCTTTGTGCCTTGACTGAGGATCTCCGTCTTTGTTTTGTGTATGTGCTCAACCTGCTTAATTCCATCTTCCTGGGCTCACATTCTTTAGACGTGAAGTGAAAAAAGCAGGAATTCCAGGTACTCCGCATTAAAATGTGATGGTATGTAAAATTAATGAGCTAGGTGGAGTTGTTTTGGCACTGGAAGGCCTGTGCTGCAGCTTCGGGCAGTTACCCTTCAGCAACTCACTGAGTTCCCTAGGGTTCACTTCCACTTTCAGACATCTGTGCTGCCAGAGTAGTTGCTTTCCATGGTAGGTGGAAATGACTTCCACGCTGAACTTGTCTCTGGATGTGCAGTTCTTAGCACCTTGAGTGAGCATCTCCATCTTTGCTTTCTGTAGGTGTTTAACCTGCATGATTCCATCACCCTGGGCTTAATGGGCATTGGACAGGAAATGACCAAACAGGATTTCAGTAGTTATGATTGGAAATGTGATGGTGTGTGAATTTAATGAGCCAGGTGGAGTTGTTTTGGCCCTGAAAGTGCTGTGCTGTTCTTTCCAACATTTGCCATACACCAACACACTGAGTTCCCTAAGTGTCACTTCCACTTTCAAACATCTGTGCAGCCAGAGCAGTTGCTTTCCATGGTACTGGAAACGGCTTGGATGCTGAATCATTCTTTGGCTGTGGATTTTATTAGCACATTGAGTGAGGATCTCCATCTTTGTTTCGTGTGGGTGCTCAACCTGATTGATTCCATCACCTTGGGCTCAGATTCTTTGGACATGAAGCGAAAAAAGCAGGGATTTCAAGTGGTCCCCCTTAAAATATGATGTTATGTGAAATTAACGATCCTGGTGGAATTGTTTTGGCAATGGAAAAGCTAAGTGCTGCTTTGGACAGTTGCCGTTCACCAACACACTGAGTTCCCTAGGTATCACTTTCACTTTTAAACATATGTGCTGCCAGAGCATTTGCTTTCCATGGTAGTGGAAATGGCTTGGACGCTGAACTTGTCTCTGGCTTTGAAGTTCTTCATGCTTTGAGTGAGGATTTCTGTGTTTTTTTTGTATGGGTTCTCAATCTGCTTGATTCCATCACACTGGGCTCACATTCTTTAGACGTGAAGTGAAAAAAGCAGGAATTCCAGGTGATCCGCATTAAAATATGATGGTATGTAAAATTAATGAGCTAGGTGGAGTTGTTTTGGCACTGGAAGAGCTGTGCTGCAGCTTCGGGCAGTTGCTATTCAAAACACACTGAGTTCCCTAGGTGTCACTTTCACTTTCAGACATCTGTGCTGCCAGAACTGTTGCCTTCCATGGTAGGTGGAAATGCCTTGGCACTGAACTTGTCTCTTGCTGTCAGTTCTTAGCCCCTTATGTGAGGATCTCCATCTTTGTTTTGTGTAGGTCCTGAACCTGCTTGATTCCATTAAACTGCGCTCAATAGACTTTGGACATGAAGTGAACAAACAGGGTTTCAGGAGATCTGCTTGGAAATGTGATGGTATGTGAAGTTAATGAGCCAAGTGGAGTTGGTTTGGCACTGGAAGAGCTGTGCTGCTTCTTCGGGCAGTGGACATTCACGAACACATTGTGCTCCCTAGGTGTCACAACCACTTTCAGACATATGTGCTGGCATAGCAGTTGCTTTCCATTGAAGCTGCAAATGTCTTCAGTGCTGAACTTCTCTGTGGCTGTGGAATTTTTAGCGCCTTAGTGAGGATCTCCATGTTAGCTTTGTGTAGGTGCTCAACCTGCTTGTTTGCATCACACTGTGCTCACATTTTTTGTACAGGAACTGAACAAACAGGGATTCCAGTTTATCCGCTTTGAATAGTAAAGCTATGTGAAGTTAATGAGTCAGGTGGAGTTGTTTTGGCACTGGAAGACCTGTGCTGTTGTTTCGGGCAGTTGCCCTTCACCAACACACTGAGTTCCCTAGGTGTCACTTTCACTTTCAGTCATATGTGCTGCCAGAGCAGTTGGTTTACATGGTAGGTGGAAAAGGATTGGGGGCTGAGCTTCTTTCTGCCTATGGAGTTTTTAGTGCCTTGAGTGAGGATCTCCGTCTTTGTTTTGTGGAGGTGCTCAACCT
The DNA here is from genome assembly GCF_030435755.1 of Ochotona princeps. Lineage (NCBI taxonomy): Eukaryota > Metazoa > Chordata > Mammalia > Lagomorpha > Ochotonidae > Ochotona > Ochotona princeps. The sequence goes on along the minus strand of NC_080834.1, from coordinate 574,649 downwards.
GCTTTATTCCATCAACTATGGCGCAATTGGCATTGGACAGGAAGTGACCCAAAATTGTTTGCAGGAGATCCACTTCGAAAGCTGATGGTGTGTGAAGTTAATGAGCCAGGTGGAGTTGTTTTGGCACTGGAAGACCTGTGCTGTTGCTTCTTTGGGCTGTTGCCATTCACCATCACACTGAGTTCCCTAGGTGTCACATCCACTCTCAGATATCTGTGCTGCCAGAGCAGTTGCTTTCCATGGTAGCTGGAAAGGGTTTGGGTGCTGATCTTTCCCTGCCTGGGGAGCTTTGAGTGCCTTGAAAGAGAATGTTTCCTTGTTTTGTGTAGGTGCTAACCTGCTTAATTCCATCAAAATCAGCTCAACATTCTTTGGACAGCTGGTGACCAAACAGGGTTTGCTGGAGATATTTTTAAAAATGTGATGTCTTGTGAAGTAAATGAGCCAGGTGGAGATCTTTTTGCACTGGAAGACCTGTGCTGCTGTTTCGGGCTGTTGCATTTCACCAACACACTGAATTCCCTAGGTGTCACATCCACTTTAGACATTTGTGCTGCCAGAGCAGCTGGTTTCCATGGTAGGTTGAAATTAAATGGCTTGGGCGCAGAACTTGTCTCTGGCTGGTGAGCTGTTAGGGCCTTTACTGTGAGTGGATCTACATCTTTCATTTCTGTGAGTGCTGAACCTGCATGATTCCATCACCCTGGGCTCAATGGGCCGTGGACAGGGTGTCCAAACCGGCTTTTAGGTGATCTGCATTGGTTAGTTGATGCAATGTGAAAGTAATGTTCCAGGTGGAGTTGTTTTGGCACAGGAAGACCTGTGCTGCTGCTTTGGGCAGTTGCCCTTCACCAACACACTGAGTTCCCTAGGTGTCACATCCACTTTCAGTCATATGTGCTCCCAGAGCAGTTGCTTTCCATGGTAGGTGGAAATGACTTGGGCGCTGAACTTGTCTCTGGCTGTGAAGTTTTTAGCGCCTTGAATGAAGATCTCCATCTTTGTTTTGTGTAGGTGCTCAACTTGTTGATCCCATCAAAATGTGCTCACATTCTTGGGACATGAAGTGAAAAAAGCATGGTTTCCAGGTGATCCACCTTAAAATGTGATTGTATGTGAAGTAAATGAGCCAGCTGGTGTTGTTTTGGCCCTGGAAGACCTGTGCTGCTGCTACGGGAGGTTGCCATTCAAAACCACATTGAGTTCGCTAGGTGTCACATCCACTTGCAGACATCTGTGCTGCCAGAGCAGTTGCTTTCCATGGCAAGTGGTAATGACTTGGGCGCTGAACATGTCTCTTGCTGTGCAGTTCTTCATGCCTTGAATGAGGATCTACATCTTTGTTTTGTGTGGGTGCTCAACCTGCTTGATTCCATCAACCTGGGCTCAAGGAGGAGTGGACAGGAAGTGAGCAAACAGGGTTTCAGAAGATCTGCTTGGAAATGTGATGGTAGGTGAAGTTAATGAGCCAGGTGGAGTTGTTTTGGTCCAGGAAGGCCTGTGCTACTGCTTCGTGCAGTTGCCCTTCAAAAGCACACTGAGTTCTCTGGGTGTCACATCCACTTTCAGACATCTGTGCTGCCAGAGCTGTTGCTTCCCATAAGTGGAAATGGCTTGGGAGCTGAACTTCTCTCTGGCTGTGGAGTTTTTAGTGCCCTGAGTGCGGATCTGCATCTTTGTTTTTTGTAGGTTCTCAACCTGCTTGATTCCAGCAAACTGTGCTCAACTTTCTTTGGAGCTGAAGTGAAAAATCACGGATCCAGGAGATCTGTTGGAAAGGTGATGGTATGTAAAAATCATGAGCCAGGTGATGTTGTTTTATCACTGGAAGGCCTGTGCTGCTGCTAAGGGCAGTTGACGTTCAAAAACATACTGAGGTCCTTGGAGTCACATCCACTTTCTGATATATGTGCAGCCAGAACAGTTGCTTTCCATGGTAGGTGGAAATGCTTGGGTGTTGAACTTCTCCCTGGCTGTGGAGTGTTATTGCCTTGAATGAGGATCTCCGTCTTTGTTTTGTGTGGATGCTCAACCTGCTTCATTCCCTCAAACTGGGCTCAATGTGCATTGGAAAGTAAGTGACAAAACAGGTTTTCTAAAAGATCTGCTTTGAAAAATGATGTATGTGAAGTTATGAGCAAGCTGGAGTTGTTTTGGCACTGGAAGAGCTGTGCTGCTGCTTCGGGCACTTGTCATTCACCAACACACTGAGTTCCCTAGGTGTCACATCCACTTTCAGACTTCTGTCCTTGTCAGATCAGTTGCTTTCCATGGTAGGTGGAAATGACTTGGGCGCTTAATTTGTCTCTGACTTTGGATTTTTTCGTGCCTTGAGTGTGGATCTCCATCGTTGTTTTTTGTGGGCGCTCAACCTGCTTGGTTCCATCAAACTGGATTCAATGGGCATTTGACAGGAAGGGTAAAATCTTGGTTTAAGGAGATCTGCTTTGAAAGGTGATGGTATGTGAAGTTAATGAGCCAGGTGGAGTTGTTTTGGCACTGGAAGACCTGTGCTCCTGCTTTGGGCAGTTGCCATTCACCAACACACTGAGTTCCCTAGGTGTCACATCCACTTTCAGACATCTGAGCTGTCAGAGCAGTGGCTTTCCATGGTAGGTGGAAATGGCTAGCGCACTGAACTTGTTTGTGGCAGTGGAGTTCTTCGTGCCTTGAGTGACTTCTCCATCTTTGTTTTGTGTGGGTGCTGGACCTGCTTGATTTCATCACCCTGGGCTAAATGGGCAGTTGACCGGAAGTGAACAAACAGGGTTTCCAGAAGTTCTGGAAGCTAATGAGCCAGGTGGAGTTATTTTGGCACTGGAAGACCTGTGCTTCTTCTTCTTGCAGTTGCCATCTACCAACTCACTGAGTTCGCTAGGTGTCACTTCCACATTAGACATATGTGCTGCCAGAGCAGTTGCTTTCCAGGGTAGGTGGAAATGGCTTGGGCGCTGAACTTGTCTCTGGCTGTGGCGTTTTAAGCACTCTGAGTGAGCATCTTCATCGTTTTTTCGTGTCGGTACTAAACTTGCTTGATTCATCAAACTTGTCTCAACATTCTTTGTACATGAAGTAAAAAAAGCACTGTTTCTAAGAGAACTGCATCGAAAGCTGATAGTGCATGAAGCTAATGAGCCCAGTTGACTTGTTTTGGCACTGGAAGACCTGTGCTGCTGCGTCGGCCAGTTGCCATTCACCAACACACTACCTTCCCTAGGTGTCATATGCATTTTCAGACATATGTGCTGCCAGAGCAGTTGCTTTCCATGGTAGGTGGAAATGGCTTGGGCACTGAACTTATCTCTGGCTCTGGAGCTTTGAGCGCCTTCAGTGAGGATCTCCATCTTTGTTTTGTGTGTGTGCTGTATCTGCTTGGTTCCATCAAACTGGGCTCACTTGTACATTGGACAGGAAGTGACCAAACAGGGTTTGCAGGAGATGCGTGTCAAAAGGTGATGGTATGTGAAGTTAATGAGCCAGGTAGAGTTGTTTTGTCACTGAAAGATCTGTTCTGCTGCTTTGGGCAGTTGCCATTCACCAACACACTGAATTCCCTAGGTGTCACATCCACTTTCAGACTTATGTGCCTCAGGAGTCGTTGCCATCCATGGTTGCTGGAAATAGCTTGGGCACTGAACATCTCTTTGATTCTGGAGTTTTGAGCACCTTGAGTGAGAAGCTCCATCGTTGATTTGTGTGTGGGTGCTCAACCTGCTTGTTTCCATCAAACTCGGCTCAACTTTCTTTGCACATGAAGTAAAAAGCAGGGTTTCTGAGATATCCGCGTTGAGAATGTGATGGTATGTGAGGTTAATGAGCCAGGTGGAGCTGTTTTGTCACACGAAGACCTTTGCTGATGCTTAGGAAAATTTGCCATTCACCAACACACTGAGTTCCCTAGGTGTCACATCCACTTTCACAGATATGTACTGCCAGAGCCTTTGCTTTCCATGGTAGCTGGAAACAGCATGGGCGCTGAACATGTCTCTGGTTGAGGAGTTGTTAGTATCTTGAGTGAGGATCTTCATCTTTGCATTTGTTGGTGCTCAACCTGCTTGATTCCATGAAACTGAACTCACATTCTTTGTACAAGAAGTGAAAAAATCAGGGATTCCAGGAGATCTGCTTGGCAAGGTGATGGTATTTGAAGTTAATGAGACAGGTGGTGTTCCCTTGAAACTCGATTCAACATTCTTTGCACTGTTTCTGTGAGATTCGCATTGAAAGCTGAAGGTGTGTGAAGTTAATGAGTTGGGGGTGTTGTTTTACAATTGAAAGAAGTGTGCTGCTGATTTGGGTAGTTGTCATTTACTAACACACTAAGTTCCATAGGTGTCATATCCACTTTCAGCCATCTGTGCTGCCAGAGCCTTTGATTTCCATTGTAGCTGGAAATAGCATGGACGCTGATCTTGTCTCTGACTCTGGAGTTGTTAGCACATGAAGTGAGGGTCTCCATCTTTTCATTGTGTAGGTGCTTAAGCTGCTTGATTCCATCAAGCTGGGCTCAATTAGCATTGGACATGAAGTTACTTGAGTTGCTGGTTATTCCGGTTGGAAATGTGATGGTATGTAAATTTAATGAGCCAGGCGGAGTTGCTTTGGCACTGGAAGACCTGTGCTGCTGCGTTGGGCACTTGCCATTCACCAACACACTGAGTTCCCTAGGTGTCACATTCAATTTCAGACATATATGCTGCTAGAGGTCTTGCTTTCCATGCTACATGAAAAGGGCTTGTGCACTGAACTTCTCTCTGGCTGAGTGAGGATCTCCATCTTTGTTTTTTGTGGGTGTTCAACGTGCTTGGTTCCATCAACCTCGGCTCAATATTCCTTGCACATGAAGTATAAAGCAGGGTTTCTGAGAGATGCGCGTCGAAAGATGATGGTGTGTGAAATTAATGAACCAGGTGGAGTTGTTTTGGCACTGGAAGACCTATGCTGCTGCTTCGGGCAATTTCCATTCACCAACACACTGAGTTCCCTAGGTGTCACATCCACTTTCAGACATCTGTTCTGCCAAGGTAGTTGGTTTCTATTGTAGCTGGAAAAGACTTGGGAATTGAATTTGTCTCTGGCTATGGGGTTTTTAGCGCCTTGATTTCGAATCTCCATCTTTTTTTTGTGTGTGGGTGCTCAACCTGCTTGATTCCATCAACATGATCTCACATTCTTTTGACATGAAGTGAAAAAAGTAGGGTTTCTGGGAGATCCGCGTCAAAAGCTGATGGCATGTGAAGTTAATGAGAACAGTGGAGTTGTTTTGGTACTGGAAAACCTGTGCTGCTACTTCAGGCAGTTGCCATTCACCAACATACTGAGTTATCTAGGTGTCACTTCCACTTTCAAACAAATGTGCTGCCAGAGCAGATGCTTTCAATGGTAAGTGGAAATGCTTGGGCGCTAAACTTGTCTCTGGCTCTCGACACACACAAATCAAAGGTATACATCCTCACTCAAGATGCTAACCAATCCATACACAGAGAGATATTTAGTGTTAGGGCCATTTTCAACTGCCATGGAAAGCAACTGCTCTGGCAGAACAGATGTCTGAAAGTGGATGTGACACCTACGGAACTCAGTGTGTTTGTGTGGCAACTGCCCGAAGCAACTGCAAATGTCTTCCAGTGCCAAAACAACTCCACCTGACTCATTAATTTCACATACCATTACCATTACTAGCAGATCTTCTGAAACCCTACTTTTTTCACTTCATGTCCAAAGAATGTGAGAACAGGTAATGAAATGAAGCAGGTTGAGCTCATACACAAAACAAAGATGGAGATCCTCACTCAAGGAATGAAGAACTCCACAGCCAGAGACAAGTTCAGTGCCCATGCCATTTCCAGCTACCATGGACAGCAATTGCTCTAGCAGCACAGATGCCTGAAATTGGATGTGACACCTAGGGAACTCAGTGTGTTAGTGAATGGCAACTGGATGAACCAGCAGCACAGATCTTACAGTGCAGAAACAACTGCACCTGTTTCATTAATTTCACATACCGTCACATTTCCAAATGGATCAGCCTGAATCCATACTTTTCTCGCTTCATGTCCAAAGAATGTGAGCCCAGGTTGATGGAATCAAGCAGGATGTGCACCTACAAAAAACAAAGATAGATCTTCACTCAAGGCATGAAGAACCCCAGAGCCAGAGACAAGTTCAGCGCCCAAGCCATTTCCACCTACCATTGAAAGCAACTGCTCTGGCAGCACAGATGTTTGAAAGTGGATGTGACACCTAGGGAAGGTAGTGTGGTGGTGAAAGGCAACTGCCCAAAGCAGCAGCACAGGTTTTCCAGTGCAAATCAACTCCACTTGGCTCTTTCAGTTCACATACCATCACTTTTCAAAGTGGATCACCTGGAATCCCTGCTTTTTCACTTCATGTCCAAAGAATTTGAGCCCAGGTTGATGGAATTAAGCAGGTTGAGCACCCACACAAAACAAAGATGGAGATGATCACTGAAGGCATGAAGAATTCTTGAGCCAGAGAGAAGTTCAACGCCCAAGCAATTCCAGTACCATGGAAAGCAACTGCTCTGGCTGCACAGATGTCTGAAAGTAGATGTGACACCTAGGGAAATCAGTGTGTGGGTGAATGGCACTGCCAGAAGGAGCAGCACAGGTTTTTCCAGTGCCAAAACAACTCCACCTGGATCTTGAACTTCACATACCATTACATTTCGAAGCTGATCTTCTGGAAACCCTCATTGGTCGCTTCCTGTCCAGTGCCCATTGAGCCCAGTTTGATGGAATCAATCAGGTTGAACACCCAAACAAAGCAACTACGGAAATCCTCACTCAAGTCGCTAAAACCTCCACAGTCAGAGAGAAGTTCAGAGCCCAAGTCATTTCCAGTACCATGGAAAGCAATTGCTCTGGCAGCACAGATGTCTGAAAGTGGATATGCCAGTTAGGGAACTCAGGGTGTTGGTGAATGGCAACTGCCCTAAGTAGCAGCAACATAGGTTTCCAGTGCCAAACCGACTCCACCTGGTTCATTAACTTCACATACCATCACCTTTCCAAGCAGATCTTCTGGAAACTCTCTTTCGTCACTTCCTGTCCACTGCCCATTGAGTCCAGTTTGATAGATTCAAGCAGGTTGAGCAGCTACACAAAACAAAGATGGAGATCCTCACTCAAGGCATGAAGAACTGCACAGCCACAGCGAAGTTCAGTTTCCAGTACCATGTAAAGCAACTGCTCTGGCAGCACAGATGTATGAAAGTGGATGTGACACTAAGGGAAATCAGTGTGTTGGTGAATGGCAACTGCCCAAAACAGCAGCACAGGATTTCCAGTGCCAAACCGACTCCACCTGTCTCATTGACTTCATATACCATCACATTTGGAAGCAGATCTTCTGGAAACCCTATTTTGTTACTTTCTGTCCACTGCTCATTAAGCCCGATTTGATGGTTCAGCAGGCTGTGCATCCACACAAAACAAAGATGGAGATCCTCACTCAAGTCGCTAAAACTCTACAGCCAGAAGGAAGTTCAGTGCCCAAGTCATTTCCACCTTCCATGGTATGCAACTGCTCTGGAAGTACAGATGTCTGAAAGTGGATGTGACACCTAGGCACCTCAGGGTGTGGGTGAAAGGCAACTGCCCGATGCAGCAGCACTGGTCATCTTGTGCCGAAGCAACTCTACCTGTTTAACTGATTTCACATGCCATCACATTTTACTGCAGATCACCGAGAAACCCTGTTTTTTCACTTCTTTTTCAAAGAATGTGAGATCAGTTTGATGGAATTCAGCAGGTTGAGCACCTACACAAAACAAAGATGGAGATCCTAACGCAAAGCACGAAAAACTCCAAAGCCAGAGACAAGTTCAGTGCCCATGCCATTTCCAGCTATCATTGAAGCAATAGCTCTGACAACACATATGTCTGAAAGTGGATGTGACACTTAGGGAAATCAGTTGTTGGTGAATGGCAACTGCCCAAAGCAGCAGCACAGGTCTTCCGGTGCCCAAACAACTCCACCTGGCTCATTAATTTCACATACCATCACCTTCCAAGTGGATCACCTGTAATACGTGCTTTTTTCGCTTCATGTCCAAAGAATGTGAGCCCAGGTTGGTGGAATCAAGCAGGTTGTGCACCTAGAAAATACACAGATGGAGATCCTCACTCAAGGCACGCAGAACCCCAGAGCCAGAGAGTAGTTCAGCACCCAAGCATTTTCCACCTATCATGGAAAGAGACTGCTCTGGCAGCACATATGTCTGAAACTGGAAGTTTCACCTAGGGAACTCAGTGTGTTGGTGAATGGCAACTGCCCGAAGCAGCAGCAGCAGCACAGGTTTTCCAGTGCAAATCAACTACACCTGGCTCTTTCACTTCACATATCATCTCGTTTTGAAAGTGGAGCAACTGGAATCCCTGCTTTTTCACTTCATGTCCAAAGAATATGTGTCCAGTGTGATGGAATTAAGAAGGTTGAGCACCTACAAAATACAAAGATGGAGATCCTCACTCAAGGCATGAAGAATTCCAGAGCCATTTCCAGTACCATGCCAAGCAACTGCTCTGGCAGCACATATGTCTGAAAGTGGATGTGACAACTAGAAAACTCAGTGTATGGGTGAATGGCAACTGCCTGAAGCAGCAGCACAGGTTGTCCAATGCCAAACAACTCCACCTGGTTCATTAATTTCACACGCCATCATATTTTAAGGCGGATGTCCCAGAACCCTGCTCTTCTCACTTCATGATGGAATCAAGCAGGTTCAGCACCCACACAATCAAACGATGGAGATCTTCACTCAAGGTTGAAGAACTCCACAGCCAGAGACAAGTTCAGTGCCCATGCCATTTTCAGCTATCATTGAAAGCAATTGCTCTGGCAGCACAGATGTCTGAAAGTGGATGTGACACATAGGGAACTCAGTGTGTTGGTGAATGGCCCTGCCCGAAGTAGCCGCACAGGTTTTTCCACTGCGAAACCGACTCCACCTGTCTCATTAACTTAACATACCATCACCTTTCCAAGCAGATCTTCTGGAAACCGTCTTTGGTCACTACCTGTCCACTACCCATTGAGCCCAGTTTGATGGAATCAAGCAGGTTGAGCACCTACAAAAAACAGCTTTTGATATCCTCACTCATGGCACGAAGAACTCCACAGCCAGAGACAAGTTTAGTGCTGTAGCCATTTCCAGCTACCATGGAAAGCAACTGCTCTGGCACAGATGTCTGAAAGTGAATGAGACACCTAGGGCACTCAGTGTGTTGGTGAATGGCAACTTCCCGATGCAGCAGCACAGGTCTTGCAGTGCAAAAACAATTACACCTGGCCTATTCACTTCACATACCATCACCTTTTCAATGCGGATCACCTGGAATCCCTGCTGTTACCACTTCAATTCCAAAGAATATGAGCCTAGGTTGATGGAATGAAGCAGGTTGTGCACCTACAAAAAATAAAGATGGAGATCCTCACTCACGGAGCTAAGAACTGCACAGCAAAAGACAGGTTCAGTGCCAAAGCCATTTTCACTACCACGGAAAGCAATTGCTCTGGCAGCACACATGTCTGAAAGTGGATGTGACACCTACGGAACTCAGTCTGTTGGCGAAATTCAACTGCCCGAAGCAGCAGCACAGATTTTCCAGCGCCAAACCAACTCCACCTGGCTCATTAATTTCACATACTATAACCTTTCGAAGCAGGTCTTCTGGAAATCCTCTTTGGTCACTTCCTGTCCATTGCCCATTGAGCCCAGGGTGATGGAATCAAGCAGGTTGAACGCATGCACAAAATAAGGATGGGAATCCACACTCATGTCGCTAAAAACTCAACAGCCAGAGACAAGTTCGGTGCCCGTGCCATTTCCAGCTACCATGGAAAGCAACTGCTCTGGCAGCACATATGTCTGAAAGTGAATGTGACACCTAGGGAACTCAGTGTTTTGGTGAATTGCAACTGCCCTAAGTAATAGCACAGGTTTTCCAGTGCCAAAACAACTCCACCTGGCTCATTAATTTCACATACTATCACATTTCCCAGTGGATCACCTGGAATCCGTGCTTTTTTCGCGTCATGTCCAAAGAATGTGAGCCCAGGTTGGTGGAATCAAGCAGGTTGTGCACCTACAAAAAACAAAGATGGAGATCCTCACACATATCTCTAAAAACTCCACAACCAGAGGGAAGTTCACCGCCCAAGAAATTTCCACTACCATGGAAAGCAACTGCTCTGGTAGCACAGATGTCTGAAAGTGGAAGTGACACCTAGGAAGTCAGTGTGTTGGTGAATGGCAATTGCCCGAAGCAGCAGCACAGATCTTCCAGTGCCAAAACAACTCCACCTGGTTCATTAACTGCAGTCCCCAGTCTCCCATGGGTTAACTCCAATGCTTAGCTTCTTCCTCAGAGGGTAACAGGATGGCAATTTTGGCCTGATACATCTTGCCACTGGCTTAACCGCAAGTTCCTGCTTCGTATTTGTCAAGTTATCTGCCAAGGGATTGGATAAACACTGGGAGGAGCTCGAGAAATTTAGGGTGGCCACTTGAGGAATGGATAGACACTGGGATGAAACTTGAGGGATTTAGGGTGGCCACTTGAGGATTGGATAGACACTGGGAGGAACTCGAGGGATTTAGGGTGGCCACTTGAGGACTGGATAAACACTGGGAGGAGCAAGCAGAGTATAAAAGAAAGCCTGGAGTTTCAATAAAGATCATTTTTGCATTCAGCATTCTGTGTACAAGAGTGACCCACTGCGTGTCGTCTTGTGTTGTCTCACTGTGTTGTCTTTTTGTAACCCTAGTACCTCCACTCGGCTCTGGGTACGTGGCGACGCGGGTGCTGCCAACATCTGGAGGTCCCACCGAGAATGAGAAAGAGAGGATACAAGGAAGGGTCGTCCTGGGAGGCTGGCCAGCTGATTCAGGTAAGTGGGACGTATTGTAAGTCTCTCCTAAACTGGTAGGAGAGGGAGTTTCATTTTGAAATATAGTCAGGTTTTAGTTTTATTTTGAAATACAGTTAGGTTTTAGACTTATTTTGAAATATAACTAGGTTTTAGATTTATTTTGAAAGTTTTTGATTTATTTAGAAGTATAGTCAGGTTTTAGATTTATTTATTTTGAATTATAGTTAGGTCTTTTGTTTAATTTATCCAGTGAAAAGGACAATAAAATGGGTTCTGCCTTCTCCCAGAATAAATTGACCCCCGAGCTTGAAGAACTTCTACATCAACTGGGGATGCCAGTTAAAATTAAGATGATTAGAAATTTTGTTAAAGCCATTCAGTCTAGTAGTCCTTGGTTTATTGTTTCAGGCAACTTGAGTATTCCCAATTGGGAACAGGTTAAGGCCAATTTACAATCTTGTTTACAAAAAGACCCAGATAATTTCCCCATTGTTAACTTTTCTTTGTGGTGCTTAGTCCGTGATTCATTATTTACTGATAAAGTTGAGAAACAGTTAAGAGAAGTGCAGACTACTTTTGAAGAAATCCAGGGGAGGGAAGTTCTATGGTCCTTGGAAGCCTGGAATGAGGCGGCCTCGAGTGAGACCACCCTGAGTGAGACCTCTTCTTTAGAGGAGAGTGAGGTCTCTTCTTTAGAGGAGAACGAAGCCTCTTTTTCAGATGAGAACGAGGCCTCTTCCTCAGAAGAGAGTGAGGACAAACGAGATGAGGAGGTTTTCTTAAAGTGGGAAATTAAGGATAAGGAGAAGATTTTCTTAAAGCGGGAAATTAGGGACATTAAAAGAAAGTTAAAGAAGGCAGGAATAGGTGAATGTTCCTCTGGCAAATTGTCCAGTTCAAGACCACCACCATATGCTCCTCATTTTATGACCCCTACCACTCCTGAGGAGGAAGCCATGGGCCATTCACCCAATAATTACCCCACGCGGCCATGGTGTGTAGGCCTCACTGATCAGCCGGTGGGTGGGGTTTGATGCTTCCCTGTAATAGAGGTCCCAGTTCGAGGAGGTCCCCCTTTCTGGGAGCATCAGCCCCTTCAATTTAAAGACCTCAAAAATGTAAATCAGGCTGTTAAAGATTATGGTGCCCAGGCACCCTTTACTCTTGCACTCATAGAATCTTTTTCGAGTTTGAATCTTACTCCTGCTCTCGATGGTGGCGACTTTCTCCTATGGAGAGGGGGCTTTCAAGATAGGTGCAGATTTTTTGCTGAGCAGAACGCGGCTGGGGGTCATGGGGATCGAAGCCTTGAAATGCTTACTGGCACTGGACCTTTTGAGGGCATCCAAGAACAAGTTAATTATGACCTAGGAGTTTATGCACAGATAGCAAATGCAGCCCTTGGAGCCTGGAAGGTCTTGCCTAATGCTAATACAAGAGACCAGCTTTCCAAGGTCTTGCAAGGCCCTACAGAACCTTTTCAAGAATTTGTGGACCGTATTACGCAGGTTGCTACTAAGATCTTTTGTAACGTGGAACCAGCAATGCCAGTAATTAAGCATATAACCTTTGAGAATGCTAATAAATATTGCCAGGATGCTCTCATGTCCCACAGAGATAAGTCCCTGCATGATTATCTTAAAATTTGCAGACGTATTGACTCCACCCATGCCCTTGTGCAAGTGATAGTAGCAGCTGTTCAACACCCTCAGCCCCGCCCTAGGGCACCTCCCAAAGCCTGTTTCATATGTGGACAGCCTGGGCGTTTTAAAAACAGTGCCCCAAAATTCTGTGACAAGGAAGATCACCCCCACAATCCTTGCAGGCCCCAGATTTTTGTCCAAGGTGCCGTAAAGGCTATTATTGGAGCAGTGATTGTAGGTCCAGATATGATGCCCAAGGCAATCCCCTATTGGGAAACGGGGTCAGGGGCCCGCTCCGGGCCCCCCAACCTCAGGTGTACGGAGCCCAGCAGACACCTGTAACTTTTGGAACAGCGCAGACTCCTTTCAGAGTCCCTCTCCCACAGCAAGGAACACCGACATTTTAACCCTCCTCAGAGCAACACCAGGTAGTGCAGGACTGGACCTCTGTGCCACCTCCGGAGAGGTATTGACCCCGCTTCTGGCGCCCCAACGGATAAAAACAGGAGTCAGGGGCCCCTTGCCTAAGAATAACTTGGGCCTGATCCTAGGAAGAAGTAGTGTTACTATGCATGGAATCAGAGTACTCCCAGGAATGATAGATGAGGATATCCCCGCAGAAATAGAAGTCATGGCAGAATCAGCCAAAGGCACTATAATCATTCCACCAGGAGCTAGATTTGCCCAGCTGATCTTGATCCCCAAGGTTCCAACTGACAACCCCATTCTTAAGAGAGATAGACAAGGAGGGTTTAGAGATTCTGGCCCCTTGGCATGTTGGGTCTCCGACATGCAAACGCGACCCACCTTACAGTTAGAGATAGAAGGGAGAAAATTCACAGGTTTACTTGATACCGGGGTTGACAGTACAGTTATATCCCAGACACAGTGGCCAAGTTCCTGGCCATTAGAGGCCACCCCAACCGTTCTCCAAGGGATAGGAACTTCTCAGCCACAGAAAAGCGCCAGGTTGTTAAGGTGGAAGGATCAAGAGGGGCATTCAGGAGTTTTCCAGCCGTATGTCTTACCACATATTCCTATCAATCTGTGGGGACGAGATTTGTTGAGTGCCATGAATGTTGTATTGACCTCTCAGCCTGTGCCAAATATGCTTAATAGACAGGGATACTTTCCTGGAAAAGGTTTGGGCAGACATCTTCAAGGTGACCCCCAGTCAGTCTGTGACAGGGGTCCTCAGTTAGTGGAACCCATTAAATTAACATGGAAAACAGATGAACCAGTTTGGGTTGAACAATGGCCCCTTTCAAGCGAAAAATTAGAGGCTGCCATTGAATTGGTAAAGGAACAGCTTGAGGCTGGGCATATTGTTCCATCCACCTCTCCTTGGAACACCCCAATTTTTGTTATTAAAAAGAAAAATAATAAATGGAGGCTTTTACAAGATTTACATGCAGTAAATGCCGTCATGGCCCCTATAGGGGCCACACAACCTGGTTTGCCATCTCCTGTGGGAATACCAAAAGATTGGCATATGCTTGTGTTAGATTTAAAAGACTGCTTTTTCTCCATTCCCTTGCACCTGGAAGATGCTCCACGTTTTGCCTTTACCTTACCGTCCATCAATTTAAAGGCCCCTTCCCAATGTTTCTATTGGGTTGTGATCCCACAAGGGATGATGAACAGCCCTACCATTTGTCAGATATATGTGGATAAGGCCTTAAAAGGAATTAGATCACAATTTCCAAATATTTATTTAATCCATTATATGGATGATCTTTTGATCGTGGCTGAAACCTTTTCCATTCTGTCCTCAGCAGCACAATGTATTTATCAGGCTTTAGCCACAGCCAGGTTGATTGTTGCCCCAAATAAAATTCAGACAGATTTTCCTTATCGGTATTTAGGTTATCAGCTTTAACCAACTGGTGTCACCCCTCAGAATTTGACCATCAGATTAAGTGATGTGAAGACTTTGAATGATCTGCAGAGTTTGTTGGGTGATATTAATTGGATCCGACCAATTTTGCATATTTCCACTGGGCAACTCAAGCCCCTTTTTGATATATATATATTTTTAAAGATTTTATTGTTATTGGAAAGCCGGATATACAAAGAGGAGGAGAGACAGAGAGGAAGATCTTCCATCCGATGTTTCGTTCCCCAAGTGAGCCGCAACGGGACGGTACGCGCCAATCCGATGCCGGGACCAGGAAGCTCTTCCGGATCTCCCACGCGGGTGCAGGGTCCCAAAGCTTTGGGCCATCCTTGACTGCTTTCCCAGGCCACAAGCAGGGAGCTGGATGGGAAGTGGAGCTGCCGGGATTAGAACCGGCGATCATATGGGATCCCGGGGCTTTCAAGGCAAGGACTTTAGCTGCTCGACCACGCCGCCAGGCCCCTTTTTTGATATTCTTAAAGGTGATCCAGATCCTTCTTCACCCAGACAATTGTCCAAAAAAGGCAGGGAATGTCTGCAGTTAGTTCAGCATGCCATTCATAACGCTCATGTTAGTTATGTGGATTATAAGGCACCAATGCGGTTGTTGGTCTTTCCCTCCAATCACGTGCCTACAGTAGTGTTTTGGCAGACTGGACCTATATATTGGGTCCACTCCCCAGCATCCACTGGACAAATCGTGCAATCCTATCCCACTGCTGTTGTATCTCTGTTGTATAAGGCATGTAAGATCAGCCTGCAAATTTTTGGAAAATATCCTGATTTCATCTCCATCCCCTATGATTCCCAACAGGTGGTATGGCTGCAGAATAATATTGATGATTCATCTGTCTTTTGTGCCACGTTTTCTTCTCAATTAATCATTATCCTTCCCATTCCTTAGTACAGTTTTTTAAAAGACATCCAGTTGTTTTTCCAAAAATAATTAGACAACAACCCATATTAGGAGCCCGTGTGGTTTTTACTGATGGGTCAGCTAAAGGCAAGGCTGCTATAGTTTCTGGACATGAAGAACAGGCTGTTTCCATCGCTCACAAATCAGCTCAAGCTGCCGAAATAGCCGCTGTTCTTTTTGCCCTTCAAATTTATCATGATGAGCCCCTGAATTTATACACAGATAGCTGCTTTGTGGCTCATGTTATTTTACCTTTAGAAACCGCAGCCTATATAGCCCCGACCTCCTCAGTTTATTTGCTTCTTTTACAATTACAGCAGCAGATTTGGCAGCGCACTTGTCCCTTATTTGTTGGGCATATAAGAGCGCATACCTCCTTGCCTGGCTCCCTAAGCGAGGGTAATGCACGGGCAGATTCGTTGACTCAGGTGTTGCACATATCCCTGACCATGGACCCTTATGAACAGGCAGTGTGCCTTCATAAAAGCTTCCATCTCAATGCAGCTTCCCTGAGATTACATGCTAAGGTGACTAGAAAACAAGCCACCCAGATTGTCACCAATTGTGAAGTCTGTGCTCAATATTGTTCTGTCCCATCCCTAGGGGTTAATCCCGGGGGTTATGGCCCAATCATGTGTGGCAAATGGATGTTACCCACGTCCCTTCTTTGGAAAACTTCAATATGTGCATGTTTCAGTTGATACCTATTCCCATGTAATATATGCCTCCGCTCATTCAGGAGAGAAATTAAAAGATGTTAAAGCCCATGTTTACAGGCCTTTGCCTATATGGAGGTCCCCAAACAAATTAAGACCGATAACGGACCGGCCTATGTTAGCCAAGGTTTTGAGAAATTCTGCCAAGATTTTAATATAACTCACAAAACAGGCATCCCTTATAATCCTCAGGGTCAAGCCATTGTTGAACGTGCCAACCACACCCTTAAAGTTTATCTAGAAAAAATAAAGAAGGGGGATGTGGCCGAGCATTTCAGCTCACCCCATTCCTTACTGGCATTTGCCATCTATGTGTTAACTTTTTAAACTGTCACTAATGATGTAGCTTCTGCAGAGCGCCATTGGCTTCGCCCTGCTAATGAGAATAAAGGCCAAGTAAAATGGAAATATCTGGCCACAAATAAATGGCGGGGACCAGATCCAGTACTAACGTGGGGGCGAGGCTCCATTTGTGTTTTTCCCCAGGATGAAGAAACACCTAGATGGGTTCCAGAGAGACTTACACGGCAAATCTCCTTGGCTCCAACTCAGCATGATCCCACTCCTAATGATGTTCTTGCAGGATAGGAGACCCTGACAGCAGTGGTGCAACTTCCTGGTATCCTGCCCTTGGGAAACACAGATCTCCAGCTGCTCCCCGATTTACCATCATATATGTGTTACCCCTGTGAAATGGCATTTACCTGGCAGCATGGATGTTTGAGGAACAAAGGGGAATCTTGGCCATGGGGCTGATGGTTGTAGCCATGATTGCAGTACTGTTTACTCTTCTTTGCCGCCTATGCAGGCAACAAGCCCGGGAGCAAGTCATTATTTGACAAACCATGATGACTTTAGCTGTGGAAAACCGTAGCGCTCAAGTTTGGTTAAACATGGTGTGATGGGCAGCCAGAGATGGGTAAGATCGAAAACTGCTTCGGAAAAAGATGGCCGACTGCAGAGAGCTGGTGTAGGGTGGAGTAGGGAAGGAGGGGAGCCGATCCAGCAGAGAAACAGGCCAGGAGGCGCGAAACTGTAGGGAGAAGAGCGAGAAGGTCACTGGAGTTCACTAAAGCAAGAAGATCTACACAGCGTGAAGGAACAGCCGCAAAAAGTAGGAAAGAAAATACAGCACGCCGCGAGAAACCTGGTGAGTCACGATCCCAGGCAGGGGGAAGGCGGCAGAGGCTCAACCGCCCCAGGGAAAACAGAGGCGGCTGGAAGGATAGGCGCCCACACTGACAGGGGCACCAGTCCCCTGGAAGGCAGGAGCCCCCAGAGGAGGCTACTGGACTGATAATTGGGTGCATTATCCCTGCAGAAGTGGAGGAAAAGCTGGGGAGATTTCCCAGAGGCTTGCCTACCCGCTGCTCAGCGGCTCTGGGAGAGTGCAGAGGGAACAGGAGCAGCGCTGTGGGACTGGGGCTCAGAGATCCCCATATCGGCTCCGAGCTGTGGACTGGCTGCGGGAGAGTCAGTGGATCCTGTTGCTGGACTAGCCCTGAGCCCCAGAGGCTGGGCAACGCTCGACAGGGCCTCACGTCCTGGGCAGAGGAGCAGACTAGTGGGGGCTCTGTGCCTCTCAGAGATCCGCTTCCATCCTTGAGAGAGTGCAGCTGAGGAAGTGGCTTCTTCAGGGCAGAGTCCCCAGCTGGGCTCAGCTAGAGAGGCCAGACCTGAGCGGGCTCAGCTGAACTGACCGGACAGGTTTTCCCAGCAGGAGCCCGCTCGGAAAGACCTGCCTGTGGTGTTGCAGCCCTCAGTGGAGCAGCGCTTCCGAGTTTGGCACTGGGGCTGCAGAGATTTCCAACCCAGCACAGGCCGGGGTTGGGGATTTTAGGCTCCGAGCAGCAGGAGCCCTTGCTGTGCTAACTTCAAGCCCTGAAGGAGAGTCTCGGCTCAGCACTGAGGCAGAGACCCCCGCTGTATTAGCCTTGTGACCCAAAGCCCAGGCGCGGCTCGGCAGAGTGAATCTGTAGGGCACTGCCTTTGAGAGGGAGCCACAGGGGAAGGGGCCTGGCACTAGGGCTGGCCCACAAAGCCTCCTGACCCAACTCGGGGCTGTGATCTACAGACCCTGAAAGCAGCTGGTGACTCAGGCAGTAAGCCCTGCTGGGCTCAGCCAGAGACCCCAAACCAGAGCCGGCTCAGCTGAATCACCGCTAAAATATCAAAACAACAAGAAGTAAAAACACAATGAGGAGAAGTATCAGAAAAAGCAATGACCCAGAGGAAAGATCAAGCACTCCCTCCCAATACAACCAAAAACTAATCCCAATATCTGAGATGCAAGATGAAGACATAGAGGAAATACCAAATAAGGAATTTAAGAAACTAGTGATGCAATTCATCAGAGACAGTGAGAAGCGCTGGGAAGAGTCCAAGGTATTTGAAAACCATGTCACTGCAGAAATAAATCAAGTCAAAAAGGGAATCCTCGATATAGAGAACAAAATTGAAAGCCTAACCAACAGAATGAACACAGCAGAAGACAGAATATCAGAATTGGAAGACAAACAGAATGAAAGGCAGCAGCTCATCAAACAGTTGGAGACAAATCTAGAGAAAGCCAATAGATCCATACAGGAAATGAAAGACAACCTCAAAAAATCAAATATTAGAATAATAGGCCTTCCCGAAGGAGTGGAAAAAGAGACAGGCTTGCAACGAGTGCTCAATGAGATAATACAGGAGAACTTCCAGAATACTGGAAATATAAATCTAGCACAAATCCAGGAAGGACAAAGGACCCCCAGTAGATATGACCCAAACAAATCATCTCCCAGACATGTGGTCCTCAAGCTACCTTCAAGTGAATACAAGGAAACCATTCTAAGACAAGTAAGAAAAAAGGATAAGATTACTTTCAGGGGAAGGGAAATCAGGATCACAGCCGACCTATCAGAAGAAACGCTCCAAGCAAGGAGAGAATGGGGTAAAACCTATCAAATCCTGAAACAAAACAACTGCCAACCAAGAATAATGTACCCAGCAAAGCTCTCATTTATATTTGAGAATGAAATCAAATACTTCAACAGTAAAGAGAAACTCGAAGAATACATCAACACGAAACAGCTCTGGAAAATCTCCTCAGGAAGGTGCTAAACCCAGAAAGAAAAAATACAAATCAAACTCAAAGATGGCAAATGGGAAGACCTCCCCACTAAAATCCATACAAGAAAAGTCAACCAATCAAAAACTCTAATAGTCGCAAATACACACTTGCACACTTACACTCATGGCAGCCCAAAACCAATTCCTCTCAATATTATCTCTAAACACAAATGGCTTAAACTCACCAATCAAAAGGCATAGATTAACGGAATGGATCATCAAACAGCACCCAACTATATGTTGCCTACAAGAGACACATCTAACCAGAAAATCCTGTAAGAAATTTAAAGTGAAAGGATGGAAAAAGACATTTCATGCCAATGGACGAGAAAAAAAGGCTGGCGTAGCTGTTCTAATCTCAGATGACCTAGACTTCAAGCTGACAGACATCAAAAAGGACAGAGAAGGACATTATATATTGGTGAAGGGACTGATCCATCAAGAAGTAATTACAATCGTGAACATATATGCACCTAATTCCAATGCACCTAGCTTCGTGAAGCAACTACTTACAGACTTAAGGGGAGACATAGATACACACACAATAATAGTGGGCGATCTTAACACCCCGCTAACAACTATAGACAGATCAACAAAACAAAAACTCAACAAAGAAACAACAGAGCTCATACAAACATTAGAACAACTGGACTTGGTAGACATTTATAGAATTTTTTATCCTAAGACCACAGATTATACATTTTTTTCAGCAGTACATGGCACCTTCTCCAGGATCGACCACATGATAGGACACAAAGCAAATCTAAATAACTTCAAAAAGATAGGAATCATACCATGTACCCTCTCAGACCACCACGGAATGAAACTGGAAATCAGCAATTCAAAATGCCCAAGGAAATATAGAAACTCTTGGAGGTTGAACAATATGCTATTGAACGAACAATGGGTCAGGGAAGAAATTAAAGATGAGATCAAAAAATTTATGGAAACCAATGAAAACTCTGATACAACATTCCAAAACTTGTGGGACACTGCCAAAGCAGTGCTACGGGGTAAACTCATCGCAATTGGAGCTCATGTCAAGGCCCAAGAGAGGCGCCAAATACAGGAACTAACCATACACCTCCAGGAATTGGAAAAGCAGCAGCAGATGAGCCCCACACACAACAGGAAACAAGAAATCATCAAAACAAGGGAGGAAATCAACCAGATAGAAATAAATAAAACCATACACAAAATCAACAAATCAAAAAGCTGGTTTTTTGAAAAGATAAACAAAATAGACACCCCGCTGGCCCGACTGACAAAGAAAAAGCAAGAGAAAGCAAGAATTAACAGCATCAAAGATGAAAAAGGCAACGTAACAACAGACATTACAACCATTAAGAACATAATCAGAAATTACTACAAAGCACTGTACTCCAACAAATCAGAAGACCACCAAGAAATGGAAAAGTTCTTAGACTCACACAACCTGCCAAAACTTAGCCCAGAGACAACAATCAACCTGAACAAACCCATAACTGAAGCAGAGATTGAATCAGTGATTAAAGACCTCCCAACAAAGAAAAGCCCAGGCCCAGACGGCTTCACTACAGAATTCTACAAAACATTCCGAACAGAACTAACTCCAATCCTCTACAATCTCTTCAAAACAATAGAAAAGGAAGCAACCCTTCCAAACTCATTCTATGAAGCCAACATTACCTTAATCCCAAAACCGGGCAGAGATCCTACAGAGAAGGAAAACTACAGACCTATCTCTTTGATGAACATTGATGCTAAGATTCTCAACAAAATCCTAGCCAACAGAATTCAAAAACACATCAGACAGATCATTCATCCAGATCAAGTAGGATTCATCCCTGGAATGCAGGGATGGTTCAACATTCGCAAATCCATAAATGTGATACACCACATCCAAATACTGAAAAACAAGAATCGCATGATAGTATCAATAGACGCAGAAAAAGCTTTCGACAAAATCCAGCACAACTTCCTGCTAAAGACCCTAACCAAGGTAGGCATAGATGGAAAAATCCACAACATAATCAAAGCAATATATGCAAAACCCAATGCCAGCATCATACTGAATGGAGAAAAACTGGAACCCTTCCCACTGAAATCTGGAACAAGACAGGGATGTCCGCTTTCTCCGCTGCTATTCAACATAGTTCTAGAGGTACTCGCTGAGGCCATAAGACAAGAAAAAGAAATCAAAGGAATCCAAATGGGAAATGAAGAAGTCAAGCTTTCACTATATGCAGATGACATGATTCTTTATATGGAAGAGCCAAGAGGCTCAACACAGAGACTACTAGAACTTATACGAGAGTTCGGTAGAGTGGCAGGGTACAAAATTAATGAACAAAAATCAACAGCCATAGTGTATGCTAACAGCCCCAAGTTGAAAAAAGATCTAACCAGCAAGATACCATTCAAAGTAACAAAGGAAAGCATGAAGTATCTGGGAATTAACCTAACCAAAAATGTTGGAGACCTATTTGAGGAAAACTACAAACTACTTAAAAAAGAAATTGAACAAGATCTAGAAAGATGGAGTAACATCCCATGCTCCTGGATAGGTAAAATCAATATCATTAAAATGTCTATACTGCCAAAGGCAATATATACATTCAACGCAATCCCAATCAAATTGCCCAAAACATTCTTCACAGATCTGGAAACAATGATTCAAAGGTTCATCTGGAAACACAAAAAACCACGAATAGCTAGAACCATTCTCAAGAACAGGAAGTTAGCAGGGGGAATCACAGTCCCAGACCTCTGGACATACTATAGGGCAGTGGTTATCAAAACAGCCTGGTACTGGCACAAAAATAGAGAAGAAGATCAATGGAGCAGAATAGAAACACCAGATGGGAACCCACAGAAATACAGCCAAATAATCTTTGACAAAAAGACAAACGACAACCCAGGCAAATGGGAAGGTCTGTTCAATAAATGCTGTTGGGACAACTGGTTGATAGCCTGCAGAAACAAAAAGATAGAATCACATCTCTCACCATATACTAAGATCAAATCCAAATGGATAAAAGATTTAAACCTACATCCAGAAACCTTCAAACTTTTGGAAGAAAATGTTGGAAACACACTGGAACACTTAGGGGTAGGACCTCACTTCCTAAAAAAGACTCCAAATGCAGTAGAAATCAAGACCAAAATAAACAAGTGGGACCTCATCAAACTAAGAAGCTTCTGTAGAGCTAGAGAAACAATCAACAAAGTAAAAAGGCAACCCACAGAATGGGAGAAGATCTTCGCACACGACTTAGGTGATAGAGGGCTGATCTCCAGAATATACAAAGAGCTACAAAACAACCAAAACAACAGAACAAACAAACTGTTCAAGAAATGGGCACGGGAAATGGGCAAACACTTCACAAAGGAACAAACCCAAATGGCAAATAAACATATGAAAAAATGCTCAAGTTCCCTGGCAATAAGGGAAATCCAAATTAAAACATCAATGAGGTACCACCTAACGCCAGTAAGACTGGCCCACATGAATAAAAGCACCAACAACACTTGTTGGCGAGGTTGCGGGGAAAAGGGAACCCTACTCCACTGCTGGTGGGGCTGCAGGCTGGTACAGCCTCTATGGAAATCAGTATGGAGAACATTCAAGCAACTCAAATTCAACATACCGTATGACCCAGCAATAGCACTCCTAGGAATATATCCAGAACACTTGTTTTATGAGAAACCAACATGCACTCCTATGCTCATAGCAGCACAATCAGTAATTGCAAAAACATGGAAGCAGCCAAAATGCCCATCAACAGAGGATTGGATAAGAAAGCTATGGTTCATCTACTCCATGGAATACTACTCAGCTATTAAAAAAAACAAAATGCAGTTCTTTGTGGCCAAATGGGCCAAACTGGAAACCATAATGCTAAGGGAAATGAGCCAATCCCAAAAGGTTAAATACCACATGTTTGCCTTAATTTAAGAGGACACGATGTTATGTATAACAAGTTATGTGATGAATGTTATATGTTGTGTATAAACCTAAATTGAAATGTCAATGAGGTGGTCACAGAAGGTGGATAAGAAATCGCATTTACTTTTACCATATTGGTTACTCGTTACTATGTCAATTAATTCCATGGTGATGTAAATTTTTGCTGATGGTATGTTGGAGCTTTTAATTGATCGGGATGATAGACTGCTGGCTCTGTCTTCAGACCAGAGAGTGTATACCTAAGAAGCCGTTGAACTTATCTGGACAATAAGATGCTGGACTCTATGTTTGGTATATGCTTGCAATGGGGGAATCTCAAGTGAACTTGAACTGTGGTTCTGCAACAAGGTGGAGGAATCCACCATGGTGGGAGGGTTTGGGGAGGGGTGGGGAGAATCCCAGTACCTATGAAACTGTGTCACATAATACAATGTAATTAATGAATTTAAAATAAAATTAAAAAAAAATAAGTTAATTGACTTTTCTCATGTGCATATTTAAATATCTTTTCTTTATGTTCAACCAAAATAGAGCTTGATTATGACGCGTCTTGGTGAGAACTGCTTTTGGTTGACTTTATTTTGGGTACTGTGGCTTTCCTGTATTTTGTTTCCCATTTCTTTCTCTATGTTTGGGGAATTCTCAACTGTTATTTTATTGAATAAACCCCAGATTCTCTTTCTTACCCTTCAAAAAAAAAAAAAAAAAAAAAGAAACCACTTCAGCGCCAAAGCCATTTTCAGCTAGCCCTAAATACAAAGGCTCTAGACGCAAATGTTGCTGTAAGAGCTAATTCCATGAAGCAACACTGCATGTTGCTGAATTGCATATAGAAGAAGAATCAGCCGAGTGGTTATTGTGGCAGAACAACTCCATTTGGCTCACTGACTTCACACACCATCAGGCTGACAGGCAGCTCTCAAGCAAACTACGTGTTTACAGACTAGGCTTAATGCCGTTTGAGTGCATTGGCCTGAAATGCAGCTTGGTGAGCATCCCACACAAACGAAGGCTCCACAGGCGGGTTTCACATGCCACCAACTCCACATTCAGAAACCACTTCAGCGCCAAAGCCATTTCCAGCTAGCCTTAAATACAAAGGTTCTGGACGCAAATGTTGTTGTAAGAGCTAATTCCATCATGCAACACTGCATGTTGCTGAATTGCATATTGAAGAAGAATCAGCCGAGTGGTTCTTGTGAGAGAACAACTCCATTTGGCTCACTGACTTCACACACCATCAGGCTGACAGGCAGCTCTCAAGCAAACTTCGTCTTCATACACTATGCTTAATGCCGTTTGAGTGCATTGTCCTGAAATGCAGCTTGGTGAGCATCCCACACAAATGAAGACTCCACAGGCGGGTTTCACATGACACCAACTCCACATTCAGAAACCACTTCAGCACCAAAGCCGTTTTCAGCTAGCCCTAAATACAAAGGGTCTAGACGCAAATGTTGCTGTAAGAGCTAATTCCATTAAGCAGCCCTGCATGTTGCTGAATTGCATATTGAAGGAGAATCAGCCGAGTGGTTCTTGTGAGAGAACAACTCCATTTGGCTCACTGACTTCACACACCATCAGGCTGACAGCAGCTCTCAAGCAAACTACGTGTTCAGAGACTAGGCTTAATGCCGTTTGAGTGCATTGTCCTGAAATGCAGCTTGGTTAGCATCCCACACAAACGAAGGCTCCACAGGCGGGTTTCACATGCCACCAACTCCACATTCAGGAATCACTTCAGCGCCAAAGCCGTTTTCAGCTAGCCCTAAATACAAAGGCTCTGGACGCAAATGAAGCTGTAAGAGCTAATTCCATCAAGCAACACTGCATGTTGCTGAATTGCATGTTGAAGAAGAATCAGCCGAGTGGTTCTTGTGGGAGAACAACTCCACTTGGCTCACTGACTTCACACACCATCAGGCTGACAGCAGCTCTCAAGCAAACTACATGTTTACAGACTAGGCTTAATGCCGTTTGAGTGCATTGTCCTGAAATGCAGCTTGGTTAGCATCCCACACAAACGAAGGCTCCACAGGCGGGTTTCACATGCCACCAACTCCACATTCAGGAATCACTTCAGCGCCAAAGCCGTTTTCAGCTAGCCCTAAATACAAAGGCTCTGGACGCAAATGAAGCTGTAAGAGCTAATTCCATCAAGCAACACTGCATGTTGCTGAATTGCATATTGAAGAAGAATCAGCCGAGTGGTTCTTGTGGCAGCACAACTCCATTTGGCTCACTGGCTTCACACACCATCAGGCTGACAGCAGCTCTCAAGCAAACTGCATCTTCACACACTATGCTTAATGCCGTTTGAGTGCATTGTCCTGAAATGCAGCTTGGTGAGCATCCCACACAAATGAAGACTCCACAGGCGGGTTTCACATGCCACCAACTCCACATTCAGAAACCACTTCAGCGCCAAAGCCGTTTTCAGCTAGCCCTAAATACAAAGGCTCTAGACGCAAATGTTGCTGTAAGAGCTAACTCCTTCAAGCAACACTGCATGTTGCCGAACTGCATATTGAAGAAGAATCAGCAGAGTGATTCTTGTGCAAGAACAACTCCATTTGGCTCCCTGCCTTCACACACCATCAGGCTGACAGGCAGCTCTCAAGTAAAGTCAGAATTCTCAAAATATGCTTCATGCCGTTTGAGTGCATTGTCCTGAAATGCAGCTTGGTGAGCATCCCACACAAACGAAGGCTCCATAGGCGAGTTTCACATGCCACCAACTCCACATTCAGAAACCACTTCAGCGCCAAAGCCGTTTTCAGCTAGCCCTAAATACAAAGGCTCTGGACGCAAATGAAGCTGTAAGAGCTAATTCCATCAAGCAACACTGCATGTTGCTGAATTGCATATTGAAGAAGAATCAGCCGAGTGGTTCTTGTGAGAGAACAACTCCATTTGGCTCACTGACTTCACACACCATCAGGCTGACAGCAGCTGTCAAGCAAACTACATCTTCATACACTATGCTTAATGCCGTTTGAGTGCATTGTCCTGAAATGCAGCTTGGTGAGCATCCCACACAAATGAAGACTCCACAGGCGGGTTTCACATGACACCAACTCCACATTCAGAAACCACTTCAGCACCAAAGCCGTTTTCAGCTAGCCCTAAATACAAAGGCTCTGGACGCAAATGTTGCTGTAAGAGCTAATTCCATTAAGCAGCCCTGCATGTTGCTGAATTGCATATTGAAGGAGAATCAGCCGAATGGTTCTTGTGAGAGAACAACTCCATTTGGCTCACTGACTTCACACACCATCAGGCTGACAGGCAGCTCTAAAGCAAACTACGTGTTTACAGACTAGGCTTAATGCCGTTTGAGTGCATTGTCCTGAAATGCAGCTTGGTGAGCATCCCACACAAACGAAGGCTCCACAGGCGGGTTTCACATGCCACCAACTCCACATTCAGAAACTACTTCAGCACCAAAGCCGTTTTCAGCTAGCCCTGAATACAAAGGCTCTGGACACAAATGTTTCTGTAAGAGCTAATTCCATCAAGCAACACTGTATGTTGCTGAATTGCATATTGAAGAAGAATCAGCCGAGTGGTTCTTGTGGGAGAACAACTCCATTTGGCTCACTGACTTCACACACCATCAGGCTGACAGGCAGCTCTCAAGCAAACTACGTGTTTACAGACTAGGCTTAATGCCGTTTGAGTGCATTGGCCTGAAATGCAGCTTGGTGAGCATCCCACACAAACGAAGGCTCCACAGGCGGGTTTCACATGCCACCAACTCCACATTCAGAAACCACTTCAGCGCCAAAGCCATTTCCAGCTAGCCTTAAATACAAAGGTTCTGGACGCAAATGTTTTTGTAAGAGCTAATTCCATCATGCAACACTGCATGTTGCTGAATTGCATATTGAAGAAGAATCAGCCGAGTGGTTCTTGTGAGAGAACAACTCCATTTGGCTCACTGACTTCACACACCATCAGGCTGACAGGCAGCTCTCAAGCAAACTTCGTCTTCATACACTATGCTTAATGCCGTTTGAGTGCATTGTCCTGAAATGCAGCTTGGTGAGCATCCCACACAAATGAAGACTCCACAGGCGGGTTTCACATGCCACCAACTCCACATTCAGAAACCACTTCAGCACCAAAGCCGTTTTCAGCTAGCCCTAAATACAAAGGGTCTAGACGCAAATGTTGCTGTAAGAGCTAATTCCATTAAGCAGCCCTGCATGTTGCTGAATTGCATATTGAAGGAGAATCAGCCGAGTGGTTCTTGTGAGAGAACAACTCCATTTGGCTCACTGACTTCACACACCATCAGGCTGACAGCAGCTCTCAAGCAAACTACGTGTTCAGAGACTAGGCTTAATGCCGTTTGAGTGCATTGTCCTGAAATGCAGCTTGGTTAGCATCCCACACAAACGAAGGCTCCACAGGCGGGTTTCACATGCCACCAACTCCACATTCAGGAATCACTTCAGCGCCAAAGCCGTTTTCAGCTAGCCCTAAATACAAAGGCTCTGGACGCAAATGAAGCTGTAAGAGCTAATTCCATCAAGCAACACTGCATGTTGCTGAATTGCATGTTGAAGAAGAATCAGCCGAGTGGTTCTTGTGGGAGAACAACTCCACTTGGCTCACTGACTTCACACACCATCAGGCTGACAGCAGCTCTCAAGCAAACTACATGTTTACAGACTAGGCTTAATGCCGTTTGAGTGCATTGTCCTGAAATGCAGCTTGGTTAGCATCCCACACAAACGAAGGCTCCACAGGCGGGTTTCACATGCCACCAACTCCACATTCAGGAATCACTTCAGCGCCAAAGCCGTTTTCAGCTAGCCCTAAATACAAAGGCTCTGGACGCAAATGAAGCTGTAAGAGCTAATTCCATCAAGCAACACTGCATGTTGCTGAATTGCATATTGAAGAAGAATCAGCCGAGTGGTTCTTGTGGCAGCACAACTCCATTTGGCTCACTGGCTTCACACACCATCAGGCTGACAGCAGCTCTCAAGCAAACTGCATCTTCACACACTATGCTTAATGCCGTTTGAGTGCATTGTCCTGAAATGCAGCTTGGTGAGCATCCCACACAAATGAAGACTCCACAGGCGGGTTTCACATGCCACCAACTCCACATTCAGAAACCACTTCAGCGCCAAAGCCGTTTTCAGCTAGCCCTAAATACAAAGGCTCTAGACGCAAATGTTGCTGTAAGAGCTAACTCCTTCAAGCAACACTGCATGTTGCCGAACTGCATATTGAAGAAGAATCAGCAGAGTGATTCTTGTGCAAGAACAACTCCATTTGGCTCCCTGCCTTCACACACCATCAGGCTGACAGGCAGCTCTCAAGTAAAGTCAGAATTCTCAAAATATGCTTCATGCCGTTTGAGTGCATTGTCCTGAAATGCAGCTTGGTGAGCATCCCACACAAACGAAGGCTCCATAGGCGAGTTTCACATGCCACCAACTCCACATTCAGAAACCACTTCAGCGCCAAAGCCGTTTTCAGCTAGCCCTAAATACAAAGGCTCTGGACGCAAATGAAGCTGTAAGAGCTAATTCCATCAAGCAACACTGCATGTTGCTGAATTGCATATTGAAGAAGAATCAGCCGAGTGGTTCTTGTGAGAGAACAACTCCATTTGGCTCACTGACTTCACACACCATCAGGCTGACAGCAGCTGTCAAGCAAACTACATCTTCATACACTATGGTTAATGCCGTTTGAGTGCATTGTCCTGAAATGCAGCTTGGTGAGCATCCCACACAAATGAAGACTCCACAGGCGGGTTTCACATGACACCAACTCCACATTCAGAAACCACTTCAGCACCAAAGCCGTTTTCAGCTAGCCCTAAATACAAAGGCTCTGGACGCAAATGTTGCTGTAAGAGCTAATTCCATTAAGCAGCCCTGCATGTTGCTGAATTGCATATTGAAGGAGAATCAGCCGAATGGTTCTTGTGAGAGAACAACTCCATTTGGCTCACTGACTTCACACACCATCAGGCTGACAGGCAGCTCTAAAGCAAACTACGTGTTTACAGACTAGGCTTAATGCCGTTTGAGTGCATTGTCCTGAAATGCAGCTTGGTGAGCATCCCACACAAACGAAGGCTCCACAGGCGGGTTTCACATGCCACCAACTCCACATTCAGAAACTACTTCAGCACCAAAGCCGTTTTCAGCTAGCCCTGAATACAAAGGCTCTGGACGCAAATGTTGCTGTAAGAGCTAATTCCATCAAGCAACACTGTATGTTGCTGAATTGCATATTGAAGAAGAATCAGCCGAGTGGTTCTTGTGGGAGAACAACTCCATTTGGCTCACTGACTTCACACACCATCAGGCTGACAGGCAGCTTTAAAGCAAACTTCATCTTTACACACTATGCTTAATGCCGTTTGAGTGCATTGTCCTGAAATGCAGCTTGGTTAGCATCCCACACAAACGAAGGCTCCACAGGCAGGTTTCACATGCCACCAACTCCACATTCAGAAACCACTTCAGCGCCAAAGCCGTTTCCAGCTAGCCTTAAATACAAAGGCATGGACGCAAATGTTGTTGTAAGAGCTAATACCATCAAGCAACACTGCATGTTGCTGAATTGCATATTGAAGAAGAATCAGCCGAGTGGTTCTTGTGAGAGAACAACTCCATTTGGCTCACTGACTTCACACACCATCAGGCTGACAGGCGGCTCTCAAGCAATCTACGTCTTCATACACTATGCTTAATGCCGTTTGAGTGCATTGTCCTGAAATGCAGCTTGGTGAGCATCCCACACAAATGAAGACTCCACAGGCGGGTTTCACATGCCACCAACTCCACATTCAGAAACCACTTCAGCGCCAAAGCCGTTTTCAGCTAGCCCTAAATACAAAGGCTCTAGACGCAAATGTTGTTGTAAGAGCTAATTCCATCAAGCAACACTGCATGTTGCTGAATTGCATATAGAAGAAGAATCAGCCGAGTGGTTATTGTGGCAGAACAACTCCATTTGGCTCACTGACTTCACACACCATCAGGCTGACAGGCAGCTCTCAAGCAAACTACGTGTTTACAGACTAGGCTTAATGCCGTTTGAGTGCATTGGCCTGAAATGCAGCTTGGTGAGCATCCCACACAAACGAAGGCTCCACAGGCGGGTTTCACATGCCACCAACTCCACATTCAGAAACCACTTCAGCGCCAAAGCCATTTCCAGCTAGCCTTAAATACAAAGGTTCTGGACGCAAATGTTGTTGTAAGAGCTAATTCCATCATGCAACACTGCATGTTGCTGAATTGCATATTGAAGAAGAATCAGCCGAGTGGTTCTTGTGAGAGAACAACTCCATTTGGCTCATTGACTTCACACACCATCAGGCTGACAGGCAGCTCTCAAGCAAACTTCGTCTTCATACACTATGCTTAATGCCGTTTGAGTGCATTGTCCTGAAATGCAGCTTGGTGAGCATCCCACACAAATGAAGACTCCACAGGCGGGTTTCACATGACTCCAACTCCACATTCAGAAACCACTTCAGCACCAAAGCCGTTTTCAGCTAGCCCTAAATACAAAGGGTCTAGACGCAAATGTTGCTGTAAGAGCTAATTCCATTAAGCAGCCCTGCATGTTGCTGAATTGCATATTGAAGGAGAATCAGCCGAGTGGTTCTTGTGAGAGAACAACTCCATTTGGCTCACTGACTTAACACACCATGAGGCTGACAGCAGCTCTCAAGCAAACTACGTGTTCAGAGACTAGGCTTAATGCCGTTTGAGTGCATTGTCCTGAAATGCAGCTTGGTGAGCATCCCACACAAACGAAGGCTCCACAGGCGGGTTTCCCATGCCACCAACTCCACATTCAGAAACTACTTCAGCACCAAAGCCGTTTTCAGCTAGCCCTAAATACAAAGGTTCTGGACGCAAATGTTGCTGTAAGAGCTAATTCCATCAAGCAACACTGTATGTTGCTGAATTGCATGTTGAAGAAGAATCAGCCGAGTGGTTCTTGTGGGAGAACAACTCCACTTGGCTCACTGACTTCACACACCATCAGGCTGACAGCAGCTCTCAAGCAAACTACATGTTTACAGACTAGGCTTAATGCCGTTTGAGTGCATTGTCCTGAAATGCAGCTTGGTTAGCATCCCACACAAACGAAGGCTCCACAGGCGGGTTTCACATGCCACCAACTCCACATTCAGGAATCACTTCAGCGCCAAAGCCGTTTTCAGCTAGCCCTAAATACAAAGGCTCTGGACGCAAATGAAGCTGTAAGAGCTAATTCCATCAAGCAACACTGCATGTTGCTGAATTGCATATTGAAGAAGAATCAGCCGAGTGGTTCTTGTGGCAGCACAACTCCATTTGGCTCACTGGCTTCACACACCATCAGGCTGACAGCAGCTCTCAAGCAAACTGCATCTTCACACACTATGCTTAATGCCGTTTGAGTGCATTGTCCTGAAATGCAGCTTGGTGAGCATCCCACACAAATGAAGACTCCACAGGCGGGTTTCACATGCCACCAACTCCACATTCAGAAACCACTTCAGCGCCAAAGCCGTTTTCAGCTAGCCCTAAATACAAAGGCTCTAGTCGCAAATGTTGCTGTAAGAGCTAACTCCTTCAAGCAACACTGCATGTTGCCGAATTGCATATTGAAGAAGAATCAGCAGAGTGATTCTTGTGCAAGAACAACTCCATTTGGGTCCCTGCCTTCACACACCATCAGGCTGACAGGCAGCTCTCAAGTAAAGTCAGAATTCTCAAAATATGCTTCATGCCGTTTGAGTGCATTGTCCTGAAATGCAGCTTGGTGAGCATCCCACACAAACGAAGGCTCCATAGGCGAGTTTCACATGCCACCAACTCCACATTCAGAAACCACTTCAGCGCCAAAGCCGTTTTCAGCTAGCCCTAAATACAAAGGCTCTGGACGCAAATGAAGCTGTAAGAGCTAATTCCATCAAGCAACACTGCATGTTGCTGAATTGCATATTGAAGAAGAATCAGCCGAGTGGTTCTTGTGAGAGAACAACTCCATTTGGCTCACTGACTTCACACATCATCAGGCTGACAGCAGCTCTCAAGCAAACTACATCTTCATACACTATGCTTAATGCCGTTTGAGTGCATTGTCCTGAAATGCAGCTTGGTGAGCATCCCTCACAAATGAAGACTCCACAGGCGGGTTTCACATGACACCAACTCCACATTCAGAAACCACTTCAGCACCAAAGCCGTTTTCAGCTAGCCCTAAATACAAAGGCTCTGGACGCAAATGTTGCTGTAAGAGCTAATTCCATTAAGCAGCCCTGCATGTTGCCGAATTGCATATTGAAGGAGAATCAGCCGAATGGTTCTTGTGAGAGAACAACTCCATTTGGCTCACTGACTTCACACACCATCAGGCTGACAGGCAGCTCTAAAGCAAACTACGTGTTTACAGACTAGGCTTAATGCCGTTTGAGTGCATTGTCCTGAAATGCAGCTTGGTGAGCATCCCACACAAACGAAGGCTCCACAGGCGGGTTTCACATGCCACCAACTCCACATTCAGAAACTACTTCAGCACCAAAGCCGTTTTCAGCTAGCCCTGAATACAAAGGCTCTGGACGCAAATGTTGCTGTAAGAGCTAATTCCATCAAGCAACACTGTATGTTGCTGAATTGCATATTGAAGAAGAATCAGCCGAGTGGTTCTTGTGGGAGAACAACTCCATTTGGCTCACTGACTTCACACACCATCAGGCTGACAGGCAGCTTTAAAGCAAACTTCATCTTTACACACTATGCTTAATGCCGTTTGAGTGCATTGTCCTGAAATGCAGCTTGGTTAGCATCCCACACAAACGAAGGCTCCACAGGCAGGTTTCACATGCCACCAACTCCACATTCAGAAACCACTTCAGCGCCAAAGCCGTTTCCAGCTAGCCTTAAATACAAAGGCATGGACGCAAATGTTGTTGTAAGAGCTAATACCATCAAGCAACACTGCATGTTGCTGAATTGCATATTGAAGAAGAATCAGCCGAGTGGTTCTTGTGAGAGAACAACTCCATTTGGCTCACTGACTTCACACCATCAGGCTGACAGGCGGCTCTCAAGCAATCTACGTCTTCATACACTATGCTTAATGCCGTTTGAGTGCATTGTCCTGAAATGCAGCTTGGTGAGCATCCCACACAAATGAAGACTCCACAGGCGGGTTTCACATGCCACCAACTCCACATTCAGAAACCACTTCAGCGCCAAAGCCGTTTTCAGCTAGCCCTAAATACAAAGGCTCTAGACGCAAATGTTGCTGAAAGAGCTAACTCCTTCAAGCCACACTGCATGTTGCCGAATTGCATATTGAAGAAGAATCAGCCGAGTGGTTCTTGTGGCAGCACAACTCCATTTGGCTCCCTGCCTTCACACACCATCAGGCTGACAGGCAGCTCTCAAGTAAAGTCAGAATACTCAAAATATTTTTCATGCCGTTTGAGTGCATTGTCCTGAAATGCATCTTGGTGAGAATCCCACACAAACGAAGGCTCCACAGGTGGGTTTCACATGACACCAACTCCACATTCAGAAACCACTTCAGCGCCAAAGCCGTTTTCAGCTAGCCCTAAATACAAACGGTCTAGACGCAAATGTTGCTGTAAGAGCTAATTCCATTAAGCAGCCCTGTATGTTGCTGAATTGCATATTGAAGAGGAATGAGCCGAGTGGTTCTTGTGGGAGAACAACTCCTTTTGGCTCACTGACTTCACACACCATCAGGCTGACAGCAGCTCTCAAGCAAACTACGTGTTCAGAGACTAGGCTTAATGCCGTTTGAGTGCATTGTCCTGAAATGCAGCTTGGTGAGCATCCCACACAAACGAAGGCTCCACAGGCGAGTTTCACATGCCACCAACTCCACATTCAGAAACCACTTCAGCGCCAAAGCCGTTTTCAGCTAGCCCTGAATACAAAGACTCTGGACGCAAATGTTGCTGTAAGAGCTAATTCCATCAAGCAACACTGCATGTTGCTGAATTGCATATTGAAGAAGAATCAGCCGAGTGGTTCTTGTGGGAGAACAACTCCATTTGGCTCACTGACTTCACACACCATCAGGCTGACAGGCAGCTCTCAAGCAAACTACATCTTTGCACACTATGCTTAATGCCGTTTGAGTGCATTGTCTTGAAATGCAGCTTGGTGAGCATCCCACACAAACGAAGACTCCACAGGCGGGTTTCACATGACACCAACTCCACATTCAGAAACCACTTCAGCGCCAAAGCCGTTTTCAGCTAGCCCTAAATACAAAGGCTCTGGACGCAAATGTTGCTGTAAGAGCTAATTCCATCAAGCAACACTGCATGTTGCTGAATTGCATACTGAAGAAGAATCAGCCGAGTGATTCTTGTGCAAGAACAACTCCATTTGGCTCCCTGCCTTCACACACCATCAGGCTGACAGGCAGCTCTCAAGTAAAGTCAGAATTCTCAAAATATGCTTCATGCCGTTTGAGTGCATTGTCCTGAAATGCAGCTTGGTGAGAATCCCACACAAACGAAGGCTCCACAGGCGAGTTTCACATGCCACCAACTCCACATTCAGAAACCACTTCAGCGCCAAAGCCATTTCCAGCTAGCCTTAAATACAAAGGCTCTGGACGCAAATGTTGTTGTAAGAGCTAATTCCATCATGTGATTCTTGTTTTTCAGTTTTTGGATGTGGTGTATCACATTTATGGATTTGCGAATGTTGAACCATCCCTGCATTCCAGGGATGAATCCTACTTGATCTGGATGAATGATCTGTCTGATGTGTTTTTGAATTCTGTTGGCTAGGATTTTGTTGAGAATCTTAGCATCAATGTTCATCAAAGAGATAGGTCTGTAGTTTTCTTTCTCTGTAGGATCTCTGCCCGGTTTTGGGATTAAGGTAATGTTGGCTTCATAGAATGAGTTTGGAAGGGTTGCTTCCTTTTCTATTGTTTTGAAGAGTTTGTAGAGGATTGGAGTTAGTTCTGTTCGGAATGTTTTGTAGAATTCTGTAGTGAAGCCGTCTGGGCCTGGGCTTTTCTTTGTTGGGAGATCTTTAATCACTGATTCAAGACTGCCCCACATGAATAAAAGCACCAACAACACTTGTTGGCGAGGTTGCGGGGAAAAGGGAACCCTACTCCACTGCTGGTGGGGCTGCAGGCTGGTACAGCCTCTATGGAAATCAGTATGGAGAACATTCAAACAACTCAAATACAACATACCGTATGACCCGGCAATAGCACTCCTAGGAATATATCCAGAACACTTGTTTTATGAGAAACCAACATGCACTCCTATGCTCATAGCAGCACAATCAGTAATTGCAAAGACATGGAAGCAACCAAAATGCCCATCAACAGAGGATTGGATAAGAAAGCTATGGTTCATCTACTCCATGGAATACTACTCAGCTATTAAACAAAACAAAATGCAGTTCTTTGTGGCCAAATGGGCCAAACTGGAAACCATAATGCTAAGGGAAATGAGCCAATCCCAAAAGGTTAAATACCACATGTTTGCCTTAATTTAAGATGACACGATGTTATGTATAACAAGTTATGTGATGAATGTTATATGTTGTGTATAAACCTAAATTGAAATGTCAATGAGGTGGTCACAGAAGGTGGATAAGAAATCGCATTTACTTTTACCATATTGGTTACTCGTTACTATGTCAATTAATTCCATGGTGATGTAAATTTTTGCTGATGGTATGTTGGAGCTTTTAATTGATCGGGATGATAGACTGCTGGCTCTGTCTTCAGACCAGAGAGTGTATACCTAAGAAGCCGTTGAACTTATCTGGACAATAAGATGCTGGACTCTATGTTTGGTATATGCTTGCAATGGGGGAATCTCAAGTGAACTTGAACTGTGGTTATGCAACAAGGTGGAGGAATCCACCATGGTGGGAGGGTTTGGGGAGGGGAGGGGAGAATCCCAGTACCTATGAAACTGTGTCACATAATACAATGTAATTAATGCATTTAAAATAAAATTAAAAAAAAGAGCTAATTCCATCAAGCAACACTGCATGTTGCTGAATTGCATATTGAAGAAGAATCAGCCGAGTGGTTCTTGTGAGAGAACAACTCCATTTGGCTCACTGACTTCACACACCATCAGGCTGACAGGCAGCTCTCAAGCAAACTACGTCTTCATACACTATGCTTAATGTCATTTGAGTGCATTGTCCTGACATGCAGCTTGGTGAGCATCCCACACAAATGAAGACTCCACAGGCGGGTTTCACATGACACCAACTCAACATTCAGAAACCACTTCAGCGCCAAAGCCGTTTTCAGCTAGCCCTAAATACAAAGGCTCTAAATGCAAATGTTGCTGTAAGAGCTAATTCCATTAAGCAGCCCTGCATGTTGCTGAATTGCGTATTGAAGGAGAATCAGCCGAGTGGTTCTTGTGAGAGAACAACTCCATTTGGCTCACTGACTTCACACACCATGAGGCTGACAGCAGCTCTCAAGCAAACTACGTGTTCACAGACTAGGCCTAATGCCGTTTGAGTGCATTGTCCTGAAATGCAGCTTGGTGAGCATCCCACACAAACGAAGGCTCCACAGGCGGGTTTCACATGCCACCAACTCCACATTCAGAAACCACTTCAGCGCCAAAGCCGTTTTCAGCTAGCCCTAAATACAAAGGCTCTGGACGCAAATGAAGCTGTAAGAGCTAATTCCATCAAGCAACACTGCATGTTGCTGAATTGCATATTGAAGAAGAATCAGCCGAGTGGTTCTTGTGGCAGCACAGTTTCATTTGGCTCACTGACTTCACACATCATCAGGCTGACAGCAGCTCTCAAGCAAACTACGTGTTCAGAGACTAGGCTTAATGCCGTTTGAGTGCATTGTCCTGAAATGCAGCTTGGTGAGCATCCCACACAAACGAAGGCTCCACAGGCGAGTTTCACATGCCACCAACTCCACATTCAGAAACCACTTCAGCGCCAAAGCCGTTTCAGCTAGCCCTAAACACAAAGGCTCTGGACGCAAATGTTGCTGTAAGAGCTAATTCCATCAAGCAATACTGCATTTTGCTGAATTGCATATTGAAGAAGAATCAGCCGAGTGACTTTTTGAGCTAGAAGAATTGCATTTGACTCACTGATTTCACACCATCAGGCTGACAGGCAGCTCTCCAGCAAACTACGTGTTTACAGACTAGGCTTAATGCCGTTTGAGTGCATTGTTCTGAAATGCAGCTTGGTGAGCATACCACACAAACGAAGGCTCCACAGCCGGGTTTCACATGACACCAAATCCACATTCAGAAACCACTTCAGCACCACAGCCATTTACAGCTAGCCCTAAATACAAAGGCTCTAGACACAAATGTTGCTGTAAGAGCTAACTCCATCATGCAACACTGCATGTTGCTGAATTGCATATTGAAGAAGAATCAGCCGAGTGATTTTTTGAGCTAGAAGAAGTGCATTTGGCTCACTGATTTCACACCATCAGGCTGACAGGCAGCTCTCAAGCAAACTACGTGTTTACAGACTAGGCTTAATGCCGTTTGAGTGCATTGTCCTGAAATGCAGCTTGGTGAGCCTCCCACACAAACGAAGCCTCCACAGGCGGGTTTCACATGCCACCAACTCCACATTCAGAAACCACTTCAGCGCCAAAGCCATTTTCAGCTAGCCCTAAATACAAAGGCTCTGGATGCAAATGTTGCTGTAAGAGCTAATTCCATCATGCAACACTGCATGTTGCTGAATTGCATATTGAAGAAGAATCAGCCGAGTGGTTCTTGTGGGAGAACAACTCCATTTGGCTCACTGACTTCACACACCATCAGGCTGACAGGCAGCTCTCAAGCAAACTACGTCTTCATACACTATGCTTAATGCCGTTTGAGTGCATTGTCCTGAAATGCAGCTTGGTGAGCATCCCACACATGAAGACTCCACAGGCGGGTTTCACATGACACCAACTCCACATTCAGAAACCACTTCAGCACCAAAGCCGTTTTCAGCTAGCCCTAAACACAAAGGGTCTAGACGCAAATGTTGCTGTAAGAGCTAATTCCATTAAGCAGCCCTGCATGTTGCTGAATTGCATATTGAAGGAGAATCAGCTGAGTGGTTCTTGTGAGAGAACAACTCCATTTGGCTCACTGACTTCACACACCATCAGGCTGACAGCAGCTCTCAAGCAAACTACGTGTTCAGAGACTAGGCTTAATGCCGTTTGAGTGCATTGTCCTGAAATGCAGCTTGGTGAGCATCCCACACAAACGAAGGCTCCACAGGCGGGTTTCACATGCCACCAACTCCACATTAAGAAACCACTTCAGCGCCAAAGCCGTTTTCAGCTAGCCCTAAATACAAAGGCTCTAGACGCAAATGTTGCTGTAAGAGCTAATTCCATCAAGCAACACTGTATGTTGCTGAATTGCATATTGAAGAAGAATCAGCCGAGTGGATCTTGTGGCAGCACAGTTTCATTTGGCTCACTGACTTCACACATCATCAGGCTGACAGCAGCTCTCAAGCAAACTACGTGTTCACAGACTAGGCTGAATGCCGTTTGAGTGCATTGTCCTGAAATGCAGCTTGGTGAGCATCCCACACAAACGAAGTCTCCACAGCCGGGTTTCCCATGCCACCAACTCCACATTCAGAAACCACTTCAGCGCCAAAGCCGTTTTCAGCTAGTCCTTAATACAAAGTGTCTGGACGCAAATGTTGCTGTAAGAGCTAATTCCATCAAGCAACACTGCATGTTGCTGAATTGCATATTGAAGAAGAATCAGCCGAGTGGTTCTTGTGGGAGAACAACTCCATTTGGCTCACTGACTTCACACACCATCAGGCTGACAGGCAGCTCTCAAGCAAACTACATCTTTACACGCTATGCTTAATGCCGTTTGTGTGCATTGTCCTGAAATGCAGCTTGGTGAGCATCCCACACAAACGAAGCCTCCACAGGCGGGTTTCACATGCCACCAACTCATAATTCAGAAACCACTTCAGCGCCAAAGCGTTTCCAGCTTGCCCTAAATACAAAGGCTCTAGACGCAAATGTTGCTGTAAGTGCTAATTCCATCAAGCAACAGTGTATGTTGCTGAATTGCATATTGAAGAAGAATCAGCCGAGTGCTTCTTGTGGGAGAACAACTCCATTTGGCTCACTGACTTCACACACCATCAGGCTGACAGGCAGCTCTCAAGCAAACTACATCTTTACACGCTATGCTTAATGCCGTTTGAGTGCATTGTCCTGAAATGCAGCTTGGTGAGCAGCCCACACAAACGAAGCATCCACAGGCGGGTTTCACATGCCACCAACTCCACATTCAGAAACCACTTCAGCACCAAAGCCGTTTTCAGCTAGGCCTAAATACAAAGGCTCTGGACGCAAATGTTGCTGTAAGAGCTAATTCCATCAAGCAACACTGCATGTTGCTGAATTGCATATAGAAGAAGAATCAGCCTAGTGATTTTTTGAGCTAGGAATATTGCATTTGACTCACCGATTTCACACCATCAGGCTGACAGGCAGCTCTCCAGCAACTACGTGTTTACAGACTAGGTTAATGTCGTTTGAGTGCATTGTCCCGAAATGCAGCTTGGTGAGCATCCCACACAAACGAAGGCTCCACAGGCGGGTTTCACATGCCACCAACTACACATTCAGAAACCACTTCAGCGCCAAAGTCGTTTTCAGCTAGCCCTAAATACTAAGGCTCTAGACGCAAATGTTGTTGTAAGAGCTAATTCCATCAAGCAACACTGCATGTTGCTGAATTGCATATTGAAGAAGAATCAGCCGAGTGGTTCTTGTGAGAGAACAGCTCCATTCGGCTCACTGACTTCACACACCATCAGGCTGACAGCAGCTCTCAAGCAAACTACGTCTTCATATACGATGCTTAATGCCGTTTGAGTGCATTGTCCTGAAATGCAGCTTGGTGAGCATCCCACACAAACGAAGTCTCCACAGCCGGGTTTCCCATGCCACCAACTCCACATTCAGAAACCACTTCAGCGCCAAAGCCGTTTTCAGCTAGTCCTTAATACAAAGTGTCTGGACGCAAATGTTGCTGTAAGAGCTAATTCCATCAAGCAACACTGCATGTTGCTGAATTGCATATTGAAGAAGAATCAGCCGAGTGGTTCTTGTGGGAGAACAACTCCATTTGGCTCACTGACTTCACACACCATCAGGCTGACAGGCAGCTCTCAAGCAAACTACATCTTTACACGCTATGCTTAATGCCGTTTGTGTGCATTGTCCTGAAATGCAGCTTGGTGAGCATACCACACAAACGAAGCCTCCACAGGCGGGTTTCACAGGCACCAACTCCACATTCAGAAACCACTTCAGCGCCAAAGCCGTTTTCAGCTAGCCCTAAATACAAAGGCTCTGGACGCAAATGTTGCTGCAAGAGCTAATTCCATCAAGCAACACTGCATGTTGCTGAATTGCATATTGAAGAAGAATCAGCCGAGTGGTTCTTGTGAGAGAACAACTCGATTTGGCTCACTGACTTCACACACCATCAGGCTGACAGCAGCTCTCCAGCAAACCACATCTTCTCACAGTATGCTTAATGCCGTTTGATTGCATTGTTCTGAAATGCAGCTTGGTGAGCATCCCACACAAACGAAGGCAACACAGGCGGGTTTCACATGACACCAACTCCACATTCAGAAACCAGTTCAGCACCAAAGCCGTTTTCAGCTAAAACAAAATACAAAGCGTCTGGACGCAAATGTTGCTGTAAGAGCTAATTCCATCAAGCAACACTGCATGTTGCTGAATTGCATATTGAAGAAGAATCAGCCGAGTGCTTCTTGTGGGGAGAACCACTCCATTTGGCTCACTGACTTCACACACCATCAGGCTGACAGCAGCTCTCAAGCAAACTACGTGTTTACAGACTAGGCTTAATGCCGTTTGAGTGCATTGTCCTGAAATGCAGCTTGGTGAGCATCCCACACAAACGAAAGCTCCACAGGCGGGTTTCACATGCCACCAACTCCACATTCAGAAACCACTTCAGCGCCAAAGCCGTTTTCAGCTAGCCCTAAATACTAAGGCTCTGGACGCAAATGTTGCTGTAAGAGCTAATTCCATCAAGCAACACTGCATGTTGCTGAATTGCATATTGAAGAAGAATCAGCCGAGTGGTTCTTGTGAGAGAACAACTCCATTTGGCTCACTGACTTCACACACCATCAGGCTGACAGGCAGCTCTCAAGCAAACTACGTGTTTACAGACTAGGCTTAATGCCGTTTGAGTGCATTGTCCTGAAATGCAGCTTGGTGAGCATCCCACACAAACGAAGGCTCCACAGGCGGGTTTCACATGCCACCAACTCCACATTCAGAAACCACTTCAGTGCCAAAGCCGTTTTCAGCTAGACCTAAATACAAAGGCTCTAGACGCAAATGTTGCTGTAAGAGCTAATTCCATCAAGCAACACTGCATGTTGCTTAATTGCATATTGAAGAAGAATCAGCCGAGTGATTCTTGTGCAAGAATAACTCCATTTCGCTCAGCCATTTCACACACCATCAGGCTGACAGGCAGCTCTCAAGCAAACTCAGATTTCTCAAAATATGCTTAATGCCGTTTGAGTGCATTGTCCTGAAAAGCAGCTTGGTGAGCATCCCACACAAACGAAGACTCCACAGGCGGGTTTCACATGCCACCAACTCCACATTCAGAAACCACTTCAGCGCCAAAGCCGTTTTCAG
Source organism: Ochotona princeps (assembly GCF_030435755.1). Classification (NCBI taxonomy): domain Eukaryota; kingdom Metazoa; phylum Chordata; class Mammalia; order Lagomorpha; family Ochotonidae; genus Ochotona; species Ochotona princeps. The sequence continues at coordinate 532,783 of NC_080834.1, read as the reverse complement.
CTAGCCCTAAATACAAAGGCTCTGGACGCAAATGTTGCTGTAAGAGCTAATTCCATCAAGCAACACTGCATGTTGCTGAATTGCTTATTGAAGAAGAATCAGCTGTGTTTTTCCTGTGAGAGAACAACTCCATTTGGTCACTGACTTCACACACCATCAGGCTGACAGGCAGCTCTCAAGCAAACTGTGTCTTCACACATTTTCCTTAATGCGGTTTGAGTGCATGGTCGTAAAATGCAGCATGGTGAGCATCCCACACAAACGAAGCCTCCACAGGCGGGTTTCACATGCCACCAACTCCACATTCAGAAACCACTTCAGCGCCAAAGCTGTTTTCAGCTAGCCCTAAATACAAAGGCGCTAGACGCAAATGTTGCTGTAAGAGCTAATTCCATCAAGCAACACTGCATGTTGCTGAATTGCATATTGAAGAAGAATCAGCCGAGTGGTTCTTTTGAGAGAACAACTCCATTTGGCTCACTGACTTCACACACCATCAGGCTGACAGGCAGCTCTCAAGCAAACTACATCTTCACACACTATGCTTAATGCCGTTTGAGTGCATTCTCCTGAAATGCAGCTTGGTGAGCATACCACATAAACGAAGCCTCCACAGGCGGGTTTCACATGCCACCAACTCCACATTCAGAAACCACTTCAGCGCCAAAGCCGTTTCCAGCTAGCCCTAAATACAAAGGCTCTAGACACAAATGATGCTGTAAGAGCTAATTCCATCAAGCAACAGTGTATGTTGCTGAATTGCATATTGAAGAAGAATCAGCCGAGTGGTTCTTGTGGTTGAACAACTCCATTTTGCTCACTGACTTCACACACCATCAGGCTGACAGCAGCTCTCAAGCAAACTACGTGTTTATAGACTAGGTTTAATGCCGTTTGAGTGCATTGTCCTGAAATGCAGCTTGGTTAGCATCCCACACAAACGAAGACTCCACAGGCGGGTTTCACATGCCACCAACTCCACATTCAGAAACCACTTCAGCGCCAAAGCCGTTTCCAGCTAGCCCTAAATACAAAGGCTCTGGACGCAAATGTTGTTGTAAGAGCTAATTCCATCAAGCAACACTGCATGTTGCTGAATTGCATATTGAAGAAGAATCAGCGCAGTGGTTCTTGTGGGAGAACAACTCCTTTTGGCTCACTGACTTCACACACCATCAGCTGACAGGCAGCTCTCAAGCAAACTCAGATTTCACGCACTATGCTTAATGCCGTTTGAGTGCATTGTCCTGACATGCAGCTTGGTGAGCATCCCACACAAATGAAGACTCCACAGGCGGGTTTCACATGACACCAACTCCACATTCAGAAACCACTTCAGCGCCAAAGCCGTTTTCAACTAGCCCTAAATACAAAGGCTCTAAATGCAAATGTTGCTGTAAGAGCTAATTCCATTAAGCAGCCCTGCATGTTGCTGAATTGCGTATTGAAGGAGAATCAGCCGAGTGGTTCTTGTGAGAGAACAACTCCATTTGGCTCACTGACTTCACACACCATGAGGCTGACAGCAGCTCTCAAGCAAACTACGTGTTCACAGACTAGGCTTAATGCCGTTTGAGTGCATTGTCCTGAAATGCAGCTTGGTGAGCATCCCACACAAACGAAGGCTCCACAGGCGAGTTTCACATGCCACCAACTCCACATTCAGAAACCACTTCAGCGCCAAAGCCGTTTCAGCTAGCCCTAAACACAAAGGCTCTAGACGCAAATGTTGCTGTAAGAGCTAATTCCATCAAGCAAGACTGCATTTTGCTGAATTGCATATTGAAGAAGAATCAGCCGAGTGACTTTTTGAGCTAGAAGAATTGCATTTGACTCACTGATTTCACACCATCAGGCTGACAGGCAGCTCTCCAGCAAACTACGTGTTTACAGACTAGGCTTAATGCCGTTTGAGTGCATTGTTCTGAAATGCAGCTTGGTGAGCATACCACACAAACGAAGGCTACACAGCCGGGTTTCACATGACACCAAATCCACATTCAGAAACCACTTCAGCACCACAGCCGTTTATAGCTAGCCCTAAATACAAAGGCTCTAGACACAAATGTTGCTGTAAGAGCTAACTCCATCATGCAACACTGCATGTTGCTGAATTGCATATTGAAGAAGAATCAGCCGAGTGATTTTTTGAGCTAGAAGAAGTGCATTTGGCTCACTGATTTCACACCATCAGGCTGACAGGCAGCTCTCAAGCAAACTACGTGTTTACAGACTAGGCTTAATGCCGTTTGAGTGCATTGTCCTGAAATGCAGCTTGGTGAGCCTCCCACACAAACGAAGCCTCCACAGGCGGGTTTCACATGCCACCAACTCCACATTCAGAAACCACTTCAGCGCCAAAGCCATTTTCAGCTAGCCCTAAATACAAAGGCTCTGGATGCAAATGTTGCTGTAAGAGCTAATTCCATCAAGCAACACTGCATGTTGCTGAATTGCATATTGAAGAAGAATCAGCCGAGTGGTTCTTGTGGGAGAACAACTCCATTTGGCTCACTGACTTCACACACCATCAGGCTGACAGGCAGCTCTCAAGCAAACTACGTCTTCATACACTATGCTTAATGCTGTTTGAGTGCATTGTCCTGAAATGCAGCTTGGTGAGCATCCCACACATGAAGACTCCACAGGCGGGTTTCACATGACACCAACTCCACATTCAGAAACCACTTCAGCACCAAAGCCGTTTTCAGCTAGCCCTAAACACAAAGGGTCTAGACGCAAATGTTGCTGTAAGAGCTAATTCCATTAAGCAGCCCTGCATGTTGCTGAATTGCATATTGAAGGAGAATCAGCTGAGTGGTTCTTGTGAGAGAACAACTCCATTTGGCTCACTGACTTCACACACCATCAGGCTGACAGCAGCTCTCAAGCAAACTACATGTTTACAGACTAGGCTTAATGCCGTTTGAGTGCATTGTCCTGAAATGCAGCTTGGTGAGCATCCCACACAAACGAAGGCTCCACAGGCGGGTTTCACATGCCACCAACTCCACATTCAGAAACCACTTCAGCGCCAAAGCCGTTTTCAGCTAGCCCTAAATACAAAGGCTCTAGACGCAAATGTTGCTGTAAGAGCTAATTCCATCAAGCAACACTGCATGTTGCTGAATTGCATATTGAAGAAGAATCAGCCGAGTGGATCTTGTGGCAGCACAGTTTCATTTGGCTCACTGACTTCACACATCATCAGGCTGACAGCAGCTGTCAAGCAAACTACGTGTTCACAGACTAGGCTGAATGCCGTTTGAGTGCATTGTCCTGAAATGCAGCTTGGTGAGCATCCCACACAAACGAAGTCTCCACAGCCGGGTTTCCCATGCCACCAACTCCACATTCAGAAACCACTTCAGCGCCAAAGCCGTTTTCAGCTAGTCCTTAATACAAAGTGTCTGGACGCAAATGTTGCTGTAAGAGCTAATTCCATCAAGCAACACTGCATGTTGCTGAATTGCATATTGAAGAAGAATCAGCCGAGTGGTTCTTGTGGGAGAACAACTCCATTTGGCTCACTGACTTCACACACCATCAGGCTGACAGGCAGCTCTCAAGCAAACTACATCTTTACACGCTATGCTTAATGCCGTTTGTGTGCATTGTCCTGAAATGCAGCTTGGTGAGCATCCCACACAAACGAAGACTCCACAGGCGGGTTTCACATGCCACCAACTCCACATTCAGAAACCACTTCAGCGCCAAAGCCGTTTCCAGCTAGCCCTAAATACAAAGGCTCTAGACGCAAATGTTGCTGTAAGTGCTAATTCCATCAAGCAACAGTGTATGTTGCTGAATTGCATATTGAAGAAGAATCAGCCGAGTGCTTCTTGTGGGAGAACAACTCCATTTGGCTCACTGACTTCACACACCATCAGGCTGACAGGCAGCTCTCAAGCAAACTATGTGTTTACACACTAGGCTTAATGCCGTTTGAGTGCATTGTCCTGAAATGCAGCTTGGTGAGCATCCCACACAAACGAAGTCTCCACAGGCGGGTTTCACATGCCACCAACTCCACATTCAGAAACCACTTCAGCGCCAAAGCCGTTTCCAGCTAGCCTTAAATACAAAGGCTCTAGACACAAATGTTGCTGTAAGAGCTAATTCCATCAAGCAACAATGCATGTTGCTGAATTGCATATTGCAGAAGAATCAGCCGAGTGATTTTTGAGCTAGAAGAAGTGCATTTGGCTCACTGATTTCACACACCATCAGGCTGACAGGCAGCTCTCCAGCAAACTACGTGTTTACAGACTAGGCTTAATGCCGTTTGAGTGCATTGTCCTGAAATGCAGCTTGGTGAGCATCCCACACAAACGAAGACTCCACAGGCGGGTTTCACATGACACCAACTCCACATTCAGAAACCACTTCAGCGCCAAAGCCGTTTTCAGCTAGCCTTAAATACAAAGGCTCTGGACGCAAATGTTGTTGTAAGAGCTAATTCCATCAAGCAACACTGCATGTTGCTGAATTGCATATTGAAGAAGAATCAGCCGAGTGGTTCTTGTGAGAGAACAGCTCCATTCGGCTCACTGACTTCACACACCATCAGGCTGACAGCAGCTCTCAAGCAAACTACGTCTTCATATACGATGCTTAATGCCGTTTGAGTGCATTGTCCTGAAATGCAGCTTGGTGAGCATCCCACACAAACGAAGGCTCCACAGGCGGGTTTCACATGCCACTAACTCCACATTCAGAAACCACTTCAGCGCCAAAGCCGTTTTCAGCTAGCCCTAAATACTAAGGCTCTGGACGCAAATGTTGCTGTAAGAGCTAATTCCATCAAGCAATACTGTATGTTGCTGAATTGCATATTGAAGAAGAATCAGCCGAGTGGTTCTTGTGGCAGCACAGCTTCATTTGGCTCACTGACTTCACACATCATCAGGCTGACAGCAGCTCTCAAGCAGACTACGTGTTCAGAGACTAGGCTTAATGCCGTTTGAGTGCGTTGCCTGAAATGCAGCTTGGTGAGCATCCCACACAAACGAAGGCTCCACAGGCGGGTTTCACATGCCACCAACTCCACATTCAGAAACCACTTCAGCGCCAAAGCCATTTCCAGCTAGCCCTAAATACAAAGGCTCTGGACGCAAATGTTGTTGTAAGAGCTTATTCCATCAAGCAACACTGCATGTTGTTGAATTGCATATTGAAGAAGAATCAGCCGAGTGATTTTTCGGGCTAGAAGAACTCCATTTGGCTCACTGACTTCACACACCATCAGGCTGACAGGCAGCTCTCAAGCAATCTATGTGTTTACGCCCTAGGCTTAATGCCGTTTGAGTGCATTGTCCTGAAATGCAGCTTGGTGAGCATCCCACACAAACGAAGGCTCCGCAGCCGGGTTTCACATGCCACCAACTCCACATTCAGAAACCACTTCAGCGCCAAAGCCTTTTCCAGCTAGCCTTAAATACAAAGGCTCTAGACAAAAATGATGCTGTAAGAGCTAATTCCATCAAGCAACACTGCATGTTGCTGAATTGCATATTGCAGAAGAATCAGCCGAGTGATTTTTTGAGCTAGAAGAATTGCTTTGGCTCACTGAATTAACACATCATCAGGCTGACAGCAGCTCTCAAGCAAACTATGTGTTTAAAGACTAGGTAATGCCGTTTGAGTGCATTGTCCTGAAATGCAGCTTGGTGAGCATACCACACAAACGAAGCCTCCACAGGCGGGTTTCACAGGCACCAACTCCACATTCAGAAACCACTTCAGCGCCAAAGCCGTTTTCAGCTAGCCCTAAATACAAAGGCTCTGGACGCAAATGAAGCTGCAAGAGCTAATTCCATCAAGCAACACTGCATGTTGCTGAATTGCATATTGAAGAAGAATCAGCCGAGTGGTTCTTGTGAGAGAACAACTCGATTTGGCTCACTGACTTCACACACCATCAGGCTGACAGGCAGCTCTCAAGCAAACTGTGTCTTCACACATTATGCTTAATGCTGTTTGAGTGCATTGTCCTGAAATGCAGCTTGGTGAGCCTACCACACAAACGAAGGCTCCATGGTCGGGTTTCAGATGCCACCAACTCCACATTCAGAAACCACTTCAGCACCACAGCCGTTTACAGCTAGCCCTAAATACAAAGGCTCTAGACACAAATGTTGCTGTAAGAGCTAATTCCATCATGCAACACTGCATGTTGCTGAATTGCATATTGAAGAAGAATCAGCCGAGTGATTTTTTTGGGCTAGAAGAACTCCATTTGGCCTACTGACTTCACACACCATCAGGCTGACAGGCAGCTCTCAAGCAATCTATGTGTTTACGCCCTAGGCTTAATGCCGTTTGAGTGCATTGTCCTGAAATGCAGCTTGGTGAGCATCCCACACAAACGAAGGCTCCACAGCCGGGTTTCACATGCCACCAACTCCACATTCAGGAACCACTTCAGCGCCAAAGCCGTTTTCAGCTAGCCTTAAATACAAAGGCTCTAGATGCAAATGTTGCTGTAAGAGCTAATTCCATCAAGCAACACTGCATGTTGCTGAATTGCATATTGAAGAAGAATCAGCCGAGTGGTTCTTGTGAGAGAACAACTCCATTTGGCTCACTGACTTCACACACCATCAGGCTGAAAGGCAGCTCTCAAGCAATCTATGTGTTTACGCCCTAGGCTTAATGCCGTTTGAGTGCATTGTCCTGAAATGCAGCTTTGTGAGCATCCCACACAAACGAAGTCTCCACAGGCGGGTTTCACATGCCACCAACTCCACATTCAGAAACCACTTCAGCGCCAAAGCCATTTCCAGCTAGCCCTAAATACAAAGGCTCTGGACGCAAATGTTGTTGTCAGTGCTAATTCCATCAAGCAACACTGCATGTTGCTGAATTGCATATTGAAGAAGAATCAGCCGAGTGGTTCTTGTGAGAGAACAACTCCTTTTGGCTCACTTACTTCACTCACCATCAGGCTGTCAGGCAGCTCCCAAGCAAATTACGTCTTCATACACTATGCTTAATGCCGTTTAAATGCATTGTCCTGAATTGCAGCTTGGTGAGCATCCCACACATGAAGACTCCACAGGCGTGTTTCACATGACACCAACTCCACATTCAGAAACCACTTCAGCGCCAAAGCCATTTTCAGCTAGCCCTAAATACAAAGGCTCTAGACGCAAATGTTGCTGTAAGAGCTAATTCCATTAAGCAACACTGTATGTTGCTGAATTGCATATTGAAGAAGAATCAGCCGAGTGGTTCTTGTGGGAGAACAACTCCATTTGGCTCACTGACTTCACACACCATCAGGCTGACAGGCAGCTCTCAAGCACACTACGTGTTTACAGACTAGGCTTAATGCTGTTTGAGTGCATTGTCCTGAAATGCAGCTTGGTGAGCATCCCACACAAACGAAGGCTCCACAGGCGGGTTTCACATGCCACCAACTCCACATTCAGAAACCACTTCAGCGCCAAAGCCGTTTTCAGCTAGCCCTAAATATAAAGGCTCTGGACACAAATGTTGCTGTAAGAGCTAATTCCATCAAGCAACACTGCATGTTGCTGAATTGCATATTGAAAAGGAATCAGCCGAGTGGTTCTTGTGAGAGAACCATTCCGTTTGGCTCACTGACTTCACACACCATCAGGCTGACAGCAGCTCTCAAGCAAACTACGTGTTTACAGACTAGGCTTAATGCTGTTTGAGTGCATTGTCCTGAAATGCAGCTTGGTGAGCATCCCACACAAACGAAGGCTCCACAGGCGGGTTTCACATGCCACCAACTCCACATTCAGAAACCACTTCAGCGCCAAAGCCGTTTGCAGCTAGCCCTAAATACAAAGGCTCTGGACGCAAATGTTGCTGTAAGAGGTAATTCCATCAAGCAACACTGCATGTTGCTGAATTGCATATTGAAGAAGAATCAGCCGAGTGATTTTTTGAGCTAGAAGAATTGCTTTTTCTCACTGACTTCACACATCATCAGGCTGACAGCAGCTCTCAAGCAAACTACGTGTTTAAAGACTAGGTAATGCCGTTTGAGTGCGTTGTCCTGAAATGCAGCTTGGTAAGCATACCACACAAACGAAGCCTCCAGAGGCGGGTTTCACAGGCACCAACTCCACATTCAGAAAACACTTCAGCGCCAAAGCCGTTTTCAGCTAGCCCTAAATACAAAGGCTCTGGACGCAAATGTTGCTGTAAGAGCTAATTCCATCAAGCAACACTGCATGTTGCTGAATTGCATATTGAAGAAGAATCAGCCGAGTGGTTCTTGTGAGAGAACAACTCGATTTGGCTCACTGACTTCACACACCATCAGGCTGACAGGCAGCTCTCAAGCAAACTGTGTCTTCACACATTATGCTTAATGCTGTTTGAGTGCATTGTCCTGAAATGCAGCTTGGTGAGCATCCCACACAAACGAAGGCTCCATGGTCGGGTTTCAGATGCCACCAACTCCACATTCAGAAACCACTTCAGCACCACAGCCGTTTACAGCTAGCCCTAAATACAAAGGCTCTAGACACAAATGTTGCTGTAAGAGCTAACTCCATCATGCAACACTGCATGTTGCTGAATTGCATATTGAAGAAGAATCAGCTGAGTGATTTTTTGGGCTAGAAGAACTCCATTTGGCCTACTGACTTCACACACCATCAGGCTGACAGGCAGCTCTCAAGCAATCTATGTGTTTACGCCCTAGGCTTAATGCCGTTTGAGTGCATTGTCCTGAAATGCAGCTTGGTGAGCATCCCACACAAACGAAGGCTTCACAGGCGGGTTTCACATGCCACCAACTCCACATTCAGAAACCACTTCAGCGCCAAAGATGTTTTCAGCCAGTCCTGAATACAAAGGCCCTGGATGCAAGTGTTGCTGTAAGAGCTAATTCCATCAAGCAACACTGCATGTTGCTGAATTGCATATTGAAGAAGAATCAGCCAAGTGGTTCTTGTGAGAGAACAACTCCATTTGGCTCACTGACTTCACACACCATCAGGCTGACAGGCAGCTCTCAAGCAAACTACGTCTTCATACACTATGCTTAATGCCGTTTGAGTGCATTGTCCTGAAATGCAGCTTGGTGAGCATCCCACACAAACGAAGGCTCCACAGGCGGGTTTCACATGCCACCAACTCCACATTCAGAAACCACTTCAGTGCCAAAGCCGTTTCCAGCTAGTCCTAAATACAAATGCTCTAGACGCAAATGTTGCTGTAAGAGCTAATTCCATCAAGCAACACTGCATGATGCTGAATTGCATATTAAAGAAGAATCAGCAGAGTGATTTTATGAGCTAGAAGAAGTGCATTTGGCTCACTGATTTCACACCATCAGGCTGACAGGCAGCTCTCAAGCAAACTACGTCTTCATACACTATGCTTAATGCCGTTTGAGTGCATTGTCCTGAAATGCAGCTTGGTGAGCATCCCACACAAACGAAGCCTCCACAGGCGGGTTTCACATGCCACCAACTCCATATTCAGAAAACACTTCAGCGCCAAAGCTGATTCCAGCTAACCTAAATACAAAGGCTCTGGACGCAAATGTTGCTGTAAGAGCTAATTCCATCAAGCAACATTGCATGTTGCTGAATTGCATATTGAAGAAGAATCAGCCGAGTGGTTCTTGTGAGAGAACAACTCCATTTGGCTCACTGACTTCACACACCATCAGGCTGACAGCCAGATCTCAAGCAAACTACTTGTTCACACACTAGGCTTAATGCCGTTTGAGTGCATTGTCTTGAAATGCAACTTGGTTAGCATCCCACACAAACGAAGGCTCCACAGGCGGGTTTCACATGCCACCAACTCCACATTCAGAAACCACTTCAGCGCCAAAGCCGTTTTCAGCTAGTCCTAAACACAAAGGTTCTGGACGCAAATGTTGCTGTAAGAGCTAATTCCATCAAGCAACACTGCATGTTGCTGAATTGCATATTGAAGAACAATCAGTCGAGTGGTTCTTGTGGGAGAACAACTCCATTTGACTCACTGACTTCACACACTATTAGGCTGACAGGCAGCTCTCCAGCAAACTACGTGTTTACAGACTAGGCGTAATGCCGTTTGAGTGCATTGGCCTGAAATGCAGCTTGGTGAGCGTCCCACACAAATGAAGACTCCACAGGCGGGTTTCACATGCCACGAACTCCACATTCAGAAACCACTTCAGCACCAAAGCCGTTTGCAGCTAGCCCTAAATACAAAGGCTCTGGACGCAAATGTTGTTGTAAGAGCTAATTCCATCAAGCAACACTGCATGTTGCTGAATTGCATATTGAAGAAGAATCAGCCGAGTGATTTTATGAGCTAGACGAAGTGCATTTGGCTCACTAATTTCACACCATCAGCCTGACAGGCAGCTCTCAAGCAAACTACGTCTTCACACGCTATGCTTAATGCCGTTTGAGTGCATTGTCCTGAAATGCAGCTTGGTGAGCATACCACATAAACGAAGCCTCCACAGGCGGGTTTCACATGCCACCAACTCCACATTCAGAAACCACTTCAGCGCCATAGCCGTTTTCAGCTAGCCCTAAATACAAAGGCTCTGGACGCAAATGTTGCTGTAAGAGCTAATTCCATCAAGCAACACTGCATGTTGCTGAATTGCATATTGAAGAAGAATCAGCCGAGTGGTTCTTGTGAGAGAACAACTCCTTTTGGCTCACTGACTTCACACACCATCAGGCTGACAGCAGCTCTCCAGCAAACTACGTGTTTACAGACTAGGCTTAATGCCGTTTGAGTGCATTGTCCTGAAATGCAGTTTGGTGAGCATCCCACACAAACGAAAGCTCCACAGGCGGGTTTCACATGCCACCAACTCCACATTCAGAAACCACTTCAGCGCCAAAGCCGTTTTCAGCTAGCCCTAAATACTAAGGCTCTGGACGCAAATGTTGCTGTAAGAGCTAATTCCATCAAGCAACACTGCATGTTGCTGAATTGCATATTGAAGAAGAATCAGCCGAGTGGTTCTTGTGAGAGAACAACTCCATTTGGCTCACTGACTTCACACACCATCAGGCTGACAGGCAGCTCTCAAGCAAACTACGTGTTTACAGACTAGGCTTAATGCCGTTTGAGTGCATTGTCCTGAAATGCAGCTTGGTGAGCATCCCACACAAACGAAGGCTCCACAGGCGGGTTTCACATGACGCCAACTCCACATTCAGAAACCACTTCAGCGCCAAAGCCGTTTCCAGCTAGCCCTAAATACAAAGGCTCTAGACGCAAATGTTGCTGTAAGAGCTAATTCCATCAAGCAACACTGCATGTTGCTTAATTGCATATTGAAGAAGAATCAGCCGAGTGATTCTTGTGCAAGAATAACTCCATTTCGCTCAGCCATTTCACACACCATCAGGCTGACAGGCAGCTCTCAAGCAAACTCAGGTTTCTCAAAATATGCTTAATGCCGTTTGAGTGCATTGTCCTGAAAAGCAGCTTGGTGAGCATCCCACACAAACGAAGACTCCACAGGCGGGTTTCACATGCCACCAACTCCACATTCAGAAACCACTTCAGTCCCGAAGCCGTTTTCAGCTAGCCCTAAATACTAAGGCTCTGGACGCAAATGTTGCTGTAAGAGCTAATTCCATCAAGCAACACTGCATGTTGCTGAATTGCATATTGAGGAAGAATCAGATGTGTTTTTCCTGTGAGAGAACAACTCCATTTGGTCACTGACTTAACACACCATCAGGCTGACAGGCAGCTCTCAAGCAAACTGTGTCTTCACACATTTTCCTTAATGCGGTTTGAGTGCATTGTCCTGAAAAGCAGCTTGGTGAGCATCCCACAGAAACGAAGCCTCCACAGGCGGGTTTCACATGCCACCAACTCCACATTCAGAAACCACTTCAGCGCCAAAGCTGTTTTCAGCTAGCCCTAAATACAAAGGCGCTAGACGCAAATGTTGCTGTAAGAGCTAATTCCATCAAGCAACACTGCATGTTGCTGAATTGCATATTGAAGAAGAATCAGCCGAGTGGTTCTTTTGAGAGAACAACTCCATTTGGCTCACTGACTTCACACACCATCAGGCTGACAGGCAGCTCTCAAGCAAACTACATCTTCACACACTATGCTTAATGCCGTTTGAGTGCATTGTCCTGAAATGCAGCTTGGTGAGCATACCACATAAACGAAGCCTCCACAGGCGGCTTTCACATGCCACCAACTCCACATTCAGAAACCACTTCAGCGCCAAAGCCGTTTCCAGCTAGCCCTAAATACAAAGGCTCTAGACACAAATGATGCTGTAAGAGCTAATTCCATCAAGCAACAGTGTATGTTGCTGAATTGCATATTGAAGAAGAATCAGCCGAGTGGTTCTTGTGGGAGAACAACTCCATTTGGCTCACTGACTTCACACACCATCAGGCTGACAGCAGCTCTCAAGCAAACTACGTGTTTACAGACTAGGTTTAATGCCGTTTGAGTGCATTGTCCTGAAATGCAGCTTGGTTAGCATCCCACACAAACGAAGACTCCACAGGCGGGTTTCACATGCCACCAACTCCACATTCAGAAACCACTTCAGCGCCAAAGCCGTTTCCAGCTAGCCCTAAATACAAAGGCTCTGGACGCAAATGTTGTTGTAAGAGCTAATTCCATCAAGCAACACTGCATGTTGCTGAATTGCATATTGAAGAAGAATCAGCGCAGTGGTTCTTGTGAGAGAACAACTCCTTTTGGCTCACTGACTTCACACACCATCAGGCTGACAGGCAGCTCTCAAGCAAACTCAGATTTCACGCACTATGCTTAATGCCGTTTGAGTTCATTGTCCTGAAATGGAGCTTGGTGAGCATCCCACACAAACGAAGGCTCCACAGGCGGGTTTCACATGCCACCAACTCCACATTCAGAAACCATTTCAGCGCCAAAGCCGTTTTCAGCTAGCCCTAAATACAAAGGCTCTAGACGCAAATGTTGCTGTAAGAGCTAATTCCATCAAGCAACACTGCATGTTGCTGAATAGCTTATTGAAGAAGAATCAGCCGAGTGGTTCTTGTGCAAGAACAACTCCATTTGGCTCACTGACTTCACACACCATCAGGCTGACAGGCAGCTCTCAAGCAAACTGTGTCTTCACACATTTTGCTTAATGCGGTTTGAGTGCATTGTCCTGACATGCAGCTTGGTGAGCATCCCACACAAACGAAGCCTCCACAGGCGGGTTTCACATGCCACACACTCCACATTCAGAAAACACTTCAGCACCAAAGCCGTTTTCAGCTAAAACAAAATACAAAGGGTCTGGACGCAAATGTTGCTGTAAGAGCTAATTCCATCAAGCAACACTGCATGTTGCTGAATTGCATATTGAAGAAGAATCAGCCGAGTGGTTCTTGTGGGAGAACAACTCCATTTGGCTCACTGACTTCACACACATCATCAGGCTGACGGGCAACTCTCAAGCAAACTACGTGTTCACACAGTAGGCATAATGCCGTTTGAGTGCATTGTCCTGAAATGCAGCTTGGTGAGCATCCCACACAAACGAAAGCTCCACAGGCGGGTTTCACATGCCACCAACTCCACATTCAGAAACCACTTCAGCGCCAAAGCCGTTTTCAGCTAGCCCTAAATACTAAGGCTCTGGACGCAAATGTTGCTGTAAGAGCTAATTCCATCAAGCAACACTGCATGTTGCTGAATTGCATATTGAAGAAGAATCAGCCGAGTGGTTCTTGTGAGAGAACAACTCCATTTGGCTCACTGGCTTCACACACCATCAGGCTGACAGGCAGCTCTCAAGCAAACTACGTTTTCATACACTATGCTTAATGCCGTTTGAGTGCATTGTCCTGAAAAGCAGCTTGGTGAGCATCCCACACAAACGAAGGCTCCACAGGCGGGTTTCACATGCCACCAACTCCACATTCAGAAACCACTTCAGCGCCAAAGCCGTTTTCAGCTAGCCCTAAATACAAAGGCTCTAGACGCAAATGTTGCTGTAAGAGCTAATTCCATCAAGCAACACTGCATGTTGCTTAATTGCATATTGAAGAAGAATCAGCCGAGTGATTCTTGTGCAAGAACAACTCCATTTCGCTCAGCCATTTCACACACCATCAGGCTGACAGGCAGCTCTCAAGCAAACTCAGATTTCTCAAAATATGCTTAATGCCGTTTGAGTGCATTGTCCTGAAAAGCAGCTTGGTGAGCATCCCACACAAACGAAGGCTTCACAGGCGGGTTTCACATGCCACCAACTCCACATTCAGAAACCACTTCAGTCCCGAAGCCGTTTTCAGCTAGCCCTAAATACAAAGGCTCTGGACGCAAATGTTGCTGTAAGAGCTAATTCCATCAAGCAACACTGCATGTTGCTGAATTGCTTATTGAAGAAGAATCAGCTGTGTGGTTCTTGTGAGAGAACAACTCCATTTGGTCACTGTCTTCACACACCATCAGGCTGACAGGCAGCTCTCAAGCAAACTGTGTCTTCACACATTTTGCTTAATGCGGTTTGAGTGCATTGTCCTGAAATGCAGCATGGTGAGCATCGCACACAAACGAAGCCTCCACAGGCGGGTTTCACATGCCACCAACTCCACATTCAGAAACCACTTCAGCGCCAAAGCTGTTTTCAGCTAGCCCTAAATACTAAGGCTCTGGACGCAAATGTTGTTGTAAGAGCTAATTCCATCAAGCAACACTGCATGTTGCTGAATTGCATATTGAAGAAGAATCAGCCGAGTGGTTCTTGTGAGAGAACAACTCCTTTTGGCTCACTGACTTCACACACCATCAGCTGACAGGCAGCTCTCAAACAAACTCAGATTTCACGCACTATGCTTAATGCCGTTTGAGTGCATTGTCCTGAAATGGAGCTTGGTGAGCATCCCACACAAACGAAGGCTCCACAGGCCGGTTTCAGATGACACCAACTCCACATTCAGAAACCACTTCAGCACTAAAGCTGTTTTCAGCTAGCCCTAAATACAAAGGCTCTGGACGCAAATGTTGCTGTAAGAGCTAATTCCATCAAGCAACACTGTATGTTGCTGAATTGCATATTGAAGAAGAATCAGCCGAGTGGTTCTTGTGAGAGAACAACTCCATTTGGCTCCCTGCCTTCACACACCATCAGCTGATAGGCAGCTCTCAAGCAAACTCAGATTTCACGCACTATGCTTAATGCCGTTTGAGTGCATTGTCCTGAAATGGAGCTTGGTGAGCATCCCACACAAACGAAGTATCCACAGGCGGGTTTCACATGCCACCAACTCCACATTCAGAAACCATTTCAGCGCCAAAGCCGTTTTCAGCTAGCCCTAAATACAAAGGCGCTAGACGCAAATGTTGCTGTAAGAGCTAATTCCATCAAGCAACACTGCATGTTGCTGAATTGCTTATTGAAGAAGAATCAGCCGAGTGGTTCTTGTGAGAGAACAACTCCATTTGGCTCACTGACTTCACACACCATCAGGCTGACAGCAGCTCTCAAGCAAACTGTGTCTTCACACATTTTGCTTAATGCGGTTTGAGTGCATTGTCCTGACATGCAGCTTGGTGAGCATCCCACACAAACGAAGGCTCCATAGGCGGGTTTCACATGCCACAAACTTCACATACAGAAACCACTTCAGCGCCAAAGCCATTTTCAGCTAGCCCTAAATACAAAGGCTCTGGATGCAAGTGTTGCTGTAAGAGCTAATTCCATCAAGCAACACTGCATGTTGCTGAATTGCATATTGAAGAAGAATCAGCGCAGTGGTTCTTGTGGGAGAACAACTCCATTCGGCTCACTGACTTCACACACCATCAGGCTGACAGGCAGCTCTGAAGCAAACTACATCTTTACACGCTACGCTTAATGCAGTTTGAGTGCATTGTCCTGAAATGCAGCTTGGTGAGCATCCCACACAAACGAAGGCTCCACAGGCGGGTTTCACATGCCACCAACTCCACATTCAGAAAACACTTTAGTGCCAAAGCCGTTTCCAGCTAGCCCTAAATACAAAGGCTCTGGAAGCAAATGTTGCTGTAAGAGCTAATTCCATCAAGCAACACTGCATGATGCTGAATTGCATATTGAAGAAGAATCAGCCGAGTGATTTTATGAGCTAGAAGAAGTGCATTTGGCTCACTGATTTCACACCATCAGGCTGTCAGGCAGCTCTCAAGCAAATTACGACTTCATACACTATGCTTAATGCCGTTTGAGTGCATTGTCCTGAAATGCAGCTTGGTGAGCATCCCACAGAAACGAAGCCTCCACAGGCGGGTTTCACATGCCACCAACTCCACATTCAGAAACCACTTCAGCGCCAAAGCCGTTTCCAGCTACCCTAAATACTAAGGCTCTGGACGCAAATGTTGCTGTAAGAGCTAATTCCATCAAGCAACACTGCATGTTGCTGAATTGCATATTGAAGAAGAATCAGCCGAGTGGTTCTTGTGAGAGAACAACTCGATTTGGCTCACTGACTTCACACACCATCAGGCTGACTGGCAGCTCTCAAGCAAACTGTGTCTTCACACATTTTGCTTAATGCGGTTTGAGTGCATTGTCCTGACATGCAGCTTGGTGAGCATCCCACACAAACGAAGGCCCCACAGGCGGGTTTCACATGCCACCAACTCCACATTCAGAAACCACTTCAGCGCCAAAGCCGTTTCCAGCTAGCCCTAAATACAAAGGCTCTAGACACAAATGATGCTGTAAGAGCTAATTCCATCAAGCAACACTGTATGTTGCTGAATTGCATATTGAAGAAGAATCAGCCGAGTGGTTCTTGTGGGAGAACAACTCCATTTTGCTCACTGACTTCACACACCATCAGGCTGACAGCAGCTCTCAAGCAAACTACGTGTTTACAGACTAGTCTTAATGCCGTTTGATTGCATTGTTCTGAAATGCAGCTTGGTTAGCATCCCACACAAACGAACACTCCACAGGCGGGTTTCACATGCCACCAACTCCACATTCAGAAACCACTTCAGCGCCAAAGCCGTTTCCAGCTAGCCCTAAATACAAAGGCTCTGGACGCAAGTGTTGCTGTAAGAGCTAATTCCATCAAGCAACACTGCATGTTGCTGAATTGCATATTGAAGAAGAATCAGCGCAGTGGTTCTTGTGGGAGAACAACTCCATTTGGCTCACTGACTTCACACACCATCAGGCTGACAGGCAGCTCTGAAGCAAACTACATCTTTACACGCTACGCTTAATGCAGTTTGAGTGCATTGTCCTGAAATGCAGCTTGGTGAGCATACCACACAAACGAAGCCTCCACAGGCGGGTTTCACATGACAGCAACTCCACATTCAGAAACCACTTCAGGGCCAAAGCCGTTTTCTGCTAGCCCTAAATACAAAGGCTCTGGACGCAAATGTTGCTGTAAGAGCTAATTCCATCAAGCAACACTGCATGTTGCTGAATTGCATATTGAAGAAGAATCAGCCGAGTGATTTTATGAGCTAGACGAAGTGCATTTGGCTCACTAATTTCACACCATCAGTCTGACAGGCAGTCTCAAGCAAACTACGTGTTTACACACTATGCTTAATGCCGTTTGAGTGCATTGTCCTGAAATGCAGCTTGGTGAGCATCCCACACAAACGAAGGCTCCACAGGCGGGTTTCACATGACAGCAACTCCACATTCAGAAAACACTTCAGCGCCAAAGCCATTTTCAGCTAGCCCTAAATACAAAGGCTCTGGACGCAAATGTTGCTGTAAGAGCTAATTCCATCAAGCAACACTGCATGTTGCTGAATTGCATATTGAAGAGGAATCAGCCGAGTGGTTCTTGTGAGAGAACAACTCCTTTTGGCTCACTGACTTCACACACCATCAGGCTGACAGCAGCTGTCAAGCAAACTACATCTTCTCACACTATGCTTAATGCCGTTTGAGTGCATTGTTCTGAAATGCAGCTTGGTGAGCATCCCACACAAACGAAGGCAACACAGGCGGGTCTCACATGCCACCAACTCCACATTCAGAAACCACTTCATCACCAAAGCCGTTTTCAGCTAAACCAAAATACAAAGGGTCTGGACGCAAATGTTGCTGTAAGAGCTAATTCCATCAAGCAACACTGCATGTTGCTGAATTGCATATTGAAGAAGAATCAGCCGAGTGGTTCTTGTGCAAGAACAACTGCATTTGGCTCACTGACTTCACACACATCATCAGGCTGACGGGCAACTCTCAAGCAAACTACGTGTTCACACACGAGGCATAATGCGGTTTGAGTGCATTGTCCTGACATGCAGCTTGGTGAGCATCCCACACAAACGAAGGCTCCACAGGCGGGTTTCACATGCCACCAACTCCACATTCAGAAACCACTTCAGCGCCAAAGCCGTTTCCAGCTAGCCCTAAATACAAAGGCTCTGGACGCAAATGTTGCTGTAAGAGCTAATTCCATCAAGCAACACTGCATGTTGCTGAATTGCATATTGAAGAAGAATCAGCCGAGTGGTTCTTGTGAGAGAACAACTCCTTTTGGCTCACTGACTTCACACACTATCAGGCTGACAGCAGCTGTCAAGCAAACTACATCTTCTCACACAATGCTCAATGCCGTTTGAGTGCATTGTTCTGAAATGCAGCTTGGTAAGCATCCCACACAAACGAAGACTCCACAGGCGGGTTTCACATGCCACCAACTCCACATTCAGAAACCACTTCAGCACCAAAGCCGTTTTCAGCTAGCCCTAAATACAAAGGCTCTAGATGCAAATGTTGCTGTAAGAGCTAATTCCATCAAGCAACACTGCATGTTGCTGAATTGCATATTGAAG
Source organism: Ochotona princeps (assembly GCF_030435755.1). NCBI lineage: Eukaryota > Metazoa > Chordata > Mammalia > Lagomorpha > Ochotonidae > Ochotona > Ochotona princeps. Next base: position 514,024 of record NC_080834.1, on the reverse strand, counting down.
TACAATCAGCCGAGTGGTTCTTGTGGGAGAACAACTCCATTTGGCTCACTGACTTCACACACCATCAGGCTGACAGCAGCTCTCAAGCAAACTACGTGTTTACAGACTAGGCTTAATGCCGTTTGAGTGCATTGTCCTGAAATGCAGCTTGGTGAGCATCCCACACAAACGAAGGCTCCACAGGCGGGTTTCACATGCCACCAACTCCACATTCAGAAACCACTTCAGCACCAAAGCCGTTTTCAGCTAGCCCTAAATACAAAGGGTCTGGACGCAAATGTTGCTGTAAGAGCTAATTCCATCAAGCAACACTGCATGTTGCTGAATTGCATATTGAAGAAGAATCAGCCGAGTGGTTCTTGTGAGAGAACAACTCCATTTGGCTCACTGACTTCACACACCATCAGGCTGACAGGCAGCTCTCAAGCAAACTGTGTCTTCACACATTTTGCTTAATGCGGTTTGAGTGCATTGTCCTGAAATGCAGCATGGTGAGCATTCCACAGAAACGAAGCCTCCACAGGCGGGTTTCACATGCCACAAACTCCACATTCAGAAACTACTTCAGCACCAAAGCCGTTTTCAGCTATCCCTAAATACAAAGGCTCTAGACTCAAATGTTGCTGTAAGAGCTAATTCCATCAAGCAACACTGCATGTTGCTGCATTGCATATTGAAGAAGAATCAGCCGAGTGGTTCTTGTGGCAGCACAGCTTCATTTGGCTCACTGACTTCACACATCATCAGGCTGACAGCAGCTCTCATGCAAACAACGTGTTCACAGACTAGGCTTAATGCCGTTAGGGTGCATTGTCCTGAAGTGCAGCTGGGTGAGCATCCCACACAAACGAAGGCTCCACAGGCGGGTTTCACATGCCACCAACTCCACATTCAGAAACAACTTCTGCACCAAAGCCATTTTCAGCTAGCCCTAAATACAAAGGCTCTGGACGCAAATGTTGCTGTAAGAGCTAATTCCATCAAGCAACACTGCATGTTGCTGAATTGCATATTGAAGAAGAATCAGCCGAGTGGTTCTTGTGGGAGAACAACTCCATTTGGCTCACTGACGTCACACACCATCAGGCTGACAGCAGCTCTCAAGCAAACTACGTGTTCAGAGACTAGGCTTCATGCCGTTTGAGTGCATTGTCCTGAAATGCAGCTTGGTGAGCATCCCACACAAACGAAGGCTCCACAGGCGGGTTTCACATGCCACGAACTCTACATTCAGAAACCACTTCAGCACCAAAGCCGTTTTCAGCTAGCCCTAAATACAAAGGCTCTGGACGCAAATGTTGCTGTAAGAGCTAATTCCATCAAGCAACACTGCATGTTGCTGAATTGCATATTGAAGAAGAATCAGCCGAGTGATTTTATGAGCTAGACGAAGTGCATTTGGCTCACTAATTTCACACCATCAGTCTGACAGGCAGTCTCAAGCAAACTACGTGTTTACACACTATGCTTAATGCCGTTTGAGTGCATTGTCCTGAAATGCAGCTTGGTGAGCATCCCACACAAACGAAGGCTCCACAGGCGGGTTTCACATGACAGCAACTCCACATTCAGAAAACACTTCAGCGCCAAAGCCATTTTCAGCTAGCCCTAAATACAAAGGCTCTGGACGCAAATGTTGCTGTAAGAGCTAATTCCATCAAGCAACACTGCATGTTGCTGAATTGCATATTGAAGAGGAATCAGCCGAGTGGTTCTTGTGAGAGAACAACTCCTTTTGGCTCACTGACTTCACACACCATCAGGCTGACAGCAGCTGTCAAGCAAACTACATCTTCTCACACTATGCTTAATGCCGTTTGAGTGCATTGTTCTGAAATGCAGCTTGGTGAGCATCCCACACAAACGAAGGCAACACAGGCGGGTCTCACATGCCACCAACTCCACATTCAGAAACCACTTCATCACCAAAGCCGTTTTCAGCTAAACCAAAATACAAAGGGTCTGGACGCAAATGTTGCTGTAAGAGCTAATTCCATCAAGCAACACTGCATGTTGCTGAATTGCATATTGAAGAAGAATCAGCCGAGTGGTTCTTGTGCAAGAACAACTGCATTTGGCTCACTGACTTCACACACATCATCAGGCTGACGGGCAACTCTCAAGCAAACTACGTGTTCACACACGAGGCATAATGCGGTTTGAGTGCATTGTCCTGACATGCAGCTTGGTGAGCATCCCACACAAACGAAGGCTCCACAGGCGGGTTTCACATGCCACCAACTCCACATTCAGAAACCACTTCAGCGCCAAAGCCGTTTCCAGCTAGCCCTAAATACAAAGGCTCTGGACGCAAATGTTGCTGTAAGAGCTAATTCCATCAAGCAACACTGTATGTTGCTGAATTGCATATTGAAGAAGAATCAGCCGAGTGATTCTTGTGGCAGCACAGCTTCATTTGGCTCACCTATTTCACAGCATCAGGCTGACAGCAGCTCTCAAGCAAACTACGTATTCACAGACAAGGCTTAATGCCGTTTGAGTGCATTGTCCTGAAATGCAGCTTGGTGAGCATCCCACACCAACGAAGACTCCACAGGCGGGTTTCACATGCCACCAACTCCACATTCAGAAACCACTTCAGCACCAAAGCCGTTTTCAGCTAGCCCTAAATACTAAGGCTCTAGACGCAAATGTTGCTGTAAGAGCTAATTCCATCAAGCAACACTGCATGTTGCTGAATTGCATATTGAAGAAGAATCAGCCGAGTGGTTCTTGTGAGAGAACAACTCCTTTTGGCTCACTGACTTCACACACTATCAGGCTGACAGCAGCTGTCAAGCAAACTACATCTTCTCACACAATGCTCAATGCCGTTTGAGTGCATTGTTCTGAAATGCAGCTTGGTAAGCATCCCACACAAACGAAGACTCCACAGGCGGGTTTCACATGCCACCAACTCCACATTCAGAAACCACTTCAGCACCAAAGCCGTTTTCAGCTAGCCCTAAATACAAAGGCTTTAGATGCAAATGTTGCTGTAACAGCTAATTCCATCAAGCAACACTGCATGTTGCTGAATTGCATATTGAAGTACAATCAGCCGAGTGGTTCTTGTGGGAGAACAACTCCATTTGGCTCACTGACTTCACACACCATCAGGCTGACAGCAGCTTTCAAGCAAACTACGTGTTTACAGACTAGGCTTAATGCCGTTTGAGTGCATTGTCCTGAAATGCAGCTTGGTGAGCATCCCACACAAACGAAGGCTCCACAGGCGGGTTTCACATGCCACCAACTCCACATTCAGAAACCACTTCAGCACCAAAGCCGTTTTCAGCTAGCCCTAAATACAAAGGGTCTGGACGCAAATGTTGCTGTAAGAGCTAATTCCATCAAGCAACACTGCATGTTGCTGAATTGCATATTGAAGAAGAATCAGCCGAGTGGTTCTTGTGAGAGAACAACTCCATTTGGCTCACTGACTTCACACACCATCAGGCTGACAGGCAGCTCTCAAGCAAACTGTGTCTTCACACATTTTGCTTAATGCGGTTTGAGTGCATTGTCCTGAAATGCAGCATGGTGAGCATTCCACAGAAACGAAGCCTCCATAGGCGGGTTTCACATGCCACAAACTCCACATTCAGAAACTACTTCAGCACCAAAGCCGTTTTCAGCTATCCCTAAATACAAAGGCTCTAGACTCAAATGTTGCTGTAAGAGCTAATTCCATCAAGCAACACTGCATGTTGCTGCATTGCATATTGAAGAAGAATCAGCCGAGTGGTTCTTGTGGCAGCACAGCTTCATTTGGCTCACTGACTTCACACATCATCAGGCTGACAGCAGCTCTCATGCAAACAACGTGTTCACAGACTAGGCTTAATGCCGTTAGGGTGCATTGTCCTGAAGTGCAGCTGGGTGAGCATCCCACACAAACGAAGGCTCCACAGGCGGGTTTCACATGCCACCAACTCCACATTCAGAAACAACTTCTGCACCAAAGCCATTTTCAGCTAGCCCTAAATACAAAGGCTCTGGACGCAAATGTTGCTGTAAGAGCTAATTCCATCAAGCAACACTGCATGTTGCTGAATTGCATATTGAAGAAGAATCAGCCGAGTGGTTCTTGTGGGAGAACAACTCCATTTGGCTCACTGACGTCACACACCATCAGGCTGACAGCAGCTCTCAAGCAAACTACGTGTTCAGAGACTAGGCTTCATGCCGTTTGAGTGCATTGTCCTGAAATGCAGCTTGGTGAGCATCCCACACAAACGAAGGCTCCACAGGCGGGTTTCACATGCCACGAACTCTACATTCAGAAACCACTTCAGCACCAAAGCCGTTTTCAGCTAGCCCTAAATACAAAGGCTCTGGACGCAAATGTTGCTGTAAGAGCTAATTCCATCAAGCAACACTGCATGTTGCTGAATTGCATATTGAAGAAGAATCAGCCGAGTGATTCTTGTGAGAGAACAACTCCATTTCGCTCAGCCATTTCACACACCATCAGGCTGACAGGCAGCTCTCAAGCAAACTCAGATTTCTCAAAATATGCTTAATGCCGTTTGAGTGCATTGTCGTGAAATGCAGCTTGGTGAGCATCCCACACAAACGAAGGCTCCACAGGTGGGTTTCACATGCCACCAACTCCACATTCAGAAACCACTTCAGCACCAAAGCCGTTTCCAGCTAGCCCAAAATACAAAGGGTCTGGACACAAATGTTGCTGTAAGAGCTAATTCCATCAAGCAACACTGCATGTTGCTGAATTGCATGTTGAAGAAGAATCAGCCAAGTGATTTTTTGAGCTAGAAGAAGTGCATTTGGCTCACTGACTTCAAACCATCAGTCTGACAGGCAGCTCTCAAGCAAACTACGTGTTTACAGACTAGGCTTAATGCCGTTTGAGTGCATTGTCCTGAAATGCAGCTTGGTGAGCATCCCACACAAACGAAGGCTCCACAGGCGGGTTTCACATGCCACCAACTCAACATTCAGAAAACACTTCAGCGCCAAAGCCGTTTTCAGCTAGCCTTAAATACAAAGGCTCTGGACGCAAATGTTGCTGTAAGAGCTAATTCCATCAAGCAACACTGCATGTTGCTGAATTGCATATTGAAGAAGAATCAGCCGAGTGGTTCTTGTGGGAGAACAACTCCATTTGGCTCACTGACTTCACAAACCATCAGGCTGACTGGCAGCTCTCAAGCTAACTGTGTCTTCACAAATTATGTTTAATGCTGTTTGAGTGCATTGTCCTGAAATGCAGCTTGGTGAGCATCCTACACAAACGAAGGCTCCACAGGCGGGTTTCACATGACGCCAACTCCACATTCAGAAACCACTTCAGCACCAAAGCCGTTTTCAGCTAGCCCTAAATACAAAGGGTCTAGACGCAAATGTTGCTGTAAGAGCTAATTCCATTAAGCAGCCCTGCATGTTGCTGAATTGCATATTGAAGGAGAATCAGCCGAGTGGTTCTTGTGAGAGAACAACTCCATTTGGCTCACTGACTTCACACACCATCAGGCTGACAGCAGCTCTCAAGCAAACTACGTGTTCAGAGACTAGGCTTAATGCCGTTTGAGTGCATTGTCCTGAAATGCAGCTTGGTTAGCATCCCACACAAACGAAGGCTCCACAGGCGGGTTTCACATGCCACCAACTCCACATTCAGGAATCACTTCAGCGCCAAAGCCGTTTTCAGCTAGCCCTAAATACAAAGGCTCTGGACGCAAATGAAGCTGTAAGAGCTAATTCCATCAAGCAACACTGCATGTTGCTGAATTGCATGTTGAAGAAGAATCAGCCGAGTGGTTCTTGTGGGAGAACAACTCCACTTGGCTCACTGACTTCACACACCATCAGGCTGACAGCAGCTCTCAAGCAAACTACATGTTTACAGACTAGGCTTAATGCCGTTTGAGTGCATTGTCCTGAAATGCAGGTTGGTGAGCATCCCACACAAACGAAGGCTCCACAGGCGGGTTTCACATGCCACCAACTCCACATTTAGAAACCACTTCAGCGTCAAAACTGTTTTCAGCTAGACCTAAATACAAAGGGTCTAGAAAGAAATGTTGCTGTAAGAGCTAATTCCATCAAGCAACACTGCATGTTGCTGAATTGCATATTGAAGAAGAATCAGCCGAGTGGTTCTTGTGGCAGCCCAGCTTCATTTGGCTCACTGACTTCACACATCATCAGGCTGACAGGCAGCTCTCAAGCAAACTACGTCTTCATACACTATGCTTGATGCCGTTTGAGTGCATTGTCCTGAAATGCAGCTTGGTGAGCATCCCACACAAACGAAGGCTCCACAAGCGGGTTTCACATGCCACCAACTCAACATCCAGAAACCACTTCAGCGCCAAAGCCGTTTCCAGCTAGCCTTAAATACAAAGTCTCAGGACGCAAATTTTGTTGTAAGAGCTAATTCCATCAAGCAACACTGCATGTTGCTGAATTGCATATTGAAGAAGAATCAGTCGTGTGGTTCTTGTGGGAGCACAGTTTCATTTGGCTCACTGACTTCACACATCATCAGACTGACAGCAGCTCTCAAGCAAACTACGTCTTCACAGACTATGCTTAATGCCGTTTGAGTGCATTGTCCTGAAATGCAGCTTGGTGAGCATCCCACACAAACGAAGACTCCACAGCCGGGTTTCACATGCCACCAACTCCACATTCAGAAACCACTTCAGCACAAAAGCCGTTTCCAGCTAGCTCTAAATACAAAGGGTCTGGACGCAAATGTTGCTGTAAGAGCTAATTCCATCAAGCAACACTGCATGTTGCTGAATTGCATATTGAAGAAGAATCAGCCGAGTGGTTCTTGTGGGAGAACAACCCCATTTGGCTCACTGACTTCACACACCATTAGGATGACAGGCAGCTCTCAAGCAAACTCCATGTTCACAGACTATGCTTAAGGCTGTTTGAGTGCATTGTCCTGAAATGCAGCTTGGTGAGCATCCCACAGAAACGAAGGCTCCACAGGCGTGTTTCACATGCCACCAACTGCACATTCAGAAACCACTTCAGCACCACAGCCATTTTCAGCTAGCCCTAAATACAAAGGCTCTGGATGCAAATGTTGCTGTAAGAGCTAACTTCATCAAGCAACACTGCATGTTGCTGAATTGCTTATTGAAGAAGAATCAGCCGAGTGATTTTTTGAGCTAGAAGAAGTGCATTTGGCTCACTGACTTCACACACCATCAGGGTGAGAGGCTGCTCTCAAGCAAACTACGTGTTTACACGCTAGGCTTAATGCCGTTTGAGTGCATTGTCCTGAAATGCAGCTTGGTGAGCATACCACACAAACGAAGCCTCCACAGGCGGGTTTCACATGACACCAACTCCACATTCAGAAACTACTTCAACGCCAAAGCCGTTTTCAGCTAGCCCTAAATACAAAGTCTCTAACGCAAATGTTGCTGTAAGAGCTAATTCCATCAAGCAACACTGCATGTTGCTGAATTGCATATTGAAGAAGAATCAGCCGAGTGGTCTTGTGGGAGAACAACTCCGTTTGGCTCACTGACTTCACACACCATCAGGCTGACTGGCAGCTCTCAAGCAAACTGTGTCTTCACAAATTATGCTTAATGCCGTTTGAGTGCATTGTCCTGAAATGCAGCTTGGTGAGCATCCTACACAAACGAAAGCTCCACAGGCGGGTTTCACATGACGCCAACTCCACATTCAGAAACCACTTCAGCGCCACAGCCGTTTTCAGCTAGCCCTAAATACAAAAGGTCTGGACGCAAATGTTGCTGTAACAGCTAATTCCATCAAGCAGCACTGCATGTTGCTGAATTGCATATTGAAGAAGAATCAGCCGAGTGGTTTTTGTTAGAGAACAACTCCATTTGGCTCACTGACTTCACTCATCATCAGGCTGACAGGCAGCTCTCCAGCAAACTACGTGTTCACACACCAGGCTTAATGCCGTTTGAGTGCATTGTCCAGAAATGCAGCTTGGTGAGCATCCCACACAAACGAAGGCTCCACAGGCGGGTTTCACATGCCACCAACTCCACATCCAGAAACCACTTCAGCGCCAAAGCCGTTTCCAGCTAGCCTTAAATACAAAGGCTCTGGATGCAAATGTTGCTGTAAGACCTAATTCCATCAAGCAACACTGCATGTTGCTGAATTGCATATTGAAGAAGAATCAGTCGAGTGGTTCTTGTGGGAGAACAACTCCATTTCGCTCACTGACTTCACACACCATCAGGCTTCCAAGCAGCTCTCAAGCAAACTCTGTTTTCACACTCTATGCTTAGTGCCCTTTGAGTGCATTATCTAGGAATGATCCTGGTAGAGCATCCCACACAAACAAATGCTCCACATGCGGGTTTTACATGCCACCAACTCCACATTCTCAGGCAACTTCAACGCCACCTCCGTTTTCAGATAGCCCTCAATGCAAAGGCTCTAGACGCAAATATTGCTGTGAGAGCTAATTCAATCAAGGAAACACTGCATGTTGGTGAAGGGCATATTGAAGAAGGATCAGCCGAGTGGTTCTTGTGGGACAACAACTCCATTTGGCTCACTAACTTCACACACCATCAGGCTTCCAAGCAGCTCTCAAGGAAACTCAGTTTTCACACTCTATCCTTAGTGCCTTTTGAGTGAATTATCTCAGAATGAACCTGGTAGAGCATCCCACACAAACGAATGCTCCACATGCGGGTTTCACATGCCACCAACTCCACATTCTCAGGCAACATCAGCACCACAGCCGTTTTCAGAAAGCCCTCAATGCAAAGGCTCTGGACGCAAATATTGGTGTAAGAGCTAATTCAAGCAAGGAAACACTGCATGTTGGTGAAGGGCATATTGAAGAAGGATCAGCCGAGTGATTCTTGTGGTAGAACAACTCCATTTGGCTCACTAACTTCACACACCATCTGGCTTCCAAGCAGCTCTCAAAGAAACTCAGTTTTCACACTCTATGCTTAATGCCCTTTGAGTGCATTATCTAGGATTGAACCTGGTAGAGCATCCCACACAAACGAATGCTCCACATGCGGGTTTCACATGCCACCAACTCCACATTCTCAGGCAACTTCAGCGCCACAGCCGTTTTCAGATAGCCCTCAATGCAAAGGCTCTAGACGCAAATATTGGTGTGAGAGCTAATTCAATCAAGGAAACACTGCATGTTGGTGAAGGGCATATTGAAGAAGGATCAGCCGAGTGGTTCTTGTGGGAGAACAACTCCATTTGGCTCACTAACTTCACACACCATCAGGTTTCCAAGCAGCTCTCAAGGAAACTCAGTTTTCACACTCTATGCTTAACGACCTTTGAGTGCATTATCTAGGAATGATTCTGGTAGAGCATCCCACACAAACGAATGCTCCGCATGCGGGTTTCACATGCCACCAACTCCACATTCTCAGGCAGCTTCAGCGCCACAGCCGTTTTCAGATAGCCCTCAATGCAAAGGCTCTAGACGCAAATATTGGTGTGAGAGCTAATTCAATCAAGGAAACACTGCATGTTGGTGAAGGGCATATTGAAGAAAGATCAGCCGAGTGGTTCTTGTGGGAGAACAACTCCATTTGGCTCACTAACTTCACACACCATCAGGCTTCCAAGCAGCTCTCAAGGAAACTCAGTTTTCACACTCTATGCTTAACGCCCTTTGAGTGCTTTATCTAGGATTGATCCTGGTAGAGCATCCCACACAAACGAATGCTCCACATGCGGATTTCACATGCCACCAACTCCACATTCTCAGGCAACATCAGCGCCACAGCCGTTTTCAGATAGCCCTCAATGCAAAGGCTCTAGACGCAAATATTGGTGTGAGAGCTAATTCAATCAAGGAAACACTGCATGTTGGTGAAGGGCATATTGAAGAAGGATCAGCCGAGTGGTTCTTGTGGGAGAACAACTCCATTTGGCTCACTAACTTCACACACCATCAGGCTTCCAAGCAGCTCTCAAGGAAACTCAGTTTTCACACTCTATCTTTAGGGCCCTTTGAGTGAATTATCTCAGAATGAACCTGGTAGAGCATCCCACACAAACGAATGCTCCACATGCGGGTTTCACATGCCACAAACTCCACATTCTCAGGCAACTTCAGCGTCACAGCCGTTTTCAGATAGCCCTCAATGCAAAGGCTCTAGACGCAAATATTGGTGTGAGAGCTAATTCAATCAAGGAAACGCTGCATGTTGGTGAAGGGCATATTGAAGAAGGATCAGCCGAGTGGTTCTTGTGGGAGAACAACTCCATTTGGCTCACTAACTTCACACACCATCAGGCTTCCAAGCAGCTCTCAAGGAAACTCAGTTTTCACACTCTATCCTTAGTGCCCTTTGAGTGCATTATCCAGGAATGATCCTGGTAGAGCATCCCACACAAACAAATGCTCCACATGCGGGTTTCACATGCCACCAACTCCACATTCTCAGGCAACTTCAGCGCCACAGCCGTTTTCAGATAGCCCTCAATGCAAAGGCTCGACGCAATATTGGTGTGAGAGCTAATTCAATCAAGGAAACACTGCATGTTGGTGAAGGGCATATTGAAGAAGGATCAGTCGAGTGGTTCTTGTGGGAGAACAACTCCATTTGGCTCACTAACTTCACACACCATCAGGCTTCCAAGCAGCTCTCAAGGAAACTCAGTTTTCACACTCTATCCTTAGGGCCCTTTGAGTGAATTATCTCAGAATGAACCTGGTAGAGCATCCCACACAAACGAATGCTCCACATGCGGGTTTCACATGCCACTAACTCCACATTCTCAGGCAACTTCAGCACCACAGCCGTTTTCAGATAGCCCTCAATGCAAAGGCTCTAGACGCAAATATTGGTGTGAGAGCTAATTCAATCAAGGAAACACTGCATGTTGGTGAAGGGCATATTGAAGAAGGATCAGCCGAGTGGTTCTTGTGGGAGAACAACTCCATTTGGCTCACTAACTTCACACACCATCAGGCTTCCAAGCAGCTCTCAAGGAAACTCAGTTTTCACACTCTATGCTTAGTGCCCTTTGAGAGCATTATCTAGGAATGATCCTGGTAGAGCATCCCACACAAACGAATGCTCCACATGCGGGTTTCACATGCCACTAACTCCACATTCTCAGGCAACTTCAGCGCCACAGCCATTTTCAGATAGCCCTCAATGCAAAGGCTCTCGACGCAATATTGGTGTGAGAGCTAATTCAATCAAGGAAACACTGCATGTTGGTGAAGGGCATATTGAAGAAGGATCAGCCGAGTGGTTCTTGTGGGAGAACAACTCCATTTGGCTCACTAACTTCACACACCATCAGGCTTCCAAGCAGCTCTCAAGGAAACTCAGTTTTCACACTCTATGCTTAATGCCCTTTGAGTGCATTATCTAGGATTGAACCTGGTAGAGCATCCCACACAAACGAATGCTCCACATGCGGGTTTCACATGCCACCAACTCCACATTCTCAGGCAACTTCAGCGCCACCTCCGTTTTCAGATAGCCCTCAATGCAAAGGCTCTAGACGCAAATATTGGTGTGAGAGCTAATTCAATCAAGGAAACACTGCATGTTGGTGAAGGGCATATTGAAGAAGGATCAGCCGAGTGGTTCTTGTGGGAGAACAACTCCATTTGGCTCACTAACATCACACACCATCAGGCATCCAAGCAGCTCTCAAGGAAACTCAGTTTTCACACTCTATGCTTAGTGCCCTTTGAGTGAATTATCTCAGAATGAACCTGGTAGAGCATCCCACACAAACGAATGCTCCACATGCGGGTTTCACATGCCACAAACTCCACATTCTCAGGCAACTTCAGCGTCACAGCCGTTTTCAGATAGCCCTCAATGCAAAGGCTCTAGACGCAAATATTGGTGTGAGAGCTAATTCAATCAAGGAAACGCTGCATGTTGGTGAAGGGCATATTGAAGAAGGATCAGCCGAGTGGTTCTTGTGGGAGAACAACTCCATTTGGCTCACTAACTTCACACACCATCAGGCTTCCAAGCAGCTCTCAAGGAAACTCAGTTTTCACACTCTATCCTTAGTGCCCTTTGAGTGCATTATCTAGGAATGATCCTGGTAGAGCATCCCACACAAACAAATGCTCCACATGCGGGTTTCACATGCCACCAACTCCACATTCTCAGGCAACTTCAGCGCCACAGCCGTTTTCAGATAGCCCTCAATGCAAAGGCTCGACGCAATATTGGTGTGAGAGCTAATTCAATCAAGGAAACACTGCATGTTGGTGAAGGGCATATTGAAGAAGGATCAGCCGAGTGGTTCTTGTGGGAGAACAACTCCATTTGGCTCACTAACTTCACACACCATCAGGCTTCCAAGCAGCTCTCAAGGAAACTCAGTTTTCACACTCTATGCTTAGTGCCCTTTGAGTGAATTATCTCAGAATGAACCTGGTAGAGCATCCCACACAAACGAATGCTCCACATGCGGGTTTCACATGCCACTAACTCCACATTCTCAGGCAACTTCAGCACCACAGCCGTTTTCAGATAGCCCTCAATGCAAAGGCTCTAGACGCAAATATTGGTGTGAGAGCTAATTCAATCAAGGAAACACTGCATGTTGGTGAAGGGCATATTGAAGAAGGATCAGCCGAGTGGTTCTTGTGGGAGAACAACTCCATTTGGCTCACTAACTTCACACACCATCAGGCTTCCAAGCAGCTCTCAAGGAAACTCAGTTTTCACACTCTATGCTTAGTGCCCTTTGAGAGCATTATCTAGGAATGATCCTGGTAGAGCATCCCACACAAACGAATGCTCCACATGCGGGTTTCACATGCCACCAACTCCACATTCTCAGGCAACTTCAGCGCCACAGCCATTTTCAGATAGCCCTCAATGCAAAGGCTCTCGACGCAATATTGGTGTGAGAGCTAATTCAATCAAGGAAACACTGCATGTTGGTGAAGGGCATATTGAAGAAGGATCAGCCGAGTGGTTCTTGTGGGAGAACAACTCCATTTGGCTCACTAACTTCACACACCATCAGGCTTCCAAGCAGCTCTCAAGGAAACTCAGTTTTCACACTCTATGCTTAATGCCCTTTGAGTGCATTATCTAGGATTGAACCTGGTAGAGCATCCCACACAAACGAATGCTCCACATGCGGGTTTCACATGCCACCAACTCCACATTCTCAGGCAACTTCAGCGCCACCTCCGTTTTCAGATAGCCCTCAATGCAAAGGCTCTAGACGCAAATATTGGTGTGAGAGCTAATTCAATCAAGGAAACACTGCATGTTGGTGAAGGGCATATTGAAGAAGGATCAGCCGAGTGGTTCTTGTGGGAGAACAACTCCATTTGGCTCACTAACATCACACACCATCAGGCATCCAAGCAGCTCTCAAGGAAACTCAGTTTTCACACTCTATGCTTAGTGCCCTTTGAGTGAATTATCTCAGAATGAACCTGGTAGAGCATCCCACACAAACGAATGCTCCACATGTGGGTTTCACATGCCACCAACTCCACATTCTCAGGCAACTTCAGCGTCACAGCCGTTTTCAGATAGCCCTCAATGCAAAGGCTCTAGACGCAAATATTGGTGTGAGAGCTAATTCAATCAAGGAAACACTGCATGTTGGTGAAGGGCATATTGAAGAAGGATCAGCCGAGTGGTTCTTGTGGGAGAACAACGCCATTTGGCTCACTAACTTCACACACCATCAGGCATCCAAGCAGCTCTCAAGGAAACTCAGTTTTCACACTCTATGCTTAGTACCCTTTGAGTGCATTATCTAGGAATGATCCTGGTAGAGCATCCCACACAAACAAATGCTCCACATGCGGGTTTCACATGCCACCAACTCCACATTCTCAGACAACTTCAGCGCCACAGCCGTTTTCAGATAGCCCTCAATGCAAAGGCTCGACGCAATATTGGTGTGAGAGCTAATTCAATCAAGGAAACACTGCATGTTGGTGAAGGGCATATTGAAGAAGGATCAGCCGAGTGGTTCTTGTGGGAGAACAACTCCATTTGGCTCACTAACTTCACACACCATCAGGCTTCCAAGCAGCTCTCAAGGAAACTCAGTTTTCACACTCTATGCTTAGTGCCCTTTGAGTGAATTATCTCAGAATGAACCTGGTAGAGCATCCCACACAAACGAATGCTCCACATGCGGGTTTCACATGCCACCAACTCCACATTCTCAGGCAACTTCAGCACCACAGCCGTTTTCAGATAGCCCTCAATGCAAAGGCTCTAGACGCAAATATTGGTGTGAGAGCTAATTCAATCAAGGAAACACTGCATGTTGGTGAAGGGCATATTGAAGAAGGATCAGCCGAGTGGTTCTTGTGGGAGAACAACTCCATTTGGCTCACTAACTTCACACACCATCAGGCATCCAAGCAGCTCTCAAGGAAACTCAGTTTTCACACTCTATGCTTAGTGCCCTTTGAGTGCATTATCTAGGAATGATCCTGGTAGAGCATCCCACACAAACAAATGCTCCACATGCGGGTTTCACATGCCACTAACTCCACATTCTCAGGCAACTTCAGCGCCACAGCCGTTTTCAGATAGCCCTCAATGCAAAGGCTCTAGACGCAAATATTGGTGTGAGAGCTAATTCAATCAAGGAAACACTGCATGTTGGTGAAGGGCATATTGAAGAAGGATCAGCCGAGTGGTTCTTGTGGGAGAACAACTCCATTTGGCTCACTAACTTCACACACCATCAGGCTTCCAAGCACCTCTCAAGGAAACTCAGTTTTCACACTCTATGCTTAGTGTCCTTTGAGTGAATTATCTCAGAATGAACCTGGTAGAGCATCCCACACAAACGAATGCTCCACATGTGGGTTTCCCATGCCACCAACTCCACATTCTCAGGCAACTTCAGCGCCACAGCCGTTTTCAGATAGCCCTCAATGCAAAGGCTCTCGACGCAATATTGGTGTGAGAGCTAATTCAATCAAGGAAACACTGCATGTTGGTGAAGGGCATATTGAAGAAGGATCAGCCGAGTGGTTCTTGTGGGAGAACAACTCCATTTGGCTCACTAACTTCACACACCATCAGGCTTCCAAGCAGCTCTCAAGGAAACTCAGTTTTCACACTCTATGCTTAGTGCCCTTTGAGAGCATTATCTAGGAATGATCCTGGTAGAGCATCCCACACAAACGAATGCTCCACATGCGGGTTTCACATGCCACCAACTCCACATTCTCAGGCAACTTCAGCGCCACAGCCGTTTTCAGATAGCCCTCAATGCAAAGGCTCGACGCAATATTGGTGAGAGCTAATTCAATCAAGGAAACACTGCATGTTGGTGAAGGGCATATTGAAGAAGGATCAGCCGAGTGGTTCTTGTGGGAGAACAACTCCATTTGGCTCACTAACTTCACACACCATCAGGCTTCCAAGCAGCTCTCAAGGAAACTCAGTTTTCACACTCTATGCTTAATGCCCTTTGAGTGAATTATCTCAGAATGAACCTGGTAGAGCATCCCACACAAACGAATGCTCCACATGCGGGTTTCACATGCCACCAACTCCACATTCTCAGGCAACTTCAGCACCACAGCCGTTTTCAGATAGCCCTCAATGCAAAGGCTCTAGACGCAAATATTGGTGTGAGAGCTAATTCAATCAAGGAAACACTGCATGTTGGTGAAGGGCATATTGAAGAAGGATCAGCCGAGTGGTTCTTGTGGGAGAACAACTCCATTTGGCTCACTAACTTCACACACCATCAGGCTTCCAAGCAGCTCTCAAGGAAACTCAGTTTTCACACTCTATCCTTAGTGCCCTTTGAGTGAATTATCTCAGAATGAACCTGGTAGAGCATCCCACACAAACGAATGCTCCACATGCGGGTTTCACATGCCACCAACTCCACATTCTCAGGCAACTTCAGCACCACAGCCGTTTTCAGATAGCCCTCAATGCAAAGGCTCTAGACGCAAATATTGGTGTGAGAGCTAATTCAATCAAGGAAACACTGCATGTTGGTGAAGGGCATATTGAAGAAGGATCAGCCGAGTGGTTCTTGTGGGAGAACAACTCCATTTGGCTCACTAACTTCACACACCATCAGGCTTCCAAGCAGCTCTCAAGGAAACTCAGTTTTCACACTCTATGCTTAGTGCCCTTTGAGAGCATTATCTAGGAATGATCCTGGTAGAGCATCCCACACAAACGAATGCTCCACATGCGGGTTTCACATGCCACCAACTCCACATTCTCAGGCAACTTCAGCGCCACAGCCATTTTCAGATAGCCCTCAATGCAAAGGCTCTCGACGCAATATTGGTGTGAGAGCTAATTCAATCAAGGAAACACTGCATGTTGGTGAAGGGCATATTGAAGAAGGATCAGCCGAGTGGTTCTTGTGGGAGAACAACTCCATTTGGCTCACTAACTTCACACACCATCAGGCTTCCAAGCAGCTCTCAAGGAAACTCAGTTTTCACACTCTATGCTTAATGCCCTTTGAGTGCATTATCTAGGATTGAACCTGGTAGAGCATCCCACACAAACGAATGTTCCACATGCGGGTTTCACATGCCACCAACTCCACATTCTCAGGCAACTTCAGCACCACCTCCGTTTTCAGATAGCCCTCAATGCAAAGGCTCTAGACGCAAATATTGGTGTGAGAGCTAATTCAATCAAGGAAACACTGCATGTTGGTGAAGGGCATATTGAAGAAGGATCAGCCGAGTGGTTCTTGTGGGAGAACAACTCCATTTGGCTCACTAACATCACACACCATCAGGCATCCAAGCAGCTCTCAAGGAAACTCAGTTTTCACACTCTATGCTTAGTGCCCTTTGAGTGAATTATCTCAGAATGAACCTGGTAGAGCATCCCACACAAACGAATGCTCCACATGTGGGTTTCACATGCCACCAACTCCACATTCTCAGGCAACTTCAGCGTCACAGCCGTTTTCAGATAGCCCTCAATGCAAAGGCTCTAGACGCAAATATTGGTGTGAGAGCTAATTCAATCAAGGAAACACTGCATGTTGGTGAAGGGCATATTGAAGAAGGATCAGCCGAGTGGTTCTTGTGGGAGAACAACTCCATTTGGCTCACTAACTTCACACACCATCAGGCATCCAAGCAGCTCTCAAGGAAACTCAGTTTTCACACTCTATGCTTAGTGCCCTTTGAGTGCATTATCTAGGAATGATCCTGGTAGAGCATCCCACACAAACAAATGCTCCACATGCGGGTTTCACATGCCACCAACTCCACATTCTCAGGCAACTTCAGCGCCACAGCCGTTTTCAGATAGCCCTCAATGCAAAGGCTCGAAGCAATATTGGTGTGAGAGCTAATTCAATCAAGGAAACACTGCATGTTGGTGAAGGGCATATTGAAGAAGGATCAGCCGAGTGGTTCTTGTGGGAGAACAACTCCATTTGGCTCACTAACTTCACACACCATCAGGCTTCCAAGCAGCTCTCAAGGAAACTCAGTTTTCACACTCTATGCTTAGTGCCCTTTGAGTGAATTATCTCAGAATGAACCTGGTAGAGCATCCCAAACAAACGAATGCTCCACATGCGGGTTTCACATGCCACCAACTCCACATTCTCAGGCAACTTCAGCACCACAGCCGTTTTCAGATAGCCCTCAATGCAAAGGCTCTAGACGCAAATATTGGTGTGAGAGCTAATTCAATCAAGGAAACACTGCATGTTGGTGAAGGGCATATTGAAGAAGGATCAGCCGAGTGGTTCTTGTGGGAGAACAACTCCATTTGGCTCACTAACTTCACACACCATCAGGCATCCAAGCAGCTCTCAAGGAAACTCAGTTTTCACACTCTATGCTTAGTGCCCTTTGAGTGCATTATCTAGGAATGATCCTGGTAGAGCATCCCACACAAACAAATGCTCCACATGCGGGTTTCACATGCCACTAACTCCACATTCTCAGGCAACTTCAGCGCCACAGCCGTTTTCAGATAGCCCTCAATGCAAAGGCTCTAGACGCAAATATTGGTGTGAGAGCTAATTCAATCAAGGAAACACTGCATGTTGGTGAAGGGCATATTGAAGAAGGATCAGCCGAGTGGTTCTTGTGGGAGAACAACTCCATTTGGCTCACTAACTTCACACACCATCAGGCTTCCAAGCAGCTCTCAAGGAAACTCAGTTTTCACACTCTATGCTTAGTGTCCTTTGAGTGAATTATCTCAGAATGAACCTGGTAGAGCATCCCACACAAACGAGTGCTCCACATGTGGGTTTCCCATGCCACCAACTCCACATTCTCAGGCAACTTCAGCGCCACAGCCGTTTTCAGATAGCCCTCAATGCAAAGGCTCTCGACGCAATATTGGTGTGAGAGCTAATTCAATCAAGGAAACACTGCATGTTGGTGAAGGGCATATTGAAGAAGGATCAGCCGAGTGGTTCTTGTGGGAGAACAACTCCATTTGGCTCACTAACTTCACACACCATCAGGCTTCCAAGCAGCTCTCAAGGAAACTCAGTTTTCACACTCTATCCTTAGTGCCCTTTGAGTGCATTATCTAGGAATGATCCTGGTAGAGCATCCCACACAAACCAATGCTCCACATGCGGGTTTCACATGCCACCAACTCCACATTCTCAGGCAACTTCAGCGCCGCAGCCGTTTTCAGATAGCCCTCAATGCAAAGGCTCGACGCAATATTGGTGTGAGAGCTAATTCAATCAAGGAAACACTGCATGTTGGTGAAGGGCATATTGAAGAAGGATCAGCCGAGTGGTTCTTGTGGGAGAACAACTCCATTTGGCTCACTAACTTCACACACCATCAGGCTTCCAAGCAGCTCTCAAGGAAACTCAGTTTTCACACTCTATGCTTAATGCCCTTTGAGTGAATTATCTCAGAATGAACCTGGTAGAGCATCCCACACAAACGAATGCTCCACATGCGGGTTTCACATGCCACCAACTCCACATTCTCAGGCAACTTCAGCACCACAGCCGTTTTCAGATAGCCCTCAATGCAAAGGCTCTAGACGCA
This sequence comes from Ochotona princeps, assembly GCF_030435755.1. NCBI lineage: Eukaryota > Metazoa > Chordata > Mammalia > Lagomorpha > Ochotonidae > Ochotona > Ochotona princeps. The sequence goes on along the minus strand of NC_080834.1, from coordinate 495,057 downwards.
AATATTGGTGTGAGAGCTAATTCAATCAAGGAAACACTGCATGTTGGTGAAGGGCATATTGAAGAAGGATCAGCCGAGTGGTTCTTGTGGGAGAACAACTCCATTTGGCTCACTAACTTCACACACCATCAGGCTTCCAAGCAGCTCTCAAGGAAACTCAGTTTTCACACTCTATCCTTAGTGCCCTTTGAGTGAATTATCTCAGAATGAACCTGGTAGAGCATCCCACACAAACGAATGCTCCACATGCGGGTTTCACATGCCACCAACTCCACATTCTCAGGCAACTTCAGCACCACAGCCGTTTTCAGAAAGCCCTCAATGCAAAAGCTCTAGACGCAAATATTGGTGTGAGAGCTAATTCAATCAAGGAAACACTGCATGTTGGTGAAGGGCATATTGAAGAAGGATCAGCCGAGTGGTTCTTGTGGGAGAACAACTCCATTTGGCTCACTAACTTCACACACCATCAGGCTTCCAAGCAGCTCTCAAGGAAACTCAGTTTTCACACTCTATGCTTAGTGCCCTTTGAGTGCATTATCTAGGAATGATCCTGGTAGAGCATCCCACACAAACGAATGCTCCGCATGCGGGTTTCACATGCCACCAACTCCACATTCACAGGCAACTTCAGCGCCACAGCCGTTTTCAGATAGCCCTCAATGCAAAGGCTCTCGACGCAATATTGGTGTGAGAGCTAATTCAATCAAGGAAACACTGCATGTTGGTGAAGGGCATATTGAAGAAGGATCAGCCGAGTGGTTCTTGTGGGAGAACAACTCCATTTGGCTCACTAACTTCACACACCATCAGGCATCCAAGCAGCTCTCAAGGAAACTCAGTTTTCACACTCTATGCTTAGTGCCCTTTGAGTGCATTATCTAGGAATGATCCTGGTAGAGCATCCCACACAAACAAATGTTCCACATGCGGGTTTTACATGCCACCAACTCCACATTCTCAGGCAACTTCAGCGCCACAGCCGTTTTCAGATAGCCCTCAATGCAAAGGCTCTCGACGCAATATTGGTGTGAGAGCTAATTCAATCAAGGAAACACTGCATGTTGGTGAAGGGCATATTGAAGAAGGATCAGCCGAGTGGTTCTTGTGGGAGAACAACTCCATTTGCTTCACTAACTTCACACACCATCAGGCTTCCAAGCAGCTCTCAAGGAAACTCAGTTTTCACACTCTATGCTTAGTGCCCTTTGAGTGAATTATCTCAGAATGAAGCTGGTAGAGCATCCCACACAAACGAATGCTCCACATGTGGGTTTCATATGCCACCAACTCCACATTCTCAGGCAACTTCAGCGCCACAGCCGTTTTCAGATAGCCCTCAATGCAAAGGCTCTAGACGCAAATATTGGTGTGAGAGCTAATTCAATCAAGGAAACGCTGCATGTTGGTGAAGGGCATATTGAAGAAGGATCAGCCGAGTGGTTCTTGTGGGAGAACAACTCCATTTGGCTCACTAACTTCACACACCATCAGGCTTCCAAGCAGCTCTCAAGGAAACTCAGTTTTCACACTCTATCCTTAGTGCCCTTTGAGTGCATTATCTAGGAATGATCCTGGTAGAGCATCCCACACAAACAAATGCTCCACATGCGGGTTTCACATGCCACCAACTCCACATTCTCAGGCAACTTCAGCACCACAGCCGTTTTCAGATAGCCCTCAATGCAAAGGCTCGAAGCAATATTGGTGTGAGAGCTAATTCAATCAAGGAAACACTGCATGTTGGTGAAGGGCATATTGAAGAAGGATCAGCCGAGTGGTTCTTGTGGGAGAACAACTCCATTTGGCTCACTAACTTCACACAGCATCAGGCTTCCAAGCAGCTCTGAAGGAAACTCAGTTTTCACACTCTATGCTTAGTGCCCTTTGAGTGAATTATCTCAGAATGAACCTGGTAGAGCATCCCACACAAACGAATGCTCCACATGCGGGTTTCACATGCCACCAACTCCACATTCTCAGGCAACTTCAGCACCACAGCCGTTTTCAGATAGCCCTCAATGCAAAGGCTCTAGACGCAAATATTGGTGTGAGAGCTAATTCAATCAAGGAAACACTGCATGTTGGTGAAGGGCATATTGAAGAAGGATCAGCCGAGTGGTTCTTGTGGGAGAACAACTCCATTTGGCTCACTAACTTCACACACCATCAGGCTTCCAAGCAGCTCTCAAGGAAACTCAGTTTTCACACTCTATGCTTAACGCCGTTTGAGTGCATTATCTAGGAATGATCCTGGTAGAGCATCCCACACAAACGAATGCTCCGTATGCGGGTTTCACATGCCACCAACTCCACATTCTCAGGCAACTTCAGCGCCACAGCCGTTTTCAGATAGCCCTCAATGCAAAGGCTCTCGACGCAATATTGGTGTGAGAGCTAATTCAATCAAGGAAACACTGCATGTTGGTGAAGGGCATATTGAAGAAGGATCAGCCGAGTGGTTCTTGTGGGAGAACAACTCCATTTGGCTCACTAACTTCACACACCATCAGGCTTCCAAGCAGCTCTCAAGGAAACTCAGTTTTCACACTCTATGCTTAATGCCCTTTGAGTGCATTATCTAGGATTGAACCTGGTAGAGCATCCCACACAAACGAATGCTCCACATGCGGGTTTCACATGCCACCAACTCCACATTCTCAGGCAACTTCAGCACCACAGCCGTTTTCAGATAGCCCTCAATGCAAAGGCTCTAGACGCAAATATTGGTGTGAGAGCTAATTCAATCAAGGAAACACTGCATGTTGGTGAAGGGCATATTGAAGAAGGATCAGCCGAGTGGTTCTTGTGGGAGAACAACTCCATTTGGCTCACTAACTTCACACACCATCAGGCTTCCAAGCAGCTTTCAAGGAAACTCAGTTTTCACACTCTATGCTTAGTGCCCTTTGAGTGCATTATCTAGGAATGATCCTGGTAGAGCATCCCACACAAACAAATGCTCCACATGCGGGTTTCACATGCCACCAACTCCACATTCTCAGGCAACTTCAGCGCCACAGCCATTTTCAGATAGCCCTCAATGCAAAGGCTCGACGCAATATTGGTGTGAGAGCTAATTCAATCAAGGAAACACTGCATGTTGGTGAAGGGCATATTGAAGAAGGATCAGCCGAGTGGTTCTTGTGGGAGAACAACTCCATTTGGCTCACTAACTTCACACACCATCAGGCTTCCAAGCAGCTCTCAAGGAAACTCAGTTTTCACACTCTATGCTTAGTGCCCTTTGAGTGAATTATCTCAGAATGAACCTGGTAGAGCATCCCAAACAAACGAATGCTCCACATGCGGGTTTCACATGCCACCAACTCCACATTCTCAGGCAACTTCAGCACCACAGCCGTTTTCAGATAGCCCTCAATGCAAAGGCTCTAGACGCAAATATTGGTGTGAGAGCTAATTCAATCAAGGAAACACTGCATGTTGGTGAAGGGCATATTGAAGAAGGATCAGCCGAGTGGTTCTTGTGGGAGAACAACTCCATTTGGCTCACTAACTTCACACACCATCAGGCATCCAAGCAGCTCTCAAGGAAACTCAGTTTTCACACTCTATGCTTAGTGCCCTTTGAGTGCATTATCTAGGAATGATCCTGGTAGAGCATCCCACACAAACAAATGCTCCACATGCGGGTTTCACATGCCACTAACTCCACATTCTCAGGCAACTTCAGCGCCACAGCCGTTTTCAGATAGCCCTCAATGCAAAGGCTCTAGACGCAAATATTGGTGTGAGAGCTAATTCAATCAAGGAAACACTGCATGTTGGTGAAGGGCATATTGAAGAAGGATCAGCCGAGTGGTTCTTGTGGGAGAACAACTCCATTTGGCTCACTAACTTCACACACCATCAGGCTTCCAAGCAGCTCTCAAGGAAACTCAGTTTTCACACTCTATGCTTAGTGTCCTTTGAGTGAATTATCTCAGAATGAACCTGGTAGAGCATCCCACACAAACGAGTGCTCCACATGTGGGTTTCCCATGCCACCAACTCCACATTCTCAGGCAACTTCAGCGCCACAGCCGTTTTCAGATAGCCCTCAATGCAAAGGCTCTCGACGCAATATTGGTGTGAGAGCTAATTCAATCAAGGAAACACTGCATGTTGGTGAAGGGCATATTGAAGAAGGATCAGCCGAGTGGTTCTTGTGGGAGAACAACTCCATTTGGCTCACTAACTTCACACACCATCAGGCTTCCAAGCAGCTCTCAAGGAAACTCAGTTTTCACACTCTATGCTTAATGCCCTTTGAGTGCATTATCTAGGATTGAACCTGGTAGAGCATCCCACACAAACGAATGCTCCACATGCGGGTTTCACATGCCACCAACTCCACATTCTCAGGCAACTTCAGCACCACCTCCGTTTTCAGATAGCCCTCAATGCAAAGGCTCGAAGCAATATTGGTGTGAGAGCTAATTCAATCAAGGAAACACTGCATGTTGGTGAAGGGCATATTGAAGAAGGATCAGCCGAGTGGTTCTTGTGGGAGAACAACTCCATTTGGCTCACTAACTTCACACACCATCAGGCTTCCAAGCAGCTCTCAAGGAAACTCAGTTTTCACACTCTATGCTTAGTGCCCTTTGAGTGCATTATCTAGGAATGATCCTGGTAGAGCATCCCACACAAACGAATGCTCCGCATGCGGGTTTCACATGCCACCAACTCCACATTCACAGGCAACTTCAGCGCCACAGCCGTTTTCAGATAGCCCTCAATGCAAAGGCTCTCGACGCAATATTGGTGTGAGAGCTAATTCAATCAAGGAAACACTGCATGTTGGTGAAGGGCATATTGAAGAAGGATCAGCCGAGTGGTTCTTGTGGGAGAACAACTCCATTTGGCTCACTAACTTCACACACCATCAGGCATCCAAGCAGCTCTCAAGGAAACTCAGTTTTCACACTCTATGCTTAGTGCCCTTTGAGTGCATTATCTAGGAATGATCCTGGTAGAGCATCCCACACAAACAAATGTTCCACATGCGGGTTTTACATGCCACCAACTCCACATTCTCAGGCAACTTCAGCGCCACAGCCGTTTTCAGATAGCCCTCAATGCAAAGGCTCTCGACGCAATATTGGTGTGAGAGCTAATTCAATCAAGGAAACACTGCATGTTGGTGAAGGGCATATTGAAGAAGGATCAGCCGAGTGGTTCTTGTGGGAGAACAACTCCATTTGCTTCACTAACTTCACACACCATCAGGCTTCCAAGCAGCTCTCAAGGAAACTCAGTTTTCACACTCTATGCTTAGTGCCCTTTGAGTGAATTATCTCAGAATGAAGCTGGTAGAGCATCCCACACAAACGAATGCTCCACATGTGGGTTTCATATGCCACCAACTCCACATTCTCAGGCAACTTCAGCGCCACAGCCGTTTTCAGATAGCCCTCAATGCAAAGGCTCTAGACGCAAATATTGGTGTGAGAGCTAATTCAATCAAGGAAACGCTGCATGTTGGTGAAGGGCATATTGAAGAAGGATCAGCCGAGTGGTTCTTGTGGGAGAACAACTCCATTTGGCTCACTAACTTCACACACCATCAGGCTTCCAAGCAGCTCTCAAGGAAACTCAGTTTTCACACTCTATCCTTAGTGCCCTTTGAGTGCATTATCTAGGAATGATCCTGGTAGAGCATCCCACACAAACAAATGCTCCACATGCGGGTTTCACATGCCACCAACTCCACATTCTCAGGCAACTTCAGCACCACAGCCGTTTTCAGATAGCCCTCAATGCAAAGGCTCGAAGCAATATTGGTGTGAGAGCTAATTCAATCAAGGAAACACTGCATGTTGGTGAAGGGCATATTGAAGAAGGATCAGCCGAGTGGTTCTTGTGGGAGAACAACTCCATTTGGCTCACTAACTTCACACAGCATCAGGCTTCCAAGCAGCTCTGAAGGAAACTCAGTTTTCACACTCTATGCTTAGTGCCCTTTGAGTGAATTATCTCAGAATGAACCTGGTAGAGCATCCCACACAAACGAATGCTCCACATGCGGGTTTCACATGCCACCAACTCCACATTCTCAGGCAACTTCAGCACCACAGCCGTTTTCAGATAGCCCTCAATGCAAAGGCTCTAGACGCAAATATTGGTGTGAGAGCTAATTCAATCAAGGAAACACTGCATGTTGGTGAAGGGCATATTGAAGAAGGATCAGCCGAGTGGTTCTTGTGGGAGAACAACTCCATTTGGCTCACTAACTTCACACACCATCAGGCTTCCAAGCAGCTCTCAAGGAAACTCAGTTTTCACACTCTATGCTTAACGCCGTTTGAGTGCATTATCTAGGAATGATCCTGGTAGAGCATCCCACACAAACGAATGCTCCGTATGCGGGTTTCACATGCCACCAACTCCACATTCTCAGGCAACTTCAGCGCCACAGCCGTTTTCAGATAGCCCTCAATGCAAAGGCTCTCGACGCAATATTGGTGTGAGAGCTAATTCAATCAAGGAAACACTGCATGTTGGTGAAGGGCATATTGAAGAAGGATCAGCCGAGTGGTTCTTGTGGGAGAACAACTCCATTTGGCTCACTAACTTCACACACCATCAGGCTTCCAAGCAGCTCTCAAGGAAACTCAGTTTTCACACTCTATGCTTAATGCCCTTTGAGTGCATTATCTAGGATTGAACCTGGTAGAGCATCCCACACAAACGAATGCTCCACATGCGGGTTTCACATGCCACCAACTCCACATTCTCAGGCAACTTCAGCACCACAGCCGTTTTCAGATAGCCCTCAATGCAAAGGCTCTAGACGCAAATATTGGTGTGAGAGCTAATTCAATCAAGGAAACACTGCATGTTGGTGAAGGGCATATTGAAGAAGGATCAGCCGAGTGGTTCTTGTGGGAGAACAACTCCATTTGGCTCACTAACTTCACACACCATCAGGCTTCCAAGCAGCTTTCAAGGAAACTCAGTTTTCACACTCTATGCTTAGTGCCCTTTGAGTGCATTATCTAGGAATGATCCTGGTAGAGCATCCCACACAAACAAATGCTCCACATGCGGGTTTCACATGCCACCAACTCCACATTCTCAGGCAACTTCAGCGCCACAGCCATTTTCAGATAGCCCTCAATGCAAAGGCTCGACGCAATATTGGTGTGAGAGCTAATTCAATCAAGGAAACACTGCATGTTGGTGAAGGGCATATTGAAGAAGGATCAGCCGAGTGGTTCTTGTGGGAGAACAACTCCATTTGGCTCACTAACTTCACACACCATCAGGCTTCCAAGCAGCTCTCAAGGAAACTCAGTTTTCACACTCTATGCTTAGTGCCCTTTGAGTGAATTATCTCAGAATGAACCTGGTAGAGCATCCCAAACAAACGAATGCTCCACATGCGGGTTTCACATGCCACCAACTCCACATTCTCAGGCAACTTCAGCACCACAGCCGTTTTCAGATAGCCCTCAATGCAAAGGCTCTAGACGCAAATATTGGTGTGAGAGCTAATTCAATCAAGGAAACACTGCATGTTGGTGAAGGGCATATTGAAGAAGGATCAGCCGAGTGGTTCTTGTGGGAGAACAACTCCATTTGGCTCACTAACTTCACACACCATCAGGCATCCAAGCAGCTCTCAAGGAAACTCAGTTTTCACACTCTATGCTTAGTGCCCTTTGAGTGCATTATCTAGGAATGATCCTGGTAGAGCATCCCACACAAACAAATGCTCCACATGCGGGTTTCACATGCCACTAACTCCACATTCTCAGGCAACTTCAGCGCCACAGCCGTTTTCAGATAGCCCTCAATGCAAAGGCTCTAGACGCAAATATTGGTGTGAGAGCTAATTCAATCAAGGAAACACTGCATGTTGGTGAAGGGCATATTGAAGAAGGATCAGCCGAGTGGTTCTTGTGGGAGAACAACTCCATTTGGCTCACTAACTTCACACACCATCAGGCTTCCAAGCAGCTCTCAAGGAAACTCAGTTTTCACACTCTATGCTTAGTGTCCTTTGAGTGAATTATCTCAGAATGAACCTGGTAGAGCATCCCACACAAACGAGTGCTCCACATGTGGGTTTCCCATGCCACCAACTCCACATTCTCAGGCAACTTCAGCGCCACAGCCGTTTTCAGATAGCCCTCAATGCAAAGGCTCTCGACGCAATATTGGTGTGAGAGCTAATTCAATCAAGGAAACACTGCATGTTGGTGAAGGGCATATTGAAGAAGGATCAGCCGAGTGGTTCTTGTGGGAGAACAACTCCATTTGGCTCACTAACTTCACACACCATCAGGCTTCCAAGCAGCTCTCAAGGAAACTCAGTTTTCACACTCTATGCTTAATGCCCTTTGAGTGCATTATCTAGGATTGAACCTGGTAGAGCATCCCACACAAACGAATGCTCCACATGCGGGTTTCACATGCCACCAACTCCACATTCTCAGGCAACTTCAGCACCACCTCCGTTTTCAGATAGCCCTCAATGCAAAGGCTCGAAGCAATATTGGTGTGAGAGCTAATTCAATCAAGGAAACACTGCATGTTGGTGAAGGGCATATTGAAGAAGGATCAGCCGAGTGGTTCTTGTGGGAGAACAACTCCATTTGGCTCACTAACTTCACACACCATCAGGCTTCCAAGCAGCTCTGAAGGAAACTCAGTTTTCACACTCTATGCTTAGTGCCCTTTGAGTGAATTATCTCAGAATGAACCTGGTAGAGCATCCCACACAAACGAATGCTCCACATGCGGGTTTCACATGCCACCAACTCCACATTCTCAGGCAACTTCAGCACCACAGCCGTTTTCAGATAGCCCTCAATGCAAAGGCTCTAGACGCAAATATTGGTGTGAGAGCTAATTCAATCAAGGAAACACTGCATGTTGGTGAAGGGCATATTGAAGAAGGATCAGCCGAGTGGTTCTTGTGGGAGAACAACTCCATTTGGCTCACTAACTTCACACACCATCAGGCTTCCAAGCAGCTCTCAAGGAAACTCAGTTTTCACACTCTATGCTTAACGCCGTTTGAGTGCATTATCTAGGAATGATCCTGGTAGAGCATCCCACACAAACGAATGCTCCGTATGCGGGTTTCACATGCCACCAACTCCACATTCTCAGGCAACTTCAGCGCCACAGCCGTTTTCAGATAGCCCTCAATGCAAAGGCTCTCGACGCAATATTGGTGTGAGAGCTAATTCAATCAAGGAAACACTGCATGTTGGTGAAGGGCATATTGAAGAAGGATCAGCCGAGTGGTTCTTGTGGGAGAACAACTCCATTTGGCTCACTAACTTCACACACCATCAGGCTTCCAAGCAGCTCTCAAGGAAACTCAGTTTTCACACTCTATGCTTAATGCCCTTTGAGTGCATTATCTAGGATTGAACCTGGTAGAGCATCCCACACAAACGAATGCTCCACATGCGGGTTTCACATGCCACCAACTCCACATTCTCAGGCAACTTCAGCACCACAGCCGTTTTCAGATAGCCCTCAATGCAAAGGCTCTAGACGCAAATATTGGTGTGAGAGCTAATTCAATCAAGGAAACACTGCATGTTGGTGAAGGGCATATTGAAGAAGGATCAGCCGAGTGGTTCTTGTGGGAGAACAACTCCATTTGGCTCACTAACTTCACACACCATCAGGCTTCCAAGCAGCTTTCAAGGAAACTCAGTTTTCACACTCTATGCTTAGTGCCCTTTGAGTGCATTATCTAGGAATGATCCTGGTAGAGCATCCCACACAAACAAATGCTCCACATGCGGGTTTCACATGCCACCAACTCCACATTCTCAGGCAACTTCAGCGCCACAGCCGTTTTCAGATAGCCCTCAATGCAAAGGCTCGACGCAATATTGGTGTGAGAGCTAATTCAATCAAGGAAACACTGCATGTTGGTGAAGGGCATATTGAAGAAGGATCAGCCGAGTGGTTCTTGTGGGAGAACAACTCCATTTGGCTCACTAACTTCACACACCATCAGGCTTCCAAGCAGCTCTCAAGGAAACTCAGTTTTCACACTCTATGCTTAGTGCCCTTTGAGTGAATTATCTCAGAATGAACCTGGTAGAGCATCCCACACAAACGAATGCTCCACATGCGGGTTTCACATGCCACCAACTCCACATTCTCAGGCAACTTCAGCACCACAGCCGTTTTCAGAAAGCCCTCAATGCAAAAGCCCTAGACGCAAATATTGGTGTGAGAGCTAATTCAATCAAGGAAACACTGCATGTTGGTGAAGGGCATATTGAAGAAGGATCAGCCGAGTGGTTCTTGTGGGAGAACAACTCCATTTGGCTCACTAACTTCACACACCATCAGGCTTCCAAGCAGCTCTCAAGGAAACTCAGTTTTCACACTCTATGCTTAGTGCCCTTTGAGTGCATTATCTAGGAATGATCCTGGTAGAGCATCCCACACAAACGAATGCTCCGCATGCGGGTTTCACATGCCACCAACTCCACATTCACAGGCAACTTCAGCGCCACAGCCGTTTTCAGATAGCCCTCAATGCAAAGGCTCTCGACGCAATATTGGTGTGAGAGCTAATTCAATCAAGGAAACACTGCATGTTGGTGAAGGGCATATTGAAGAAGGATCAGCCGAGTGGTTCTTGTGGGAGAACAACTCCATTTGGCTCACTAACTTCACACACCATCAGGCATCCAAGCAGCTCTCAAGGAAACTCAGTTTTCACACTCTATGCTTAGTGCCCTTTGAGTGAATTATCTCAGAATGATCCTGGTAGAGCATCCCACACAAACAAATGTTCCACATGCGTGTTTTACATGCCACCAACTCCACATTCTCAGGCAACTTCAGCGCCACAGCCGTTTTCAGATAGCCCTCAATGCAAAGGCTCTAGACGCAAATATTGGTGTGAGAGCTAATTCAATCAAGGAAACGCTGCATGTTGGTGAAGGGCATATTGAAGAAGGATCAGCCGAGTGGTTCTTGTGGGAGAACAACTCCATTTGGCTCACTAACTTCACACACCATCAGGCTTCCAAGCAGCTCTCAAGGAAACTCAGTTTTCACACTCTATCCTTAGTGCCCTTTGAGTGCATTATCTAGGAATGATCCTGGTAGAGCATCCCACACAAACAAATGCTCCACATGCGGGTTTCACATGCCACCAACTCCACATTCTCAGGCAACTTCAGCACCACAGCCGTTTTCAGATAGCCCTCAATGCAAAGGCTCGAAGCAATATTGGTGTGAGAGCTAATTCAATCAAGGAAACACTGCATGTTGGTGAAGGGCATATTGAAGAAGGATCAGCCGAGTGGTTCTTGTGGGAGAACAACTCCATTTGGCTCACTAACTTCACACACCATCAGGCTTCCAAGCAGCTCTGAAGGAAACTCAGTTTTCACACTCTATGCTTAGTGCCCTTTGAGTGAATTATCTCAGAATGAACCTGGTAGAGCATCCCACACAAACGAATGCTCCACATGCGGGTTTCACATGCCACCAACTCCACATTCTCAGGCAACTTCAGCACCACAGCCGTTTTCAGATAGCCCTCAATGCAAAGGCTCTAGACGCAAATATTGGTGTGAGAGCTAATTCAATCAAGGAAACACTGCATGTTGGTGAAGGGCATATTGAAGAAGGATCAGCCGAGTGGTTCTTGTGGGAGAACAACTCCATTTGGCTCACTAACTTCACACACCATCAGGCTTCCAAGCAGCTCTCAAGGAAACTCAGTTTTCACACTCTATGCTTAACGCCGTTTGAGTGCATTATCTAGGAATGATCCTAGTAGCGCATCCCACACAAACGAATGCTCCGTATGCGGGTTTCACATGCCACCAACTCCACATTCTCAGGCAACTTCAGCGCCACAGCCGTTTTCAGATAGCCCTCAATGCAAAGGCTCTCGACGCAATATTGGTGTGAGAGCTAATTCAATCAAGGAAACACTGCATGTTGGTGAAGGGCATATTGAAGAAGGATCAGCCGAGTGGTTCTTGTGGGAGAACAACTCCATTTGGCTCACTAACTTCACACACCATCAGGCTTCCAAGCAGCTCTCAAGGAAACTCAGTTTTCACACTCTATGCTTAATGCCCTTTGAGTGCATTATCTAGGATTGAACCTGGTAGAGCATCCCACACAAACGAATGCTCCACATGCGGGTTTCACATGCCACCAACTCCACATTCTCAGGCAACTTCAGCACCACAGCCGTTTTCAGATAGCCCTCAATGCAAAGGCTCTAGACGCAAATATTGGTGTGAGAGCTAATTCAATCAAGGAAACACTGCATGTTGGTGAAGGGCATATTGAAGAAGGATCAGCCGAGTGGTTCTTGTGGGAGAACAACTCCATTTGGCTCACTAACTTCACACACCATCAGGCTTCCAAGCAGCTTTCAAGGAAACTCAGTTTTCACACTCTATGCTTAGTGCCCTTTGAGTGCATTATCTAGGAATGATCCTCGTAGAGCATCCACACAAACAAAAGCTCCACATGCGGGTTTCACATGTCACCAACTCCACATTCTCAGGCAACTTCAGCACCACAGCCGTTTTCAGATAGCCCTCAATGCAAAGGCTCTTGACGCAAATATTGGTGTGAGAGCTAATTCAATCAAGGAAATGCTGCATGTTGGTGAAGGGCATATTGAAGAAGGATCAGCTGAGTGGTTCTTGTGGGAGAACAACTCCATTTGGCTCACTAACTTCACACACCATCAGGCTTCCAAGCAGCTCTCAAGGAAACTCAGTTTTCACACACTATGCTTAACGCCCTTTGAGTGCATTATCTAGGAATGATCCTGGTAGAGCATCCCACACAAACGAATGCTCCACATGCGGGTTTCACATGCCACCAACTCCACATTCTCAGGCAACTTCAGCGCCACAGCCGTTTTCAGATAGCCCTCAATGCAAAGGCTCTAGACGCAAATATTGGTGTGAGAGCTAATTCAATCAAGGAAACACTGCATGTTGGTGAAGGGCATATTGAAGAAGGATCAGCCGAGTGGTTCTTGTGGGAGACAACTCCATTTGGCTCACTAACTTCACACACCATCAGGCTTCCAAGCAGCTCTCAAGGAAACTCAGTTTTCACACTCTATGCTTAGTGCCCTTTGAGTGAATTATCTCAGAATGAACCTGGTAGAGCATCCCACACAAACGAATGCTCCACATGTGGGTTCACATGCCACCAACTCCACATTCACAGGCAACTTCCGCGCCACCTCCGTTTTCAGATAGCCCTCAATGCAAAGGCTCTAGACGCAAATATTGGTGGAGAGCTAATTCAATCAAGGAAACACTGCATGTTGGTGAAGGGCATATTGAAGAAGGATCAGCCGAGTGGTTCTTGTGGGAGAACAACTCCATTTGGCTCACTAACTTCACACACCATCAGGCTTCCAAGCAGCTCTCAAGGAAACTCAGTTTTCACACTCTATCCTTAGTGCCCTTTGAGTGCATTATCTCAGAATGAACCTGGTAGAGCATCCCACACAAACGAATGCTCCACATGCGGGTTTCACATGCCACCAACTCCACATCTCAGGCAACTTCAGCGCCACAGCCGTTTTCAGAAAGCCCTCAATGCAAAAGCTCTAGACGCAAATATTGGTGTGAGAGCTAATTCAATCAAGGAAACACTGCATGTTGGTGAAGGGCATATTGATGAAGGATCAGCCGAGTGGTTCTTGTGGGAGAACAACTCCATTTGGCTCACTAACTTCACACACCATCAGGCTTCCAAGCAGCTCTCAAGGAAACTCAGTTTTCACACTCTATGCTTACGCCGTTTGAGTGCATTATCTAGGAATGATCCTGTAGAGCATCCCACACAAACGAATGCTCCGCATGCGGGTTTCACATGCCACCAACTCCACATTTCTCAGGCAACTTCAGCGCCACAGCCGTTTTCAGATAGCCCTCAATGCATAAGGCTCTAGACGCAATATTGGTGTGAGAGCTAATTCAATCAAGGAAACACTGCATGTTGGTGAAGGGCATATTGAAGAAGGATCAGCCGAGTGGTTCTTGTGGGAGAACAACTCCATTTGGCTCACTAACTTCACACACCATCAGGCTTCCAAGCATGCTCTCAAGGAAACTCAGTTTTCACACTCTATGCTTAGTGCCCTTTGAGTGAATTATCTCAGAATGAACCTGGTAGAGCATCCCACACAAACGAATGCTCCACATGTGGGTTTCACATGCCACCAACTCCACATTCACAGGCAACTTCAGCGCCACCTCCGTTTCAGATAGCCTCAATGCAAAGGCCTCTAGACGCAAATATTGGTGTGAGAGCTAATTCAATCAAGGAAACACTGCATGTTGGTGAAGGGCATATTGAAGAAGGAATCAGGCCGAGTGGTCTCTCTGTGGGAGAACAACTCCATTTGGCTCACTAACTTCACACACCAACATCTAGGCTTCCAAGCAGCTCTCAAGGAAACTCAGTTTTCACACACTATGCTTAGTGCCCTTTGAGTGCATTATCTAGGAATGATCCTGGTAGAGCATCCCACACAAACGAATGCTCCACATGCGGGTTTCACATGCCACCAACTCCACATTCTCAGGCAACTTCAGCGCCACAGCCGTTTTCAGATAGCCCTCAATGCAAAGGCTCTAGACGCAAATATTGGTGTGAGAGCTAATTCAATCAAGGAAACACTGCATGTTGGTGAAGGGCATATTAAAGAAGGATCAGCCGAGTGGTTCTTGTGGGAGAACAACTCATTTGGCTCACTAACTTCACACACCATCAGGCTTCAAGCAGCTCTCAAGGAAACTCAGTTTTCACACTCTATGCTTAACGCCGTTTGAGTGCATTATCTCAGAATGAACTTGGTAGAGCATCCCACACAAACGAATGATGGGTTTCACATGCCACCAACTCCACATTCTCAGGCAACTTCAGCGCCACAGCCGTTTTCAGATAGCCCTCAATGCAAAGGCTCTAGATGCAAATATTGGTGTGAGAGCTAATTCAATCAAGGAAACACTGCATGGTGGTGAAGGGCATATTGAAGAAGGATCAGCCGAGTGGTTCTTGTGGGAGAACAACTCCATTTGGCTCACTAACTTCACACACCCATCAGGCTTCCAAGCAGCTCTCAAGGAAACTCAGTTTTCACACTCTATGCTTAGTGCCCTTTGAGTGAATTATCTCAGAATGGAACCTGGTAGAGCATCCCACAGAAACGAATGCTCCACATGTGGGTTTCATATGCCACCAACTCCACATTCACAGGCAACTTCAGCGCCACCTTCGTTTTCAGATAGCCCTCGATGCAAAGGCTCTAGACGCAAATATTGGTGTGAGAGCTAATTCAATCAAGGAAACACTGCATGTTGGTGAAGGGGCATATTGAAGAAGGATCAGCCGAGTGGTTCTTGTGGGAGAACAACTCCATTTGGCTCACTAACTTCACACACCATCAGGCTTCCAAGGCAGCTCTCAAGGAAACTCAGTTTTCACACACTATGCTTAGTGCCCTCTGAGTGCATTATCTAGGGAATGATCCTGGTAGAGCATCCCACACAAACGAATGCTCCACATGTGGGTTTCACATGCCACCAACCTCCACATTCTCAGGCAACTTCAGCACCACAGCCGTTTTCAGATAGCCCTCAATGCAAAGGCGTCTAGACGCAAATATTGGTGTGAGAGCTAATTCAATCAAGGAAACACTGCATGTTGGTGAAGGGCATATTGAAGAAGGATCAGCCGAGTGGTTCTTGTGGGAGAACAACTCCATTTGGCTCACTAACTTCACACACCATCAGGCTTCCAAGCAGCTCTCAGGAACTCAGTTTTTCACACTCTATGCTTAGTGCCCTTTGAGTGAATTATCTCAGAATGAACCTGGTAGAGCATCCCACACAAACGAATGCTCCACATGTGGGTTTTACATGCCACCAACTCCACATTCACAGGCAACTTCAGCGCCACCTCCGATTTCAGATAGCCCTCAATGCAAAGGCTCTAGACGCAAATATTGGTGTGAGAGCTAATTCAATCAAGGAAACACTGCATGTGGTGAAGGGCATATTGAAGAAGGATCAGCCGAGTGGTTCTTGTGGGAGAACAACTCCATTGGGCTCACTAACTTCACACACCATCAGACTTCCAAGCAGCTCTCAAGGGAAACTCAGTTTTCAACACTCTATGCTTAGTGCCCTTTGAGAGCATTATCTAGGAATGATCCTGGTAGAGCATCCCACACAAACAAATGCTCCACATGCGGGTTTCACATGCCACCAACTCCACATTCTCAGGCAACTTCAGCGCCACAGCCGTTTTCAGATAGCCCTCAATGCAAAGGCTCTCGACGCAATATTGGTGTGAGAGCTAATTCAATCAAGGAAACACTGCATGTTGGTGAAGGGCATATTGAAGAAGGATCAGCCGAGTGGTTCTTGTGGGAGAACAACTCCATTTGGCTCTACTAACTTCACACAGCCATCAGGCTTCCAAGCAGTTCTCAAGGAAACTCAGTTTTCACACTCTATGCTTAATGCCCTTTGAGTGCATTATCTAGGATTGAACCTGGTAGAGCATCCCACACAAACGAATGCCTCCACATGCGGTTTCACATGCCACCAGACTCCACATTCTCAGGCAACTTCAGCGCCACAGCCGTTTTCAGATAGCCCTCAATGCAAAGGCTCGACGCAATATTGGTGTGAGAGCTAATTCAATCAAGGAAACACTGCATGTTGGTGAAGGGGCATATTGAAGAAGGATCAGCCGAGTGGTTCTTGTGGGAGAACAACTCCATTTGGCTCACTAACTTCACACCAGCCATCAGGCTTCCAAGCAGCTCTGAAGGAAACTCAGTTTTCACACTCTATCCTTAGTGCCCTTTGAGTGAATTATCTCAGAATGAACCTGGTAGAGCATCCCACACAAACGAATGCTCCACATGCGGGTTTCACATGCCACCAACTCCACATTCTCAGGCAACTTCAGCACCACAGCCGGTTTTCAGATAGCCCTCAATGCAAAGGCTCTAGACGCAAATATTGGTGTGAGAGCTAATTCAATCAAGGAAACACTGCATGTTGGTGAAGGGCATATTGAAGAAGGATCAGCCGAGTGGTTCTTGTGGGAGAACAACTCCATTTGGCTCACTAACTTCACACACCATCAGGCTTCCAAGCAGCTCTCAAGGAAACTCAGTTTTCACACTCTATGCTTAACGCCGTTTGAGTGCATTATCTAGGAATGATCCTGGTAGAGCATCCCACACAAACGAATGCTCCGCATGCGGGTTTCACATGCCACCAACTCCACATTCTCAGGCAACTTCAGCGCCACAGCCGTTTTCAGATAGCCCTCAATGCAAAGGGCTCTCGATGCAATATTGGTGTGAGAGTTAATTCAATCAAGGAAACACTGCATGTTGGTGAAGGGCATATTGAAGAAGGATCAGCCGAGTGGTTCTTGTGGGAGAAACAACTCCATTTGGCTCACTAACTTCACACACCATCAGGCTTCCAAGCAGCTCTCAAGGAAACTCAGTTTTCACACTCTATGCTTAATGCCCTTTGAGTGCATTATCTAGGATTGAACCTGGTAGAGCATCCCACACAAACGAATGCTCCACATGCGGGTTTCACATGCCACCAACTCCACATTCACAGGCAACTTCAGCACCACAGCCGTTTTCAGATAGCCCTCAATGCAAAGGCTCTAGACGCAAATATTGGTGTGAGAGCTAATTCAATCAAGGAAACACTGCATGTTGGTGAAGGGCATATTGAAGAAGGATCAGCCGAGTGGTTCTTGTGGGAGAACAACTCCATTTGGCTCACTAACTTCACACACCATCAGGCTTCCAAGCAGCTTTCAAGGAAACTCAGTTTTCACACTCCTATGCTTAGTGCCCTTTGAGTGCATTATCTAGGAATGATCCTGGTAGAGCATCCCACACACAAACGAATGTTCCGCATGCGGGTTTCACATGCCACCAACTCCACATTCTCAGGCAACTTCAGCGCCACAGCCGTTTTCAGATAGCCCTCAATGCAAAGGCTCTCGACGCAATATTGGTGTGAGAGCTAATTCAATCAAGGAAACACTGCATGTTGGTGAAGGGCATATGGAAGAAGGATCAGCCGAGTGGTTCTTGTGGGAGAACAACTCCATTTGGCCTCACTAACTTCACACACCATCAGGCTTCCAAGCAGCTCTCAAGGAAACTCAGTTTTCACACCTCTATGCTTAATGCCCTTTGAGTGCATTATCTAGGATTGAACCTGGTAGAGGCATCCCACACAAACGAATGCTCCACATGCGGGTTTCACATGCCACCAACTCCACATTCTCAGGCAACTTCAGCACCACAGCCGTTTTCAGATAGCCCTCAATGCAAAGGCTCTAGACGCAAATATTGGTGTGAGAGCTAATTCAATCAAGGAAACACTGCATGTTGGTGAAGGGCATATTGAAGAAGGATCAGCCGAGTGGTTCTTGTGGGAGAACAACTCCATTTGGCTCACTAAACTTCACACACCATCAGGCTTCCGAGCAGCTTTCAAGGAAACTCAGTTTTCACACTCTATGCTTAGTGCCCTTTGAGTGCATTATCTAGAATGATCCTCGTAGAGCATGCCCACACAAACAAATGCTCCACATGCGGGTTTCACATGCCACAACTCCACATTCTCAGGCCACTTCAGCACCACAGCCGTTTTCAGATAGCCCTCAATGCAAAGGCTCTAGACGCAAATATTGGTGTGAGAGCTAATTCAATCAAGGAAACGCTGCATGTTGGTGAAGGGCATATTGAAGAAGGATCAGCCGAGTGGTTCTTGTGGGAGAACAACTCCATTTGGCTCACTAACTTCACACACCATCAGGCTTCCAAGCAGGGGGCTCTCAAGGAAACTCAGTTTTCACACTCTATGCTTAGTGCCCTTTGAGTGAATTATCTCAGAATGAACCTGGTAGAGCATCCCACACAAACGAATGCTCCACATGTGGGTTTCACATGCCACCAACTCCACATTCACAGGCAACTTCAGCGCCACCTCCGTTTTCAGATAGCCCTCAATGCAAAGGCTCTAGACGCAAATATTGGTGTGAGAGCTAATTCAATCAAGGAAACACTGCATGTTGGTGAAGGGCATATTGAAGAAGGATCAGCCGAGTGGTTCTTGTGGGAGAACAACTCCATTTGGCTCACTAACTTCACACACCATCAGGCTTCCAAGCAGCTCTCAAGGGAAACTCAGTTTTCACACTCTATCCTTAGTGCCCTTTGAGTGCATTATCTCAGAATGAACCTGGTAGAGCATCCCACACAAACGAATGCTCCACATGCGGGTTTCACATGCCACCAACTCCACATTCTCAGGCAACTTCAGCGCCACAGCCGTTTTCAGAAAGCCCTCAATGCAAAAGCTCTAGACGCAAATATTGGTGTGAGAGCTAATTCAATCAAGGGAAACACTGCATGTTGGTGAAGGGCATATGAAGAAGGGATCAGCCGAGTGGTTCTTGTGGAGAACAACTCCATTTGGCTCACTAACTTCACACACAATCAGTGCTTCCAAGCAGGCTCTCAAGGAAACTCAGTTTTCACACTCTATGCTTAACGCCGTTTGAGTGCATTATCTAGGAATGATCCTGGTAGAGCATCCCACACAAACGAATGCTCCGCATGCGGGTTTCACATGCCACCAACTCCACATTCTCAGGCAACTTCAGCGCCACAGCCGTTTTCAGATAGCCCTCAATGCAAAGGCTCTAGACGCAATATTGGTGTGAGAGCTAATTCATCAAGGAAACACTGCATGTTGGTGAAGGGCATATTGAAGAAGGATCAGCCGAGTGGTTCTTGTGGGAGAACAACTCCATTTGGCTCACTAACTTCACACGACCATCAGGCTTCCAAGCAGCTCTCAAGGAAACTCAGTTTTCACACTCTATGCTTAGTGCCCTTTGAGTGAATTATCTCAGAATGAACCTGGTAGAGCATCCCACACAAACGAATGCTCCACATGTGGGTTTCACATGCCACCAACTCCACATTGCACGAGGCAACTTCAGCGCCACCTCCGTTTTCTAGATAGCCCTCAATGCAAAGGCTCTAGACGCAAATATTGGTGTGAGAGCTAATTCAATCAGGAAACACTGCATGTTGGTGAAGGGCATATTGAAGAAGGATCAGCCGAGTGGTTCTTGTGGGAGAACAACTCCATTTGGCTCACTAACTTCACACAGCCATCAGGCTTCCAAGCAGCTCTCAAGGAAACTCAGTTTTCACACACTATGCTTAGTGCCCTTTGAGTGCATTATCTAGGAATGATCCTGGTAGAGCATCCCACACAAACGAATGCTCCACATGCGGGTTTCACATGCCACCAACTCCACATTCTCAGGGCAACTTCAGCGCCCACAGCCGTTTTCAGATAGCCCTCAATGCAAAGGCTCTAGACGCAAATATTGGTGTGAGAGCTAATTCAATCAAGGAAACACTGCATGTTGGTGAAGGGCATATTAAATGAAGGATCAGCCGAGTGGTTCTTGTGGAAGAACAACTCCATTTGGCTCACTAACTTCACACACCATCAGGCTTCCAAGCAGCTCTCAAGGAAACTCAGTTTTCACACTCTATGCTAACGCCGTTTGAGTGCATTATCTCAGAATGAACTTGGTAGAGCATCCCACACAAACGAATGCTCCACATGTGGGTTTCACATGCCACCAACTCCACATTCTCATGCAACTTCAGCGCCACAGCCGTTTTCAGATAGCCCTCAATGCAAAGGCTCGACGCAATATTGGTGTGAGAGCTAATTCAATCAGGAAACACTTCATGGTGGTGAAGGGCATATTGAAGAAGGATCAGCCGAGTGGTTCTTGTGGGAGAACAACTCCATTGGCTCACTAACTTCACACACCATCAGGCTTCCAAGCAGCTCTCAAGGAAACTCAGTTTTCACACTCTATGCTTAGTGCCCTTTGAGTGAATTATCTCAGAATGAACCTGGTAGAGCATCCACAGAAACGAATGCTCCACATGTGGGTTTCATATGCCACCAACTCCACATTCACAGGCAACTTCAGCGCCACCTTCGTTTTCAGATAGCCCTCAATGCAAAGGCTCTAGAACGCAAATATTGGTGTGAGAGCTAATTCAATCAAGGAAACACTGCATGTTGGTGAAGGGCATATTGAAGAAGGATCAGCCGAGTGGTTCTTGTGGGAGAACAACTCCATTTGGCTCACTAACTTCACACACCATCAGGCTTCCAAGCAGCTCTCAAGGAAACTCAGTTTTCACACACTATGCTTAGTGCCCTCTGAGTGCATTATCTAGGAATGATCCTGGTAGAGCATCCCACACAAACGAATGCTCCACATGTGGGTTTCACATGCCACCAACTCCACATTCTCAGGCAACTTCAGCACCACAGCCGTTTCAGATAGCCCTCAATGCAAAGGCTCTAGACGCAAATATTGGTGTGAGAGCTAATTCAATCAAGGAAACACTGCATGTTGGTGAAGGGCATATTGAAGAAGGATCAGCCGAGTGGTTCTTGTGGGAGAACAACTCCATTTGGCTCACTAACTTCACACACCATCAGGCTTCCAAGCAGCTCTCAAGGAAACTCAGTTTTCACACTCTATGCTTAGTGCCCTTTGAGTGAATTATCTCAGAATGAACCTGGTAGAGCATCCCACACAAACGAATGCTCCACATGTGGGTTTTACATGCCACCAACTCCACATTCACAGGGCAACTTCAGCGCCACCTCCGATTTCAGATAGCCCTCAATGCAAAGGCTCTAGACGCAAATATTGGTGTGAGAGCTAATTCAATCAAGGAAACACTGCATGTTGTGAAGGGCATATTGAAGAAGGATCAGGCCGAGTGGTTCTTGTGGGAGAACAACTCCATTTGGCTCACTAACTTCACACACCATCAGACTTCCAAGCAGCTCTCAAGGAAACTCAGTTTTCACACTCTATGCTTAGTGCCCTTTGAGAGCATTATCTAGGAATGATCCTGGTAGAGCATCCCACACAAACAAATGCTCCACATGCGGGTTTCACATGCCACCAACTCCACATTCTCAGGCAACTTCAGCGCCACAGCCGTTTTCAGATAGCCCTCAATGCAAAGGCTCTCGACGCAATATTGGTGTGAGAGCTAATTCAATCAAGGAAACACTGCATGTTGGTGAAGGGCATATTGAAGAAGGATCAGCCGAGTGGTTCTTGTGGGAGAACAACTCCATTTGGCTCACTAACTTCACACACCATCAGGCTTCCAAGCAGCTCTCAAGGAAACTCAGTTTTCACACTCTATGCTTAATGCCCTTTGAGTGCATTATCTAGGATTGAACCTGGTAGAGCATCCCACACAAACGAATGCTCCACATGCGGGTTTCACATGCCACCAACTCCACATTCTCAGGCAACTTCAGCGCCACAGCCGTTTTCAGATAGCCCTCAATGCAAAGGCTCGACGCAATATTGGTGTGAGAGCTAATTCAATCAAGGAAACACTGCATGTTGGTGAAGGGCATATTGAAGAAGGACTCAGCCGAGTGGTTCTTGTGGGAGAACAACTCCATTTGGCTCACTAACTTCACACACCATCAGGCTTCCAAGCAGCTCTCAAGGAAACTCAGTTTTCACACTCTATCCTTAGTGCCCTTTGAGTGAATTATCTCA